>NC_056745.1:1479831818-1480131818 GCF_019279795.1 Protopterus annectens | reverse complement strand
AACCGCCACCAACAGTAACAGGAATGCAGGTAACTTAGCAGCAGCACTTTTCCTAGATTTGTCAAAAAGCTTTCACCATAATGTACAAAAAATGTGTCCCAGTATAGCAAGCTGATCCTTACCAGTCTGGGCAAATTATTGTCTCTGCTGTTACCCAGCCTGCTATGTGTTGCTTATGTTTTTGTCAAAGTGCAAGCTACCGAAATAACCAACCTGAAGTAGTTTACTTCATTTGGTCTTCAACCTGTGGGTTCCGGATCCATATTGGATCTGAGCCGGCAACTTTTACTAGCAGCTGCTCCAAACTCCTCCCCTTACCCATAATACACCTCCACTGCCTTCCATCCCCAGATCTCATTTGCCGCGAATAGCTTCTGCATCGTGTCTTTTGAGCTCCAACTTAGTCAAGTGGGTAAAACCTTTCTGAATATCTTTTTTTCTTTAAAAATTGTTAGTGTTAGTATAGGTTCCCCTTTCTCCTCCCCTCGCTTGGTATGTCGAGTTTTAGGGTAGTTAGAGTATTCCTGTTGTCCACCACGGCAGTAAAACTTGACGGCAGTAAAACTTGATAATAAAATCAAAACATTAATAAAAAAAGAATATAATATAAAACAAGCAGTCCTCAGTCTTCCGATAAGCGCTTTCGGCAAATATGCCTTCCTCAGATCGTAAAAAAGGACTGTTCAGCTTTTGTATTTATAAGGATTCACAGCCATTCATCTGTGACACGCCCTTGTTGCAAACCAAAAGGAGACCAGCTAGCAAAGAGGTATAATTTCCTTCATTATAATTAAAGGTGCAGTACTTCTTTTTACTATAAGATTGTATATGAGAAGACTAGTAGCTATGTATGTGAATACATTATATGAATGAAGCAACATTCAAGTAAGCTTGCTGATCATATTCCTTCTATTCCTAAGCGCAGGTTTTAATGGCACAATGGTATTCAAGCCTGGTAATCTGTCCGCTCTTAAATTAATTATCCAGCATGTTTCCCTTAACTCTGTGCGAGTATGAACATCGCCTCCTCTTGTGGTCTGACAGACTGCCTCTGTGGCCTTAAATACAAAGTGATGACTCGCATCTGAATAGCCTAGAGCAGTTATGGATCAACTTGAATGCTTATGAAGTGAAGCTAAGACAGCAGAAGGTTAAAAAGCTAGCCTGTGACCATCAGGATTTTGTAAGAGGCCAAATCTTTGAATGACCGAGAGAGAAATCCAATAGTAAGGGGCAGGGAGCTTTACCATCATATAAGGAGAAGGTACCTTTTTCTAGACCTAATGGAGAAGATGTGATTACTCATGTCAGTTTAACTGATCTGGAACCCTCCATTCACAACCCTGCCATTCTTAACTCATCAGTACCGACCCCCAATTTTATAATATCAGAAAGAGATTCAAGAGAAGCGTCTAGCAGTACAGCCACTATGGGTGCAGAAACCGGCAATAAGAATGCTCCCCTAGCCTCAAATTTAGCAACTAGGCCGAAAGAAGGGGCAATGCATGCACCGATAAATTGGCCCTTGCCAGTTTTTTCAAATTCAACCACTACAGTACTCAAAGAACACAGAGTCAAGAATGGAAAAGAAAGAAGCTTACACTTTAATTGGATCTGAATCAAGTTTAGTAGTGAATCTTTCAAACAAGATTTTAAGCCCTGATATGATTTCCTTGTTAGACAAAGGCCTGAGTTTTATTCCAGCCTTACCATCTGATATTAGTGAATTTGTGTTGGATATCAGAATGTTTTGCAGGAACCTTGCATTAAAGTGTACTCTTGGACAAGCTAATGACAGTAGACGGCTACCTTTGTTCCCCCTAATCCTCCACCAGTGGAGATGTTCTTAAGATTATGTGAAGATGAAATCTTCAAACTAGGGGGTAACACAACCAAAGGACAAGGACGTTTCTTCAACTTAACCACTAATGAGTATGAGATGCAGAAGCAGCTAAAGGAAACAGATAGTTTGGTCATCAAGCCTGCTGATAAGGGAGGATGTATAGTGGTGATGAAAGCCATATGGTACAGGCACAAAATGCTCTCTATGTTGGATGATGAAAGAACGTATAAGAGACTAAGTTACAGTGAAGCTGCGACTAAGGTAGATTGTTTTCGCAGCCATCTATATGACCTATTGATAGAGACAAACATCTCACAAGAACTATAGGAGTTCTTTGATTGTCCCAAACCTATGTTTCCATACATCAGCGGACTCCCCAAAATTCACAAGGATCCAGTTGACCCACCCCTATGTCCCATAGTTTCTGGAAGGGGGTGGGTAAATGAACCTGTTTCCATGTACACGGAGAATGAATTAAAGAAGGCCCTGCCACTAGCAGGAACTGTATTGAAGGACTCGGGAGACTTTCTGGAAAAACTTTTTTTAGTTATCAAGGGTCTTAAAAAATATGAAGATTTGTTACTTGTGACAATGGACATCAAGAGTTTGTTTACGGTGATTCCGACTGACTATGGTCTACAGGCAATAAGATCTTTCCTAGCAAGGAACAGTATGGAAGCAGAACCAATATGTTCCTTGTTGGAACTCGTATTGGAAAATAAACATCTTTATGTATGGGGACTCTTTCTATTTGCAGACATGGAGTGTGGCTATGGGCACCCCGTGCGCAAAGTTACTCCAATTTGGTTCTGGGTGAGTGGGAACACAATGAACTGTTACCTAGTACCTGGAAACAATATCTAGTGTACTACAGTCATTTTGTGGATGATGTCTTTATCCTTTGGAGAGGCAGCTCTACACAATTGGACCTTTTTGTTAACTTCATCAACGAGAGCACAGATTTTCTAGAGTTTGTGGTTCAACACTCTTCGGAGACCTGGATGTAAAGATCCATCTACACCCTGATAGAGGTATCAGTACAGGAATTCATAAAAAAGAAACCTGGAGAAATCATTATCTGCATAGGGGGAGTATGCACCCGGGACATATCTTTGATGACATCTTTGAGAATCAGATCTTAAGAACTTCAAGATTATGTACTGAGAATGAAGACTTTGTAGCAGAACGGAGAAATATTGAGACGTATTTAAGTAAAAGATCTTTTAAAAGAAAGAATTTAAGACTGAAGCATGACCTACAGGAATTAAGGAAAGGAAAGGGACGTCCCTACTTCTCTGAACCTACATAGAGTCATCATGAGAGTCTGGATTTTAAAACTCAATCACAGCAACTTAAATGTTTAACATACACTGCTGACAATAAGCAAGTATGTGAAGTTATTAGGAAGTTTTGGCCAGTATTGACAACTGATGACAAAATAAAATACATTGTAGGGGAACAGCCTAGATTCCTATATAAGAATAAGAAGAATTTGAAACGTCTCATTTGCAACAAAGATGGTTTTGAAAGAAATAGTCCCCGTTCTAACAGAAAGGGCACTTTTAAATGCCTGAGATGCAAAGCTTGCAACTCCATTGACAGCTCCAATACTTTTGTACATCCATACTCCAGGCAACAATACAATTTTAATGTTTATGCTGATTGTACTAGTTCCCACATTATATACTTAGCGACTTGCTGCCAATGTAGTGCTTTCTATGTTGGCAAAACAGATCAACGTCTTAAGGAACGTATCCTTAGACATTTAAGGGACATCAAACAGAAAGATCCCAATAATGCCTTAGCAGCCCATGTAGTACAGTATCCTTCTCATCACTTTGTATTTAAGGCCATAGAGGCAGTCTGTCAGACCACAAGAGGAGGCGATGTTCATAATCGCACAGAGTTAAGGGAAACATGCTGGATAATTAATTTAAGAGCGAACAGATTACCAGGCTTGAATACCATTGTGCCATTAAAACCTGCACTTAGGAATAGAAGGAATATGATCAGCAAGCTTACTTGAATGTTGCTTCATTCATATAATGTATTCACATACATAACTACTAGTTTTCTCATATACAATCTCATAGTAAAAAGAAGTACTGCACCTTTAATTATAATGAAGGAAATTATACCTCTTTGCTAGCTGGCCTCCTCTTGGTTTGCAACAAGGGCATGTCACAGATGAATGGCTGTAATGCCTTATAAATACAAAAGCTGAACAGTCCTTTTTTACGATCTGAGGAAGGCATATTTGCCGAAAGCGCTTATCGGAAGACTGCTTGTTTTATGTTATATTCTTTTTTATTAAAGTTTTGATTTTATTATCAAGTTTTACTGCCGTGGTGGACAACAGAAGTTTTTAGTAGTGTTTGCCTTTTCATTTCCTCGTTGTTGTCCTTCACAGTGTAAGAACGTTTTTTTTACCTATCTTCAAACATTGCTCTGAGTGTGGCCATAAATTATCCCCTGCGGATGGCCACACACTGTGTGTTATGCGCTTGGGTGTGGCCCATCTGAGTGTGGACTGCAGTATATGTGCGGACTTCAATCCCTGTGCCATTAAGGATAGGAAGGCCAAGTTGGCCCTCAAAGGCCTTCTTCCCCCTTCAGAGTCTGTTTCCTCGTCTCCGGCTTTGATCACAATGGCTTCTGTCTGTGGCTGCCTCTCCTTCCTCTCTTCCCCTGGCTTCTCCTCCCTCTAAGGCTGGGACTCAACCTCCTGTTCAAAAGCCTTTGGAAGTGGAGAGGAGAAGGGGCAGAGAGAAGGAGAGAGTCGAAGGCAAGGGAAAAGCAAACGAGGTCTCCGGACCTCCCTTCACCCATAAAAACATTATGGATCCGTGACTCCCTTCAGCTCCGATCTCCGAGGTTCTCCCCGGACCCGGAGGAGACACGTTCAGCTTCTAGGGCCTTGGTCCCCCGACCCGCCAGGTCAGAATCCATGGCATCCTTGAGGTCCACCAAATCTTTGTCAGAGGTTGATCTTTATAAAATGATGAGGTTGTTTATCCATACTCAGATCCAGATGGGGGTCTTGCCAGCCCCCCCTCCCTCTGGAGGGGGGAGCTCGCTTCCCTTTTTCCAGCCTATATCTCCTTCTCCGATCTGACCTTCAGGTTAGAAGTATTCAAATCCAAGGGTGGCTTTGGTCAGGGGGTTGGCTCTAATGGTACCTGCTTCCTCGATGCCAGACAGCTGCCTGCTCTCTGAGCCAGAGCTTGGGTATCGGATCTGAGGGAGTGGAACTTTTTTCATTGGCTCTGCCTTTGTTGGGCCAAGTTCCCTCCTTTGGAGCTCCATCCACTTCGGGCCCAGCTCCAATTTTCTCGTTGGACCCGAGGAGACAGGCCTCCTTATTGGTTTCTCAGGAGGTCGTTCTCCTTCTGCGTTCCACGTGGTAGACAGGGTACTCTCCACTGGATCGAGACCCCTGACTGCCCCCTCGGACTCAACCCAGATCCCCTTAGCTCTGTCTACGGTACCCAACGTTTTACCAGAGGGACAGCCCGTGCTCGAGGAGCCACAGATGGTTCCCCCCTGAGGAACAAGTGGCTTGCGAGGGGGTCTATATTAGATTAGCAAAAGTTTTCTTCAGCGGACGCTCACGTGAGCGAAAACGCTGGAATCAAAGGGTGTTTGTGGGGTGGTGGTACAGTAAGGAATGGGATACTTTCCCTTTCCTCACTGTAGTGCGATCTTGGAGTTGGAATATATAGTTAGCGGGGGGTGGGGTGCAGCTCCCCACAATAAGAAGTTCGATTTCCAGCGTTTTCGCTCATGTGAGCGTTTGCTGAAGAAAACTTTCGATAATCTAATATAGACCCCTTGCGAGGTCCCCCCCAGAGAGGCCCGCCAGAGGTAGCTCGCAAGCATACGTGCAAGAGGAGGCACTTGGACTCCCCCGAGTCCCTCACCGAGGACATGGACTTGGATGATGGATAAGGTTCCCCTAGGTCACCTCCCGAGGATGTCTCCATTGGAGACATCATAGAAATCCCACGCCAACAGGGAGGTTGGTCTGCCCTCAAACCTTCTTCTGACGAGTCTGATGAGTCAGTGTTCCTGGAGGCTTTCGGCACTGGCCCATCTACTTCCGGGGTGTCCCCTCCCATGGATCCTTTGGTGGATCTGGTCACCTCGCGGGCATGGAAGGAACTGGACACCATGGAACCTATCCCGAAAAAACTCAACAAGATTTTAAGCCCCCCCCATAGACAGACCAAAATGGAACAAGTGTTCCCCCTTAGACGCTATGGTGGTAGCAGCAGCCACGAAGAAGGAACTTGCTCAGGAGAGTTCCTCTGTTCATCCTCCTGACCGAGCGTCGTGGATGATGGACCACCTAGGGAAGCGGGTTTACACTTCAGCTACCTTTTCGATTAGGGCGCTGAACTACCTGGCCCATGTCACCAGACTCCAATGGAGGAGCCCCCCCCCCCCAAGTCCATGTCACAGAAGGACAGGGCTTCGTTAACAGTGAGGATGGCCACTTTAAAAGCAGTCTCCAACACGTCCATGCGACTCCTTTCCCGTGCTACGGAAGGAGCAGCTAGGGTGGCTGGGTCCGGCGTGTCCATGAGGCGCAATGCCTAGCTCAGGTTGTGATTTTTTGGAACCCTTCAAGGCATCCTTTGCCAATGTCCCTTATGACAGCTCTACTTTCTTTGGTAAGACCGTCAGAGACGCTAGTCCAGAGTGAGAAGGATGGGAAGACACTGTCTGCCATCGGGATCTGCTTCTTGAAGCTTCAAAGGTCCATTTCCCGTTACCAGAGAGGGCAAAAGAAGATATGGTTCCAGAAGTCAGTATTCTCAGGACACTCAGGGCTCTTCTTCCCCCCGGAGGCAGAGGGGGACAGAATGGACACTGGCCCAGAGGCAGAGGGAGTCCGAAGAATTTTGGGTCTCGAGAACCTTTCTCGGACAGAACCGGGCAGCAACCCTGAGGGGTTGCCCGGCTGCTCTACTCTGAAGGCAGTCAGGGGACGATTTTCCTTGCACCTAGCAGTATGGGAGTCCATAACATCAGACCACTGGGTGCTTCAGATTATATCCAGAGGATACTCTATCCCCTTTGTGGGTTCCCCCAAATCTCCCAGATACCTCCTGGACGTACCACCCATGCAGAGGGAGGCAGCAGCACAGGAAATTTCCAAGCTGCTAGAAAAATGAGCCATCGAAGCCGTCCCCCCAGATCAGTCCGGATCGGGCTTCTACTCCAGGTTTTTTTTGGTGCCAAAGAAAACGAGGGACTTGCCCATTCTGGACCTCTCTAACCTGAACCTGTCAGTTGCCAAAGAGAAGTTCCGGATGGTCACATTACAGTCCATCATGCCATACCTGCAAGAGAGCGACTGGATGTGCTCGTTAGACCACCAGGATGCTTACTATCACATAAAAATGCACAGAAGCTCCAGGAGGTTCCTCCACTTCCAGCTAGGAGTCAATCATTACCAATTTCGAGCCCTACCCTTTGGTCTCACTTGGTGTTTACCAAAGTGATGGCGGTGGTAGTGGCTCACCTGAGGCTTCAGGGAATTCAGGTCCATCTGTACCTGGACGATTGGCTCCTCACTGCTCCCACCAGGCATCTACTCTCCCAAACCAGGGATTATTTCCTGACTCTTGCCCCACGTTTGGGGATCACAATCAACGCATCCAAATCTCTCCTAGATCCTGTATAGGTGATAGACTACTACATTGGTGCCAGGATAGATACTCTTCAGTGCAAAATATTCCTGACCTCGGAGAGAGTTCAAAACCTGAGGATGCATATCTCCCTGATCTACCATTCTCATTTCCCAACGGCGGAATCGGTGTTGAGGGCCTTAGGCTCGATGGCGACGACCGTATCTCTTATCCCGTGTGCCCGGTTGCACATGAGAATTCTGCAGTGGACTCCAGTGGTACAGTGGTCCCTGTTGGAACTGCCTTTGTGTGTCGGTCATACCTCATATGGTGGATGTGCTGTCTGGACATTTTGGAGGGATGGCCCTTTGTTTCAGCCCCGGCCCAAGCCACAGTGACCATGGATGCCTCCCAACTCGGTTGGGGGGCATTGTTCGGGCAGGACAGTCCAAGGCCTGTGGTCCCCCATAGAGACCAGCTTGCACGTAAATGTCATAGAGATGAGGATAGTCCTTCTAGAGTTGCAGGCCCTTCATGCCTTTCTTCCTCTGGGAACGATTGCAATTCAGTCAGACAACATGTCAGTGGTCTGGTATATCAACAAACAGGGAGGGACCAGATCTTACCCCCTTTGTCACGAGGCCATGAGAGTGTGGGAATGGGCAATCTCCACCGGTCGCTTTTTCATCATAATGCACATTTTGGGATGGTCCAACATCCTAGTGGACAGGCTAAGTCAGACCATTCTGATGCCTTACGAGTGGTTTCTGAATCTGGCAGTAGCAGAACAGATCTTCAGTGAATGGGGACAAACTTGCTGCGATCTCTACGCATCTCCTTCCAACGCGAAGTACAGTGAGTTTTTCGCTCTAAACCCCCTGCCAGGAGAGTCTCCCATAAACACTCTAGTTCATGCTTGGCCTCCCAGTCTCCTGTATGCTTATCTGCCAGTACCTCTTATTCCAGGGTTTCTACAGAAAGCTCATCGACTGGGGAGCAAAGTGATTCTCATTGCCCCGTTCTGGCCTCGCCAGGTATGGTTTCCCTTCCTATGTTCTCACCTTCTGGCTCCGCCTTGGATCCTAGATATCATTCAGGATCTAATTTCACACCCTTCGGGGGTGCCTCATCCAAATCTGGACAGTCTGAAGCTCACAGCTTGTTTGCTCCAGTTCCTGTGATTGCCAGGACTCCTGGACTATCCTCCTGTGTTAGATCTATTCTGGTGGCAGGAACGTTTATCACAGCAAGTGGAAACGTTTTTCCATTTGGACCTCTCAAAGGAGTTTAGACCCTTTCACGGCTCTGATTTC
The DNA here is from genome assembly GCF_019279795.1 of Protopterus annectens. NCBI lineage: Eukaryota > Metazoa > Chordata > Ceratodontiformes > Protopteridae > Protopterus > Protopterus annectens. Next base: position 1,480,123,029 of record NC_056745.1, on the reverse strand, counting down.
TGCCATCCTTGATTTTCTAGCTGATATTTTTCAACACGGAGCTAGTTATTCTACTGTCAAGGTTCAGTTGGCTGCCATCTCTCATTTCATGTGGGCAAGAATTCTGCTACCTCAGCCTCTTCCAGACTGTGTAAAGCCTTTATTATATTAAAGGCACCTTTTTTGTTACGCCCCCCGGTCAAAGATCCTGTTTCCCAATGGAATCTTACTATGGTTCTTCAAGCTTTGGTCGCTCCAACTTTCGAGCCTGCCGCAACTGCAGATCTGAAATTTTTATCTTGGAAAACAGCTTTTCTGGTGGCTATTACCTCTGTCAAAAGGGTTTAAAAATTACAGGCCTTGTCCATCAAATTTTCTTATATGATTTTTCACAACGATAGTGTTTCACTTTGATAGTCTGATTGATATTGACTGGTGATGTCACCTTAGGAAGAAAGCATTGATTGGTTCAGTTTGCCTGTGTTTTTCCCTATTTTACTAACGAGATGGAATACAAACGTCACCTGTTGGATGTTCATAGACAGTTACGATTCTGTTTACACAGGCCAAAAAATGTCTGTAAATCTGATCAATTGTTTGTATCCTTCTATAAACAATTTTTGGGAAAAGCTGTCTCCAGGGTCACTATTGCTAGATGGATCTCTTCATATATCCTTCAGGTCTATAAGGACAGAGGCATGTCTCCTCCAGGTCAGGTGAAAGCTCATTCCACTAGGTTCATGGCTACTTCTGCGGCTTTTTGGTCTACATTGTCTTTGGATGATATTTGTTCTGCGGCTACTTGGTCCTCATCTCATATGTTTTTTTCAGTACAAATTGGACTTGACCTCCAGAAGGAGAGCATCCTTTGGTTCCACGGCACTCCGGAATATCCTTCCATGAGAGCCTCCCAGGAGTCTAGTAGCTGGGGACTCTGTCCCACAGGTTGAACACCAGATGAAGTAAACTCATTCAGATAAAGAAGTTATGTATTCACCATAACGTTCCATCTGAGTAGTTGAACTTCATTTGTCTTCAACCGTCCCTCCCTCCTTCCCCCGGACCTTGACATATGATCAGCCTACGAGCTGCAGTATAGGTCACTAGTAATTTTTCAGGTTGGGTTGTCAGTATAAGGTTCAGCAAACTCGATCTGGGGATGGAAGGCAGTGGAGGTGTATTACGGGTAAGGGGAGGATTTTGGAGCTCAGGGCAGATGCTAGTTAAAGTTGCTGGCTCAGATCCGATACGGATCCGTAACCCACAGGTTGAAGACAAATGAAGTACAACTACTCAGATGGAACGTTATGATGGGTACTTAACTTCTTTTTCTCGAGAAATGCTACAGCAAAAGAGCTAAATTCACAGCTGATATGCTTTATAGATCCCGTCATCGCATGGAATGAAAACAGATCAGTTAGAATTGCGCCTCTGTCTAATATTCAAAAACTGTTCATCTAATTTTCTAGCCTGAAAATTAACAAGCACTAAAAAAATACTTCCCATCCAGGAGCCTTCACTCTACTGACAAATGCAAACTGCACCACTTAAATCAGTACTGCATTCCTGTCGTGACACTAAAGATGTAAATTCCACTCACCTCTCACTCAAAGTAACAGTTTGAAACAGCGCCTAAAGGTCTCATGGCTGTGCTCATGCACCACACCTGGCTAAGTCCCCTAAACTGTCCATATCCACTCAATCAAATAATTGGTGTAAAATGACCACTTGGCCAGTAATCCTCCATCTTATCCTTTACTATTGTGTCCACTTGGCCAAATACACTGTGCCACACTCTCAGCTGTACGTTGTTATGAAAGTCCACTGTTTTACTATTATAAAATACTAGGAGGTCTAAACACTCTTCCGGATTTACCTTTAAATGATTTGTCTTATTTTGCCTGTATCATGATTATAATGCGTCTGTATTGACTGTTCGTATGTACCTTGTTAATGTTTAACTGAGCGCACAGTACAGAGACACCAGTCGTTTTCTCATTGCATGCTCAAATGCGTCGTTCCACTACGTGTGTTACTTCCTCTCTGTATCTTGTGGAGTCTTTCTCCCCAGGCCACCTATGAAAAGGGGATTTCCACCCGGTCTGATTTTTTTTCGTGGTAAACAAAAGCAATTGGTTTTATTTGTTATCAGGCTGTAGATTAGGAGTTTGGAATTTAGCTTGTCTTCCTTGAAAATCTGTCATTAATTACAAGACGATGGAACCACTTTGCTTAGAAACTTAATTTTGACATTTTGATAATGGATACAACATTTGAGAAATCTTATGAAGTTAAAGGGGAAAGATTAAATGTGTGCACCAGTTGCAGGAGTAAATTAGTGTATTTGTCACATTTACATTTTATTAAACAGAAGAAGTTGGATGGCAGTGCTTGGCTAACTAGCAGCACAAGAATAGAGGGGCAGTTTCAGACTTAAGAGATTTAAAGTGCTTGAAGTGGACAAGTGGAACAAGCACATTTGTGATTTATAGCAACCAATGTTCATCATAAATCACTGCTACAGTAGTCTTCACTATACGGGTTATATCCTGCTAAGGGTATAACAGCTGGCCAGTCTTCCAGAGTCTTTGCTGAACCACACACACACACACACACACACACACACACACACACAGGCTGCTGTAGCTGTAGGTCCAAAGGGAGAAAACACAGCCTGGGCAAAAAAACCCTTCAGTACTTTATTGTCCCCCCTCGGTGCTCTTCCTGGGCATCTTAGGATCGGTGGTTGTCTCTAAACTCCAATATCCACATACTAAATCCAAAAGAAACTTTTCACACCAGCAAGTCAGAACCAGTAGCAGCTTTATTCACATAAACACACACTGGTTTAGCGCTTTCTTCCCTACTGAAGGGACTTCTTCAGAACAATGCCATTTCCATAACCCAGTCCTTGTGTACAAAACCACACCCAGCTAACTAATTGAATAATCATCAATCAACCCAAAAGCACATAAAAATGCACAAAATACATATTACATTCACATCAAAACATGATATAAAGCTACTTTTTTGTTATGCATTAAAATACATATAATGGCATTAACCACAGCTTATGCCATTACCCTAATATATGCTTTAATTTCAATATACAAGCAATATTTACATTGTTGTTAATACCAGGTGGTTGGGTGGTATTTAACCTAAGCTGCCACCTTAACTCACAGATGTCTAGATGCACATCAAGCACCCTCCCCTGAGCATCCTTAAGCAACTGCTGCAAAACTGAAAATCTAAAAATGTGGTCCTTATTTTCAAATACGTGCCTACTCAAAGCATTGGCCATTTTACAATTTCTTATGTCCAAAAGATGTTCATTAAACCTCTCCTTAAACCGTCTACAGGTTTTTCCAACATAAAAGGCAGGACATGACTGGCAGTTAGCCAGGTATACCACATTTTTGCTGCAACAGTTGAAATGCCCTGTTATGTGAATGCTCACACCATTTAACTTAAAATATTCTGAGGTCTCTGCTATATTCCTACAGCAATTCCCTATACTGCATCTAAAATCCCCCAATCTCCTAGAAGAAAGAGTTGAATCCTCATGTCCGTTGGACTCCAGCAGATTTTTAAAACATATATCCTTTCTGTAAACAATCACAGGGGCAGACCCACTCTTTGTGCAGTGCGATGATCATATAATAGAATTTCCCAATTACGCATAAGGATTCCAGCAACTGCCTCACTCACTGTCCAGATTGAAAGTTGTAATAAAACTAAGCTTCCTATTGGGCTGATCTATTTTAACTTTCTGCAAAACCTCCAATCTCAAATTGTCTCAATCTGACCTGCCCAAAATAGGCTTGTAAATGCTATCTGCCCGCTTTTTTACCACTTCTGTAGCCACCTTACTCACCAATCTACTAGGGTATCCCCTCTTTATAAACATTTGGGAAATAAAATCCACCTTTGCCTTGAAAGCCTCATCCTCACTCACCATTCTGGCAGCCCTCATGAACTGCCCCTTAACAATGGACTTTTTTTGTGAATAGGGATGCCAACTATCAAAATCCAGGTATGAATTTTGAAAAGGTTGGTTTACGATGAATTCCTGAAACTAATCTACCTTTTCCTTTATCTGTCCTCAGACTCACATCCAGATAAGTAATGTGTTCCATACTATAATCAAAGGTAAACTTTAAAAATTCTACTGTAGCATTGATGTAATCAAAGATTTTTTAATAACTCTTCGCTGCCATCCCATACAAGAAATATGTCGTCTAAAAATTGAGTGCAACAAGAAATATACCCATAAAACTCACTGTTAGACATATTCTTGTTTCCAATGAGACATGACATAATTTGCAAATATGGGGGTACACGCTGCCCCCATAGCTACACCAGTGGCCTGCTTGAAATACTGACCCTCAAAATAAATGTAGTTGTTCTTTAGGACAAGGACACCACTGAATCAAACACATAAACACACAAAGACATACTCGGAGGCTCTGAGTAAAAATTTACCTAAACAGCAGAGGCCTCCAAAGCAGACACCCAAACAACTGCTACCTCAAGACACCCCACAAGCAACACATAAACCACAAAAGCAGTGTGCAAAGCAGTCACAGCCCTTAAGGCCAAATACAACACCAAACATACTTGTCATAGGTGACTCCATAGTCAGACACACTGACGTCCCACTCACCAGGCTGAACAAGGAGAGGGTCACAGTAAGCTGCCTATCGGGCGCTAGAATCCACCACATAACACAAGCACTCGGGTCACTCCACGGCAAGTACAAATATGACACAGTCATTGTCCATGCTGGTGTGAACGACCTGAGACGTACCTCCCTGGACTACATGAAAAGAGACATAGAGGAGCTCTCTGATTATGTAGACCAGGCAGGTATGACACTGACCCTGAGCAGTATCCTTCCTTCACCAAGAATGATGCCACAATATAGAGACAAAAGATGATCAGCTTTAACAACTGGCTTAATGTCTGGTGTCATTCAAAGGGGATCCAGTGTCTGTCTGCCTGGGATGACATGCTTGACAAGCCACGCTGCCGCAAGGGACGGCTTGCACCTGTCACCCTGGGATTCCGATATTGGCTAAGGCTCTTGCCACCCCCCATAGTGCCTTTTTAGGCAAGGCTCAAATTCTAAACCTACCACCCTAGAAAACAAAAATGGGAAGAAACTGAGGGTAATGCTGCTCAATGCCAAAAGTCTAAATCTCAAAATGCACGCACTCGAGGCCCTTCTCAGTATGGAGAACATCGATGTCTGTGCTGTAACTGAAACCTGGTTCAAGGCTCCTGAGAGCACCCCGGCACTATTAGGTTTTACCTTATATCATGCATTCCGGCCCCAAAACCCGGACCACACCACAAAAGGAGGGGGTGTATCCATATTCATAAAGGATACCCACACCTCCAGGTTGGTGGCAATGCACAAAGCTTCGAAACCATCCAGGTGCAACTAACCATAGGCAAAACTGCTCTACAAATTGTAGCATGCTACAGGCCACCCTCTCAAACTCAGGAACCCCACACAGCCTTCCTGAAGACACTGGAGGGTATAAATGTATCTCCAAACACCATCATATTGGGTGACTTCAACTACCCGAATATAGACTGGGAACATTACTCAAGCCCTAACTTTCTAGCCCAACGGTTCCTGAAGTTCATAAATTCAAATGCCATGGAACAGCTAGTCACTGTTCCCACGAGAGGAGAAAATATACTAGATCTCATTATCACAAACATGGGGACAAAATGCTCCACACCGAAGTATATCCCTCATTGGTGAGATCTGATCATAAACTAATCTCACTGGAAATCCACATCCGCCCCACCCCAAACAAAAAAGACCACAGTGAAGAACTTCTCTAAAGAAAACTTCACACTACTCAAGACTGGTGTGGTATCCTTCAAGGCCCCTGAGCCAGTGGAAACCACAACCCAAGCTGCGGAAGCCCTTACAAATGCCTTCTATGAACACCTCCAGGACTGCATGGATCAGGCAATCCCAAATAAAACCAAGACCCTTTCCACAAAGGGCAAACGTCCAGTCTGGTGGACCCCAGCCATTAACAAACTTTACAATAAGAGGAGAAAGCTATTACATGATAGAACAAAATCCATAAAAGGGAAGTCACCCCTGATCATTATTAGTAAAAATTACGAGCACTCATAAAATCAACTAAGGCCAATTTTGAGAGAAAAATTGCCATGGATTCAAAGGACAATCATAAGGCCTTTTTCAGCTATGTTAAGAACCTGGGTGGAAACTCCCAGATATGCTCAGAATTAGTCCAAAATGATACAAAAATCACTAAACCCACAGACATTGCCAACATACTGGCAGACAGGTTCAGTGCAAACTTCACCCCCTCTCCCCCCCTAAAGGAGAGATAACTATCCCAGCAGAGTGTAGCCTCCCAGACATCTCAAATGCGCAGGTGAAAGCTGCTCTCTCTAAAGCTAAAAACACAGCATCAATGGGACCGGATGGTGTCCCCGGCTGTGTGCTACACGAGCTAAATGAGGAATTAAACCCGCACATAAGGCAGCTGTTTAATCTCAGCCTTACCACAGGATACGTGCCCAAGGAGTGGCGTACGGCAACTGTGGTCCCACTCCACAAAGGCGGTGCCTCTACGGACCATGGTAATTACCGCCCCATAAGCTTAACAAGTCTAGTCTGCAAAGCTATGGGGAGAGGATCATAATGGAGCTCATAAACAAAGATATAGGGGACTTGCAGACATTGGACCCGACCCAGTTTGGCTTCGTCAAGGGCAGCCTTTTGAACTTGGTCGACTTCTTCGAAACAGTCACCAAGGCCATTGATAAGGGAAAGGCAGTCCATACAGCCTACCTTGACCTTGCAGAGGCCTTCGACACAATACCTCACTCGGGTATTGTAAAAAAACTTACCAGCTTAAATGTAAACCCATATGTCACAAGCTGGGTTGCAAACTGGCTTAAGGACAGAACCCACAGGGTTAGAGTTGCTGGCGCTATGTCAGACTCCAAGCCGGTCACAAGTGGTGTCCCACAGGGCTCGGTCCTTGGCCCCCTATTGTTCGGCATCTACTTCTCAGAAGTACAGGCCAACATGGGAGGACTTTGGCTGACAAAGTTTGCTGACGACTGCAAACTGGGTGCCATAGTGGAAAGTGCATCGGACAAAATCCCGATACATGTGAGGCAGAGCACCTCGCTGGCCTTGTTCAAGAGGAATCTTGACCAATGGATGGGGGATCGCAGATATACCCCAGGGATTACTTCAGTGTCACTGCTTGACAGAGGCACAGCAAAATAATAGGCATAGTTTTATTCAAACTAAAGGGGTGGCGAAAGCCAAATAACTATGGGCTAGGCTTATAAATGCCCTTGGGCAGATAGCCTAGTATGAACCTATGAACCTATGGATATCCTTCAGAAGGGACTCACGGAAACAGATAGCTGGTGCCAGAGCCATGGCCTGAAGTTAAACGCCAAAAAATGTATAGTCATACCCTTTGGGAAAAACAAGGTAACCCCACGCTACCATATAGGTGGCAATCCACTAAGCACAGAAGAAGTTATCAGGGACCTGGGGACCCAGGTTGACAGTGGCCTTTCTTTTGACACTCACGTTGCTAAAGTGGTTAGAAAGACCTTCTACATTGCCCACCTGATCATGAAGGGATTCACATCCAGATCAAGTGAGGTCATTGTTCCCCTGTACTCTTCACTTATCAGACCAATGATCGAGTACAATGCCCCATTCGGGATGTATCTCACCCGACATCTGCAGCAATTGGAGAGACCCCAAAAGATCCTCACCAAAAGGATAAAGGGACTCCAAAATCTGTCATATGCTGCCAGATTGAAGAAACTCCAGCTCTATTCAGTTGCATACCGTCTGCTCAGAGGTGGCATGTGCCTGACATACAAGGCCATGTCCAACCCGGAATTAATGGACATGCTCCACCTCAAAAAATCCAAATCCACCAAAACCACTAGAGCAAGCGACTTAAACCTTAGCACGGATATAAATAGGACGTGCTGGAGGGATAGATTTATCACTCAGAGATTCCCTATGCTGTGGAATAAAATCCCGATCCATGTGAGGCAGAGCACCTCGCTGGCTCTGTTCAAGAGAAATCTTGACCTGTGGATGGGAGATCGTAGGTTTATCCCGGGAATCATCTCTGTGTCACTGCTGGACAGAGGCACAACAAACTAATGGGCACAGTATTTTTTCATATAAGGGGTGGCGTAAGCCACAAAAATTTGGGCTAGGCTTGTAAATGCCTTAGGGCAGATAGCCTAGTATAAACCTATGAACCTATTAAAACTAACAACATATTGATAGTGTCCTGATCATACATACCTGTTTTTAGTAACTGAATCTCAAGCCAACTCAGGCCCGTTGCATGTGGTATGACTGAAAATAAATTACAAACATCAATGGTAACCAAAAAAATGTTACAAAGTTGGAACCTGTTTAGTTTTTCCAGAAAATACCAGGAATCCTCACAAATACACTCAAAGCACCCCAAACCTTTTTGCAAATGTGAATCTAAAAACCTATTCATAAAGCAGGTTTTTGCCCGCTTACCATCAACTATGGGCCTAAACTTTGGATTATTCAGCCCTTTGTGAATTTTAGGGATGCCAAATATGTTAGACACCATAGGGTGGTCATTCCTTATAAATTTGTATTGGCCCTCATTCAACTGACCTTCCAAAACCATGTCCTCTATCCTCAAATCAATGGTTAGATTCATAATATTAACCTCAGTGAAGGAACTTTCCTCATAAACTCATGGGTAGGATGCTCATGGCATTGGAATAATCAATAGCATCCATTATCACTAAGCCACTGCCCTTATTGGGCTTCATGACATGAATATTCTGATATTTCACAATTTCCATGATCAGTTGGTGCTCATCCTTGGTTAAATTATATTCAGGAATCTTTTTTTATATTCCTTAACTGCTTCCTGTCATTCTCACAAACTTTCTCATAAATACCAATACAGTTATTACTTGGTGGGTTAAATGTACTTGGCTTTCTTAATAACAATCGCTCATCATACTTTTGAACACCACCAAACCACATTTTGCAATTAAGCTTTAGCACAAATAATTTAAGATCAATGAGCACTTGTGCCACATTGCCCCTCCTGCTTGGAACAAAAGTTAAACGTTTTGAGTGCATATAAGCATGCTGTGGCGATAAAGAGCTGCTGGAATAATTATATATTTTAAAATCACCACTCATGTTGGTTATAACATGTGGTAATCACCACTCATGTTGGTTATAACATGTGGTAATCACCACTCATGTTGGTTATAACATGTGGTAATCACCACTCATGTTGGTTATAACGTGTGGTAATCACCACTCATGTTGGTTATAACGTGTGGTAATCACCACTCATGTTGGTTATAACGTGTGGTAATCACCACTCATGTTGGTTATAACGTGTGGTAATCACCACTCATGTTGGTTATAACGTGTGGTAATCACCACTCATGTTGGTTATAACATGTGGTATGAAGTATTTTTCATTTAACAGAACATGCAGCTCATCTTACTCATTACTAAACTCTGTAACAGTCGCATCACATTGCTGTTCAGAGTTACAAACATCCTCACTCAGGCCTTCAGATTCTACATTTCTACATAAAAATCCTGATTCAATATTGTCCTCCCCAATGACCATATCAGGAAACGCACATTGCTGTTCACTTTCACCACTTCTGCTTTTGTTATCAGACATTTTGTTTGGGATGTAATCAGAAATTTTCTTTGGATGTCAAATCTGAGATTCTGAATTCTTCTTTGGATAAGGAGGTTTAGCTTGGTCTTTCTGCTACACATGTATTAAAACAGTTTGAAAATGGAAGTGAATATTTTCAGACCCCAGCGTCTACAGCTACAAAAAACTCCAGGCCTTTTTGAAAAGCAAAACAAATAAGCTTCTGGCAAGCAGGGTTCCAAAAAAAAAGTGGCAGGAAGGGTCAAATAAAAAGCGGAAATCTTTCCAGAAAGAGGGACAGTCCTCCACTTCAGAATGACTTGCGGCATCCACCCTTACCTTCATGCCACATTCTCGAATCTGTCACAGGGACTGGTTCCCAGTCTTCCCCTTTGGCATCAGATTATATCAGACAGATGGGTTTTGTGAGTAGTTTAGAATGGTTACAGATAACCGTGTGAAAGCGTTGCAGCTTTTCAGTGTCTTCCTCCTTATCTGCTCAATCTGACAGATATGTTCCCTCTGACTTTAAGACATGATTTCCCTTGGGGTCATAGAGCCTGTGCCCCAAGAACACATGGGGAAAGTTTTTACTCAATATTTCTAGTGCCAAAGATGCTTCCTGGAGACCAGTTCTCGACCTTTTCTTTCTCAACTTGTTTATAAAAGCGCCAAGGTTAGTACAGAGGATGAAAGTCCTGCCGTGTTAATGACCTACTTCTTGAGCCAAGGGTACTGGGCTTGAATCTGTCCACCTTACCAATGTTAGTACAGAGGGTGAAAGTCCTGACGTGTTAAAGACCTACTTCTTGAGCCAAGGGTACCGGGCTTGAATCTATCCACCTTACCAACGGTAGTACAGAGGATGAAAGTCCTGACGTGTTAATGACCTACTTCTTAAGCCAAGGGTACCGGGCTTGAATCTGGCCACCTTATCTGCTCAGTGTGTGACCTTGAGCAAGTCACTTAACCAGACAGTGCTTTGGTGCAGTTGGGAATTTGGGCTAGGCTTTTTAATGGTCTCCTTGACTGCATGCCTAGAAATTACCTATGATCCTTTATTAAAAATGCCCCCCCCCCAGACCCCCCTCAAGAAACAACTCCCCCAGCTGTCACTAAGGAGCATTTTCTCGGTGCACCCTCCAAGGTCAAGAACACTATCAGTGGGCCCTTATAATTTCCCAGAATACCTCCTTAATAGCATGAAACATGACCTGTCAGGACCATTAGAATCACTATTTAATCATAGCTTCCAGACAGATTTAGTGCCAAGCAAATGGAGGACAACTGTCATCCCCCTCTACGAGGGTGGGCTGTTTACAGGCCCTGGTAACTACAAACCCATAAGTCTGGTTAGTCTCCTGTGCAATGCCCTGGAAAGAATTATCGTGGAAATTATAAACAATGACAACCTTCAGACACTGGATCCAGTTCATTTTGGTTTTGTCAAGGGCAGGTAATCTCTATTCAGCCTGGTGGATTTATTCGAGAAAGTCACCAAAGCAATGAACAGGAGCAAAATTGTGCATACTGCCTGCTTTGACCTGGCCAAAACATTTTCACAATACCTCACTCTGGCATTGTAGACAAACTCAAGAAATTTGGTATTAACCCCTATGACACCCACTGGATAGCCAGCTGTCTCCTCAAAGACAGACCCCAAGAAGTTAGGATAGGGGAGTTTATCTCCACAAACATGCTAGTCACTAGTGGAGTCTTTCAGGACTTTGTGCTAGGGCCCTTCCTTTTTAGCATCTACTTCTCTGAAGTTATGTTTGCAGCCCATTGCAACCTAGATGATACAAATATCCTCAAAAAGGCTTGACACACTCATAACTGGTGCCAGAGCCATGGTCTAAAACTCAGTGCCTAGAAATGCATTGTACTTGTCCCTCATCAGACCAGTTGTTGAATACAGTGCCCCACCCAGTATGTACCTGGCCTGGCATGCACAACAGCTGGAGTGTCCATATAGAGGTTTCTCACAAAAAGAATAGAGGGAGTAAGCATATCCTACAAACTGTTGAGAGATGATCTATGTCTGGCCTACAAAGCATGCACTGGTGCTGCTCTGATGGACCTGTTGCACATCTGGAAAAGAAATATCAAAATTACCTGATCTAGGGACCTATATAACGTGTCTGCAAAATAAATAGGGCATGTTGGAGAGACAGGTGTGCATCTCAGACTACCCTTTCTCTGGAACAGGCTTTCCTCCCATGTGAAGCAGAGTTCTTCCTTAACTCGTTTCAAGCGCAGCTTGAACCAGTGGATGGGAAATAGGAAATTTACCCCTGTTCCTCATTTTTCTGGTAACTGTAGACTTGAAGGTGGTTATCATATTCCCATTACAATAGAGTTTGAAAGTTTCCCAGATTTATGGGTCACATTATCTGGTGTCTGTGTTGCCCTTTGGGTTAACTACAGCTCCCAGAGATTTCACCAGGTGTCTAGCTCCAGTGACCACACATCGCAGACTGCATGGTATTCACGTATTTCCTTATTTAGACAACTTTCTTATCTTTGGAGAGTCTTTTTCCAGGTAAGGAGTCCCTTGCTTGGGTTATAAATGTACTCCTCAGCCTGAGGTTTCAGATTAATAGTCAAAATCCTCCTTTATTATAGGTTCATAGATAAGTACTAGGCAAGTGGCCCTTGTGGGCCATTTTAACCCTACCCAGTTACCCTTTTTGTGTTCAAAATAATCTGTCCCATTTGATTATAGATTGGCCTAATCCCATTCCATGGTTGATGATTGTACATTGCCCCTAATGAGAATAACTAGAATCATACCATAGATAATTTCTGAGACCCCCCATTGGATCACACATATAAGAGCAGCCTCTGTCCATTAGTAATGCAGGGGGAAGTTCTGAGGTAAATTTTCTGTTGCCCCATCTGTAGATCTAAGTTGCAGTTGAAAATGAACAGGGGTGAACTTTGTTTTATGTAACTGGGGAGTCTGTTCCATAGCAGTGGTATCCTCTATGAAATATATTTGTTCCACCAAACCATTCTGTTGCTGATGCAGAAGATGTTTAGGTCGCTAGGCCGAGTAATTCTGATGCTATTTGACCTGCTGATGTGCAGTAAATCCAGCAGTAATGAGTCTGAGGATACTTTGTATGCGAGACACAGGTCGCGTCTTAGCAGTCTGTGCGATGAGTGTAGTAACAGGGCCTTGAGTCAGTCTGTGAAGGATATGTTGTTTAGACCTTGTGTCCTTTTTGTAAAGTATCTCTCTGGGCGATCTAGTTGTTGCATGTATCTGGACAGATGCATGCCAAAGGGGGCATTATAGTCAGTGATTGGCCTAATGAGGGCTGAATAAAGGGGGGGGGGGCAATGACAATCCCTTTGTTTATAAGCTGTGCAGTATAGAAGGACTTTCTTACAACAGACATATGTTTGTCAAAAGTTAAGTCACTGTCCACATAAGTCCCCGAATTCTGAACAACTGGGCCGACTCTTAGGGGTGTATTGTCAGTGTGATAGTTCCTTGGTGTAAATGACTCCCCCAAAGGATAGTATAATGCATATTTTGGCATTTAGTTTGACCAAGATTTTTGACACCAGTTGCTTATTTGAGGCAAACCTTCCTGCAGGATGGCTAAATTTGAGGATTTAATGACTGCTTCTAGCTTGCAGTCATCTGCAAACTTAGTCAGCCAGAGCCCTTTGGTATTGGCTTTTACATCAGAAAAGTAGATGCCAGGCAGGAGAGGTTTTAGTACAGAACCCTGGTGGGGGACTCATAGGTTGGTACTAGGCTGTCGGCCCTAGGCCCTATACAAGCCTAGCCATAACAATTCCCTGGATATTTCTTCCCACAGTACTTACTTCCCTGGACCCCTGTCTAGCAGGGCGGCTGACGTGATCTCCGGGGTTGAATTTCCTATCTCCCATCCAATCGTCAAGGTTCCTTTTGAAGAGGGCCAAGGAGGCGCTCTGCTTGACATGTATGGGGCAGTCTATTCCAGAGTATGGGGAGTCTCTGGGTCAGGAACCTATCCCTCCAGTTTCATTCATTGTGATGACAAGGTTTAGATTCCTGGAGCGTGCATCTCTGAGGGATTGGGATTTCTTTAAAACTCCACTGGTTGCTGGTCTCTTTGTGGAAGTACCTTCCCCTATTTTGATTATCTGCATCCTATCTGTGAGCTATTTGGCAAGCAGGTGACACAGGGGTTTATTGCCAGTTTTTTTTAACTTTTCTGCTATGCCTGGGTGGGGACTTGTCAGAAGCTTTGGCCAAGTCAAGGTAATTGTCTGGGTCAGTGGAAGGTTCTCCATCATGTAGGGGAATGACTGTAGCTGTTCTCCATTCATTTGGTCAGAGCCTGTATGGGGGCTGTGATTGAACGATGTTGTTAGGGGATTGGCTAAATCATGCTTCATGCTATTTAAGATGCATCAATAGATATTGTTAGGACCCATCTGTGCAGTATTTTTAGGTTTTGATAGCACTTTTAGGACTGGGTTTTGTGTGGTAACTGGAGGTGAGCCAGTTTCAGGTATATCTTGAGGGACAGATGGAGGGCAGAGAGGAACAGAGTTAGAGCTAAATTTATCAGCCATTAGTTTAGCTGCATCTTCAGTCTCAGTGTATGTAACATCATTCACAATCAGCTCAGTAAATTGCTGCCTCGTGCTTCTGAGATTACAGACGCAACTAAAAATGCTTTGTAATTGTCTCTGGTTTGGATAGATGTTTTTTAGCCTCACACTTTGCTTTGGTGGAGTTTATTAAGCATCAGAGTTATTTATTTCAAGGACTGTAACATTCTGGGAATTGCTTTTACTTTTGGTCAAAATTCTTTTCCTTTATTATAAAGCTTGCTGATATTATGGTTCCAGCATGTGAGTTTGTTTCTGGGGGTTGCCTTTGTTCTATGGGGTAAAGCTACATCTATACAGCTGTTTACATGCTGTTCTAGTGTAGTGGTATAACTTTCTGTGTATTCAGTGGAGTTAACTGAGTTTTGTGGGGATTTGAAGCATGCCAATGTATCACTTGGGTGTAGGTAATTTGTTTTAAAGAAATTTCTAAAGGTACCTTGGGTGGAGGGGATCTCTGGTTTCAGTTTTATTTCAGAGTGACCGCTAATGAAGATATGCAGGGCATGGTACAAGACGCCTCCATATTAGTAAGGACATGATCCAAGATGTTACTCCCCCTAGTGGATACACTGATTAATTGTTCCAGGGTGTTTGTATTGACAAAGTCCAGAAATCTCTGCTTGTACACTAGTGATGGTGTATATTTCCCATTCTATACTTGGATAGTTCAGACCATCTAGGAAAATAGTACGGGATTGAATACTGAGCAATTCTAGTTCGTGTAGGTAGGCATTGCGCCTTTCTTTTGTCATAGAGGGAGCTCTGTAACTAGGTAATATACGGTACTGGACCTTTCTGCTGGTTATTTGGAGCTGTAGTGCATCAGGCTGCTTTACCAGCCTTGATGTGAATCTCTTCTGAATGTAGACTGATGCACCTTCACTTCTTTACCCTTTCTGCGCAGTAGCTGGTCTAACTATGTGGAAGATATTGTATCCCTGTACAGCCAGAGTGCTTTCCAGTATTTTAAACCTTGTCTCACTCGTTACACATTATTCCTTCACTCGTGCCAGTTTTTGTAGGATGCATTGTAGATTTTCCACAGCAAAGGGTATTCCTAACTTTAGGAAAAAGTGGACTCGTATCTGGAAATTTTCATGAATTTCTCCAGTTGGTTACAGATTTCAGAGAGTATCTTATGATTCTAGGGTTCATGACATCTGAGTCTCATGATTCTTTTTGCCAGGTTGCACATAAGAAAACTCCAATGATTCTTAAACTGTTTGGACCCATCATTCCCACCCCTTTGATTTTTGAATCCCAGTATTGTGATTTGAGTAGAGAGCTTCTCTGGTGGAGAGATTATATTTCCCTCCATTCTCTGTTCCTGCCCCTGCTCTGCTAAATTTGAAACAACAATTGCGTACTTCAAAAGGGATAAGATGAGTGATGGCTTATAATCCAGCAGAAACAGAATGGTGGAGACTGGTGACCAGACTAAAAATTCAAGGATGTTGCTAGTCCTCTGCATGTACTCACAAATAACTAGCCATGTGACAGTTTCTGTAGTCAAACATTTATTAAGGTGAGCATTTCCGTTATTACACCGACTTCATCAAACTGAAATATTACCAAGCAGAGGTTTTTAAATTGTGTCTAACAAGGGATATGTGGGGAAACAGTTGGCTAGGTTGGTGGAATTAAGTTGTCTTTTCGAGGGGAGAGTGTCACCAGCTCCCTTGTTCTACAACATTTCTTTATTGCATTTGAAAGACAGCTTTTAAAGCTGTCTTAAAGGAACTTTTCATCAAAACGTCTTTCTAGAGGACAGTATCAAAAACTGTTGCATGAAGTTAAAAAAAACTGTTGCATGAACTTGGAGACTGTTTTGTTCCCACTGGATTATCATTCATTACTCTCTTTAGTCTTTCTTATTTTCTTCAGTACTCTAGGATGACTACATAGCACCACCAGGTTTGGATATACAAAACAAGGGTCTTTTCATTTCAAGCAGCCTTTTTTAAACAACCGATACATTAGGTTTTCCATTGGGATCTGTATCAGTGGGAGCTAAAGTGCAGGGTCTTTGGAACAAAGCATATAGATGTGAAAGAGATGTTAGCTGTGAGCAGTGTTAATGAATATCTTCTTCATCTGTGGTATCCAGGACCTTTGCAGGTGATTAACAGACACCGGCTCAGTGATGTGGTCTTCCATCTCTGGTCTCCAGGATCTTTGCACAGTGATGCGGTACTTAAACAGGAGGGCACCCAGTCTTCCCCTTTTCCAAGTTGGTTATGGTAACTTGGAAGACTGCAGTTCGGTAATCTTATGCACAAGCAGACAAGCTGCATAGGTCCAGGACAGACCCCCCACAAATGGAAATGGAATAAGGGGGTCTTCGAGAATTTAATCCAGTTGAACATCAGATAGTTTGGAAAGAACATTTACAGCTTTACCATGGAGTAAAGGGGTCAGCAACTGTACCCAGAACATTTGGTCAACATCATACTATTTACATACCCTCTCAAACATATGAATGAAGCTATCAAAATGATCCCCCTCTGTAAACTGTGGAAGAACTTTACTGATTTTTTGTGCTTCTGGGGTCTGGTTACTCCCTTCCCCATTACCTCCGTGACTCTGGCAAAGAGACAGCATCTCTCTTTCATGGTGCCTCTCCTTCTCCTCAGCTTCCAGGCGTAGCAGTGTCTCATTCTCCTCGGCCTACAGATGACACGTTTTTTTGTTTTCCTCAGTCTCTCTGCTGCTTCTGTTTCCAAATGATTGGCCTCCAATTCAAGTCTCTCTAGCTCCAGACAGATTTTTAAGTCCTCTGTAGAAAAGTTGAGCTGTCCATTCTGAGTGTTGTACATCTCCATGGCCAGTCTGAGCATCCTGCTGGTTGCCATTCTCGGATACAGCTGTGACCAAAGCAGCAATCATGTCTGCCTTAGTCAGGTTTCCATGCACCAGTCCTTTAGCCTAGCACATCTCAGCCAACTGGCGCCATACTCCTCTGCTGATGCTTGCCTGCTCCCCCTAACTAAGCTAACAAAACAAATAAAACAATTGTGATATGAACTCAGAATGTTCACTGCATGGCTGATTTACAGTGCAAAAAAACACCTTCATTGATCACTGTACACAAGCTACAGGAATTCAATATCCACACCACTACAAGCCAATTAATATGTGATGTGGCTATCGTACCACAATCAAACAATATGTGATGTGGATATCCCACCACTGCCAAACAATTAATATGTGATGTGGATATCCCACCACTGCCAAACAATTAATATGTGATGTGGATATACCTCCACTGCCAAACAATTAATATGTGACGCTTGTGCACTGGCCCAGTAATCAAGGAGCCTCAGTCCTCACCACTAACACCAGTAAAGGACGTGCACATTGGGAGGATAACAAGTACACACACAGTAAAGTACAATTTCCCTTAAGAGCACACAGAGATCACAGTCAGTCTGGGGCTGGTCACTCCCTTTCTCTCCAGATCCACAATAAGCCTCCCCACTGGCACAGCTATAGGGTTCAGATCTCAGCCCAATGGTCAAGCCAAAACCTCCAGCACCCTCTCTGTCCAACCAGTGCTTTGTGTCCTTGCTCAAGTAGCTGACACACACACTTTGAGATTTGAGTTGTATACAAACACACAAACACTCTTGAGGAAGGCTGGCACAGGTTCATTATCTATGCCCCCTTCTGCCCAGACTATAAGGTAGTACTGACTGCCACCAGCCACCCTTATTAGCTACTATAAAGGCCCTTACCAAAGGGTGTCAAATTCTACTGTCCAATGTTGTTATCCAATTGGTAAGTGTGACTGAGACTTGAAGGCTATTTAGGAGTGGCCTATACAGTATCACCAAATACATGCAAGTACGCTAAGAGCTTAAATTATCTCTACACAAAACCAGCCACAATCAAAATGTTTAAATATATGTAATACTAAATTAAAACACAAGATAATACTTGCTAACGCAACACCGTGGCCATAGAGTTCAGAAATCACAGGAAATACTTAGGGTTAGCCATGTCTGATTTTCCATAGGCATATGGTAACCTTAAGAACAAATCCCTCATTCATATGTTCATAGGTTGATACTAGGCTATGTGCCCTAGGGCATTTATAAGCCTAGCCAGAGTGTGTTTGGCTTTCGCCACACTTTTAGATTAGTTGACTGTGCCTCTGTAAAGTAGGTCACAGAAGGTAGCCCTTTTAAGGTTAGTTTACTGTACCTTTGTCAAGCAGGGACACAGAAGAGATCCCAGGGGTAAACTTATGATCTCCCATCCACTCATCAAGATTTCTCTTGAAGAGGGTCAGTGAGGGGCTCTGCCTGACATGGACTGGTATTTTGTTTCAGAGTGAGGGGAGCCTCTGGGATATGAATTTGTCCCTCCAGCATGTCCTATTTATTTCTGTGCTGAGGTTCAAGTCCCTGGAGCGTGTAGCTCTAAGGGATTTGGATTTCCTGAGGTGAAGCATGTCCATTAATTCTGGGTTGGACATGGCTTTATACGTCAGACACAGATCGCCTCTGAGTAGGCAGTACGCAACTGAGTAGAGCTGGAGTTTCTTTAGCCGAGCTGCATGTTTGAGCTCCTTGATCCTCTTAGTGAGGTACTTTTGGGGTCTTTCCAGTTGCTGCAGGTGTCGGGTAAGGTACATCCCAAATGGGGCATTGTATTTAATCATGGGCCTGATAAGTGATGAGTAGAGGGGCACAATGACCTCTCTAGATCTAGATGTGAATCCTTTCATGATAAGGTGGGCTATATAGAAGTTCTTTCTAACCACTTTGGCAACGTGATTGTCAAAGGAGAGATTGCTATCTACTTGGGTCCCCAAGTCCCTAATTACTTCTTCCGTACTTAATGGATTACCACGTATATGGTAATTTGTGGGCACTTTGTTTTTCCCAAAGGGGATGACTATGCACTTTTTGGCATTTAGCTTTAGGCCATATCTCTGGCACCAGTTATCCGTCTCTGTGAGACCCTTTTGGAGGATGCTTTTGTCAGCCAGAGAGTCAATTACGGCACCCAGTTTGCAGTCATCTGCGAACTTGGTCAGCCATAGTCCACCCGTGTTAGCCTGTACCTCTGAGAGATATATACCGAACAAGAGATGTCCCAGGACTGAGCCTTGTGGGACGCCACTTGTAACTGGTTTAGAGTCTGACATGGCACCTGCTATTCTGACCATGTGGGTTCTATCTCTGAGCCAGTTTGCAACCCATCTTGTGACACAGGGGTTGATATTTAAGCTGGTGAGCTTATTTATGATGCCCGAGTGGGGTATTTTGTCAAAGGCTTTTGCAAGGTCCAGATAGGCTGTGTGGACTACCTTCCCTTCATCTATGGCTTTGGTAACTGTTTCAAAGAAGTCGACCAGGTTCAAGAGGCAAGATCTGCCCTTAACAAAGCCGAATTGGGTAGGATCCAGTGTCTGGAGGTTCCCAATGTCTTTGTTTATGATTTCCATGATGATACGCTCCATAGCTTTGCAGACCAGGTCTGTTGTGGCACCGCCTTTGTGGAGCTGGGACCACTGTTGCTGTACGCCATTCCTTGGGTACATATCCTGTAGTAAGGCTGAGATTGAACAGTGACTTTATATGAGGGTTTAGTTCTTGGAGCTCGTGTAAGACGCAGCCCGGGACACCGTCTGGTCCCATTGATGCTGTGTTTTTTGCTTTGGAGAGGGCAGCTCTTACCTGTGCATCTGTGATCTCAGGAAGGCTACACTCTGTTGGGATAGACATTTGCTCTTTTGGGGGGGAAGGGGGGAGAAGTTTGCACTGAACCTTTCTGCCAGGATGTTGGCAATGTCTGTGGGTTCAGTGTATTTTTTGTCATTTTGCACTAACTCAGAGCATATCTGGGAGTTGCCTCCCAGGTTTCTGACATAACTAAAGAAGGCCTTGTGATTATCTTTAGTGTCTTGTGCAATTTTTCTTTCGAAGCTGGCCTTAGATGATTTTATGAGGGATCGTAGTTTCTTGCTAGTACTGATCAGAGACGCCTTCCCTTTTTGGGATTTTGCGCTATCATGTAGTAGCTTTCACCTTCTGTTGTATAGCTTATTTATGGCCGGGGTCCACCAGACAGGTCACCTGCCTTTGGAGGAGTGAATCTCGGTTTTATTTGGGATAGCATGCTCCATGCATTCCTGTAGGTGTCCATAGAATGCTTTTTTAAAGGATTCTGCATTTTGGGCCATATTTTCCACTGGCCCGGGGGCTTTGAAAGATTCCACCTCGGTTTTGAGAAGTGTGAAGTTTGCTTTTGAGAAGTTCTTTACCGTGGTTTCCTTGGCTAGGGGTGGGGACGGAATATGGCTGTCCAGTGAGATTAGTTTATGGTCTGATCTTACCAATGAGGTGTATACCTCTGGTGTGGAACATAGAGACCCCATGTTGGTGATGACCAGATCCAATATGTTTTCCCCTCTTGTGGGAGTGGTGACCAGTTGTTCCATAGCATTTGAGTTTATAAATTCTAGGAACCGTTGGGCGAGGTTGTTTGGGCTTGAGTAGTTTTCCCAATCAATGTTTGGGTAGTTGAAGTCACCCAATATAATGGTGTTTTGAGAGACCTTCATATTCTCCAGTGTCCAGTGTTCTCCGGAAAGCCGAGTGAGGTTCCTGTGTTTGGGAGGGTGGTCTGTAGCAGGCTACAAACTGAAAGGCAGATTTGCCCACTGTTAGTTGCACATGGATGGTCTCTGATGCTTCGTGCAGTGCCACTAACCTGGAGGTGTGGGTATCTTTGATAAATATGGATGTTAAGTTGTCTATCTCGCCTTCATTCTTGGTGGTTGGGTTTGGAGCCGATCCTCGGCTCCGACTCGGCCATCTTCAAAAGCTCGAGAGCTGCCTACTGGCTTGAGGCCCCCCTATATCCCATGATGCCTGGCGCTAGATTCCCAGATCTCGTTTGCCACTTCTGCTGCGAGGTTGCTTTTACTGGCTCAGGTCGTATTTTTCTATTTTATTGGTAGCTTTTAAAAAAAAATTTTGTATTATAGTAGTTATAGTAGTTCTAATTAGTTTTTTGTAATTTAGTGTCCCTTCCTCGTTTTTGTTAGAGAGTCCTCCCCCCCCCCCCTTTGTTTCTTCAAGGTAGCCATTTTTAGTTAGAGGCTAATCCTTGTTCTTTTATATTGTAGTTTTATTAGAAATTATTTATCAACAGATTTACTTACTTTTTCTTCTCTCTAGTGTTTGTGTGTTGTTAGGGTGTGGTAACTTGTGTCGAGTGCGTGTGTTTTCGCTAGTTACCTACTTCCCTTTTATTGCTTCTTCTCTGTGATTGACTTTCCTTTTTACAGGAATGTCCAAAGATACGAAAGTATCTGGATTCAAGAAGTGTGACTCATGCTGTCCGAAGATGTCACTGACAGATGGTCACACTTCTTGTGTCTACTGTTTGGGCGCCCTACACCTGCAGGACTCTTGTTCGGTGTGTCACGCCTTTAGTCCAAGAGTCCTGCAGGAGAGTAGAAATAAGCTAATCCTTAGGGGTTTGCTCAAACCTGAAGGGTCACCGGCTAAGGCCCAGCCAGTGAAACCCTCTAAGCCAACGAAGCCGTCTGCTCCCAGTTCGGAGCCGGCGTTGGGCGTGGCATCTGCTTCAACTTCGGTTCCAGCTGGAACCGAAGTACCTGTATCCTAGTCTGCCCCGACTCTAGTGTCGGAACCGTCAGGGAGCCAAAAACGCTCTAGATCTCCATCCCTAGAGTCGATACGCTCGGCTCCGGGGTCGCCTCTATTACAGTCTGAGTGAAGTCATCGATCCCACTCTTCTCGGTCTTCTAGACTATCTGACCACGATTTGGAGAGAGTGGTGAAGCAGGCTTCTAAAATCGCAGGCCCTGGCAAAAATGTTATCCAGCCCCCCCTCATCAGGGTTTGGCTCCTCCTGACTCTGCAGTAGTTCCTCTTTCGACTCATTCTTTAAGTTCAGAGGCAGAGCTCGCTGGGGCTCGGATCGTGGAACCGTCTGCGCCGATACCTACCCTTTTGGTTCCGTCGTCGGCTCCGATTGCCTCCATGGTGCCGTCCTTGGAGGGATCTGGGTGCCGGGACTCCCTTGTCGGCTCCGAAGGGGCGAGTGGCATCGTACCCTTGTCCAACCCCATTCTCCCTCTCGGAGCTTCGGCGCAGGTGAGTTCGACTCCTACATCAGCTTCGGAGCCGTCCCTCTTGGTGCCAGGAAGGATTCCGGTTTCTTCGGAGCCGGAGCCTTCTCTGCTATCGGGAAGGAGTGCCCTTGAGGTCATGAGGAGTGTGCTGGCCTCTGAGTCGGCCCCACGATCAGCCTCATTGGCTCCTCCCCCCATGGTGCCTGCGTCTGCCCCTCCTCCAGACCCCAAGCGTGGGGAACAAGCGCTCCAGGGCACCCCATTGGGTGTATCTTCCTCTTCCGAGGCCTCCCCTGATCATTCAGAGGAGCCCCCTCGAAAGAGGAAATGCAAGAGGAAGCATGTTGACTCCCCTGAGTCTGTCACTTCAGATACTGACTTAGAGGATTCGGAAGGGTCCCCCGAGATCCCCGTCTGAGGACATCTCTTTCTCAGACATCCTTGAGATACTTAGGCAGGGGGGGAACTGGACTACCTTGGCAGAGGGGGAACTGGACTACCCTTAACCCTTCCGAGGATGAGTCTGTTTTCCTGGATGTGTTTGGTTCCCGACCCTCCACCTCCTGGGTGTCTCCGCCTTTCGATCCACTGATGTCTGTAGTGGCTCGGAAGGCGTGGTCAGCCCCAGACACAGTGGAACCAACCCCCCGAAGACCCATAAAATTTATTACTGCACCACAGGACAAGCAATTTCTGACGAAGGGTGTTCCCGTTGATGCCATGGTGGTAGCAGCGGCCACAAAAAAGGGGTTGACTGAAACTTCTTCGTCTGTCCATCCCCCTTATAAGGAATCTAGGACAATGGACAGATATGAGAAGCGGATGTTTTCCTCAGCGACCTTCTCCATGAGGTCCGTGAACTATTTGTGCCATTTTACCCGCCTTCAAAGGGATCTCCTTAAAGAACTAGGAGAATACCCTTCAAGATCCATCAGCTGCGGGGGCCCAGGCTAAGGTTGCCTCCCAGCTGGCGACTCTTAATTCGGTAGTAAACTCCTCCATGCAGCTCATCTCTTATGCAGCCGATGGCGCGAGTAGGGCCGCAGGCACAGGCGTGGCTTTGAGGAGGCACGCTTGGATGCGGTTATGCAACTTCGTGGAACCCTTCAGGGCGTCTTTTCACCAACACCCCCTTTGATGATTCTGCTCTGTTTGGACCACAGGTGATGGATACCCTTACCAGGTGTGAACAGGAAGGCAAGACTCTCTCTGCTGTGGGAGTCCGTTTTTCCACTCCTTCAAGACCGTATCCCAAGGGTCAGAAGAGTGGGAAGATGTGGTTCCGGAAACCCCAGGGAGCCGTGCCTGACACATGTGGAGAGTTCCCCTCCAGGGGCAGAGGAGGGATTAACAATAGACACCGCCCTAGGGGCAGAGAGGGTCTGCAAAATCAGGGCCAAAGAGAATCTTTCTCTGACAACCCCTCCAGCATCCCTGAAGTGCTGCCCGGCTGTCCACCTTCGGAGGCAGTCGGGGGAAGATTATCGCTGTACCCAAAAGGCCTGGCAAAGTACAACACAAGACAAATGGGTACGGTCCATCATATCCGAAAGCTACAAAATCCCCTTTTTTCACACTCCACACATTCCCAACAAATCCCTTCCAGATGTTCCACCCAATCTAAGGGATCAAGCAGTTCAAGAAATTTCAAAACTGCTAAGAAAAAGAGCCATCCAGCCAGTCCCAGCAGACCAGCAAGGATCCGGAATTTACTCAAGGTTCTTTTTGGTACCAAAAAAGTCAGGGGACTGAAGACCCATTCTGGATCTCAGCAGACTAAACAGGTCTGTTCAAAGAACGAAGTTCCGGATGGTCACGCTACAGTCCATTTTACCCTTTCTGGGTCAGGACAATTGGATGTGCTCCATAGATCTTCAGGACGCGTACTACCATATCAAAATGGACAGACACTCCAGAAGATTCCTCTGCTTCCGGCTGGGAGCCAGTCATTATCAGTTCAGAGCTCTGCCCTTTGGTCTCACCACAGCCCCCAGGGTGTTCACCAAATGTTTGGCAGTAGTTACTGCTCACCTGAGACGGCAAGGATTCCAGGTGTTTTCATATTTAGACGACTGGCTCCTTACTGCTACCACCAGACATCACCTGCTGCAAGCCAGAGACTACACCATCCAGACTTGTTCCAAGCTAGGCATCACAATAAACTTCGAAAAGTCTGCATTGTCGCCTTGTCAATCTATCACCTTTATAGGTGCAAACTTAAATACAAAGGACATGTCAGCAAGACTTCCATTAGACAGAGTGCTAGACATTCGCCGACATGTGCAGGTCTTATTAGGTTGCAAGAAAATTCAGGCCAGATTTGTCCTAAAAACCTTGGGTCACATGGCAGCGGCTATCTTACTAGTTCCCCTTGCTCATCTTCATATGAGGATTCTTCAGTGGATGCTGTTCACCCAATGGTCTTTCCAACAACTTCCAATGTCACACAAGATAATGATCTCACAGACATGCAAAAACCAACTTGCTTGGTGGATGGTTTCCCCATCAGTTCCCCAGGGCAGACCATTTGCTTTTCCTCCTCCAGTGCCTACGGTGACCATGGATGCCTCCCTCATCCGGTGGGGGGGGGGCATTTTCAGGGCAGAACAGTCCAAGGCACCTGGAAGCCGCACGAGTACCATCTGCATATCAATGTCTTGGAGATGAGGGCCGTGCTTTTGGCATTGCAAGCTCTTCACAACTCTCTTCCCACCGGGACCATTGCAATTCAAACAGACAATATGTCGGTAGTGTGGTACATCAACAAGCAGGGCGGAACCAGGTCCTACCCCCTATGACGAGAAGCACTCAGACTCTGGCAGTGGGCGATCTCTTCCCAACAGTTTCTGATAGCAGCGCACATCCCTGGGAAGTCCAACGTTATAGCGGACAGGCTGAGCAGAGCAATTCTCATGCCTCACGAGTGGTCTCTCAGACAGTGGCGGACCAAATCTTCCGCAAATGGGGTCAGCCTTGCTGCAACCTTTTCGCTACCCCCTTCAACAGCAAGTGCAACAATTTCTTCTCTCTCCTCCCTCTTCGCGGACACTCCCCCAGAGACACTCTAGTTCACGATTGGCCTCAGGGACTTCTTTATGCATTCCCTCCGTTTCCCCTGATTCCCAAACTAATTCAGAAAGCTACCGCATTGGGATGCAAGATGATCCTCATTGCCCCTTACTGGCCTCGACAAATTTGGTTCCCGTTCCTGCATTATCACATTCTGGAGCAGCCCTGGACCCAATTCCAGACCTCCTGATCCATCATTCGGGCAGGCTGCACCAATCCCTTCAATCTCTCCAGCTCACTGCTTGGTTGCTCCACTTCCGACCTTAGCCAGGCTTCCGAACATCTCCCACTCAGTGCATGAAATCATCTTATCGCATAAGTCTACCACTAGAAAGACTTATGCTAGTAAGTGGAAACGTTTCTCTTTCTGGGCAGAGGCTAGGAATATAGATCCCCTTTCAGCCCCTATGCACCATATTTTGGATTTTTTAGCAGAGCTTTTTCATGCTGGATCTTCTTCTGCCACAATTAGAGTTCAGTTAGCAGCAATTTCCAACTTTCGTACAGGTCTATCAGATGCTAGTAGTATGTCCCATAAGCTTTGTAAAGCTTTTCTCAAAGGGGCTACATTACTCAGGCCCCCAGTGAGAGATCCTCCGCCGCCGTGGGATCTAAATTTGATCTTAGCTTCCCTGATACTGCCCCCCCCTTTGAACCTGTAGCTTCCTGTTCTTTGAAGTTTCTCTCTTGGAAAACCCTTCTTCTGGTTGCAATTACTTCAGCCAGAAGAGTTTCTGAACTTCAGGCTCTTTGCGTTTGCCCTCCTTACCTAGTTTTCCACAATGACAGAGTTTCTCTCAGGACTAATCCTTCCTTCCTTCCTTCCAAAGGTTTCTTCTGACAATAACTTGAATCAGTCTATTGATTTGCCTGTATTTTTTCCAAATTATTCCAACAAGGCGGAATACAAATTGCATCAGTTGGATGTTCATAGACAGTTACGCTTTTACTTGCACAGAACTAAACAAATCAGACAATCAGACCAGATGTTCCTGTCCTATGCTGAGGGTAAACAAGGTCTACCTGTATCGAAAGTAACATTATCTAGGTGGTTGACATCTATTATTACATTTATATATCAGCTGAGGAATAAAGAGCTTCCTGCTAAACCAAAAGGTCACTCCACTAGAACTCTAGCTACTTCAGTGGCTTTTCAGGCAAGATTGCCAATGGAAACTATTTGTGCGGCAGCTACATGGGCCAATCCTCATACCCATATTTCACATTATAAGCTTGACGTGGCCTCCAGGAGCAGAGCTGATTTTGGTTCCACTTTTCTGAAGAGTCTGTTCCGATGAGCCACCCAGGATTGAGGTGCTAGGGACGCTGTCCCAACCAGCAAGAATGAAGGCGAGATAGACAACTTAACATTAAGAAATTATGTACCTACCATAACGTTCCATGCTAGTTGTCTTCTTCTCTCCTTCTTTCTTGCGTCCCACCCTCCATCCCCATGTCCTAGTAGACCGAGAAGAGTTCCTTATGTTTTTCTCACTGGCTGAGTCTTCTCTGGCTATTCCTTCAGACTAGTAGTCTCTCTAGTAGGATTTATGCATTCTAGGATAGGATTCCTGTATTATTATTATTATTATTATGTCTGCATTTAGACTTACCAAACGAGATCTGGGTATCTAGCGCCAGGCATCATGGGATATAGGGGGGCCTCGAGCCAGTAGGCAGCTCTCGAGCTTTTGAAGATGGCCGAGTCGGAGCCGAGGATCGGCTCCAAACCCAACTAGCAAGAAAGAAGGCGAGAAGAAGACAACTAACATGGAACGTTATGGTAGGTACATAACTTCTTAATACTCCCCCTCCTTTTGTGGTTCGGTCCAAGTTTTGGGGCCGGAAAGCATGGTATGAAGTATAACCTGTTAGTGCTGGGGTGCTCTCGGGAGCCTTGAACCAGGTTTCTGTTACTGCACAGATATCGATATTCTCCATACTGAGGAGAGTCTCGAGTGCGTGCATCTTGAGGTTTAGACTTCTGGCGTTGAGCAGCATTACCCTTAGTTTTTTTTTCTTTGTGTTGTCTATGGAGGTGGGTTTGTCTTTTGAGCCTTGCCTAAAAAAGCCACTATGGGGGAGGCAAGAGCCTTTGCCAGTATTCAAAAACCCAGGGGAGACAGATGCAAGCCGTCCCTAGCGAAGCAACGTGGCTTGTTGAGCATGTCATCCCAGGCTGACAGACACTGGATCCCCTTTGAATGACACCAATACTTTAGCCAGTTGTTAAAATTGATAATTTTGTCTTTATACTGTGGCATCATTCTTGGTGAGGGTAAGATGCTACTCAAGGTCAGGGTCATACCGGCCTGGGCTACATGATCAAAGAGCTCCTCTGTCTTTTTTCATGTAGTCCAGGGAGGTACGTCTCAGGTCATTCACACCAGCATGGACAATGACGGAGTCATATTTGTACTTGCTTTGGAGTGACCTGAGTGCTTGTGTTATGTGGCAGATCCTGGCACCTGACAGGCAGCTTACAGTGACTGTCTCCTTGTTCAGCCTGGTGAATGGGACGTCAGTGTGTCTGACTAGAGTCACCTGTTACAAGTGTATTAGGTGTGTTGTTTAGCCTTAAGGGCTGTGACTGTGTGGCACACTGACTTGGTGAGCTATGTGCTATGTGGGTATTGTTTCGTGGTAGGGGTTACTTGAATGTCTGCTTTGGAGGTCTCTGCTGCTTAGGCAGATTTTTATTTAGAGCCTCTGAGTACGTGTTTGGTTTGCTGATGCGATAGGTCTATGTGAAACTGGATTTGTGGTGTGTGTGGTTACCTTCTCCTGACTGAGTGTGCCAGTCTTGAGTTGAGAGAGCTCAGCCTCCAGTTTGGCTATATAGTTGCATCTCTCACATATATTTGAGCTTGTTGGGAGGAGGAGAGGGTGGTCTGTATACATAAGGCAGTTGTAACATTGCCTCAAGATTCCCAGATTCACCAGCTGGACTGGAGAGTAAACCCAAAACTGACCTTTGGACATGCCTGAATAATATAGGGAACTACTTATTGACTGATTAGGAAGAACCAATATGGAGCAAGTGCTTAAAAGGAGTGTAAGAGGATGTAGTGCTTCAGTTTTAGTGTTTACCTATGAGATTACTTGTACGAGCAAGTGCAGGGCTTTAGAATGAAAATAGAGTGCTTATTTTGAGATTTAGAGCAGTTCTAGGGGAAAAAGTGAAGAGCACACTTTGTGGAGCCGGGAATAGTTTAAACCTGTTTAAGCGGCGCTGCCCGATGCTGCTCTGTGCGCAAGACCGCGCAAAAAGAGAGTTGCAGGGTTTTAAGAGAGAGAGATCAAGGAGTTTGGAATTGACCCAAAATGGCCAATAAAACTACAGCTTCTAGGCAGTAACCACTCCTACAGGGACAGGCAGGCTGCTCAGTGTTAACCACTGCCACTGGTGAACACAGAGACTTCCCTTTAGCCCAAGCAAGAACTGGCCTCCAAGAAACTTACAAACAGTTCAGAATGTTACAGTTACAAACAGTTCATGTCAAACGTTGTTTTAGATTAAGAAAATGCTTCAGAATTTACTTTGAATTAAGCCACTAATCTCCCCATTTTCTATCCTGGACCTAAAAATCTGGGAGAGACAATTCTTTATAGTCTGGAGTTGCATAGACAACTCTGGTATTGTCTCGACAGAACCAAGTCCTTTAAGAAACCTGAACAGCTTTTTACTTCCTATGATGCTCTGTATACTACATTAGTGTTATCATATGTATTGGTATTGATAAACTGATCTATTTAAGATTTGACTTAACTTGTAATAATAATAAATATATTGGGAGCTTTTTTCCTCGGGTCTCCACTGAAAATGGGTCCCTGGCTCAGCTGGACCAATCTGGTTAACAAATGTCGCTAAATAAGGAGAGAAAGGCCAAACTTTTCATAACAGAGTATTTCAAGATGGCTGTTCCTTGCTTTTTGTTACCACCATGGTAGATCCTCTCTAGGTAGGGTCAGGGCACATTCTACTAAAGCATTGTCATCTTTTATGGCATACTGGAAAGAGGTGGACTCCAGAAGTATTCTAAAGGCAGATACTTAGTTCTTTGAGCATATTTTTACAAGGCACTACAAACTGGATTACTTTTCTAGATCAAGAACAGGCATGGATAGGACCATTCTCCGGGAGCCTAGATCCTAATCCTTCCACCTGCCAGGTTGGGTAAGCTGTGAAACTTTACTCATATAGCCAATAAGGCAACTGCAACCGTGATTTAGGATGAACATAGTACATTTGTGTAAGTTGAGCTTACCATAAAAGTAGATCTTCAGTGACATCTCTGCTGCAGTAGAAGCACCTTGACTCTGTACCCCTTTTGTCTGTATATAGTTATGTTTTAGATAAAGTTATGTGTTCCCAACTTTGCTTTCTATCAGGACAGTAGGCCCTGTCCTTTCATCAGCAAGAAAATCTTGAAGTGTTTTAGCTGCTGTTTTCTTCCTTTGGAGCTCGAGCCACAGCAGCTTGGACACACACATGGGGAGAGCAAAGACCTTCACCAAACATCTAGTGTTATGGTCCATGCATCTTGCACAAGTGGACTTTCTCTAGCCCTATGGTGTAAATCAGTGCTTGAGACTTTTATAAAAAGTTGGGAGGGTGGCCTAATGGTTAAGGTGTTTGCCTTATAAACACAAGGTGCAGGGTTTGAGTCTCACAAAGGATAATTGGCTAGGCTTAAAATGGCTCGCAGGGGCAGTTAGCTTAGTACTAACCTATGAACCTAAAAGGGGTAAAAGAAGCTTTACACTGCTGCTGTAACAGGACATTAGCTCTATTGCCTTATGAAAAATATTTATATAGTAAAAGCAAACCAAGAGTTGGTAGCAAAGGTCTGTGGTTTAAAGCCTTTAACACTCAATAAATCGCATGTGTTTTTAGCCTGGTGGACTGTGGTTTAATATTCTTTTCTAATGTTTATTTTTGGGTAGGGAAGGAATTTTGTCATAATGAAAATAAGAGATCAGGTTGAGATGTGACAGTGTCACATAAAAACAGTGCGAGGAAAAGTTATTGAAACAGACCAGCAGGAAGATAATGTATGTAATTACATTAACAAGTTGTTTTATGTCACAATTTGACGACTTAGTCTAGAATGTTAATGAGCTGGTGGACAGCACAAAAAAAGTTAAGATGTTGACTTGTAATGCACAGGGAACATTGTCACTAGAAACACACCTGAGTCATAAAGAACATGAAGTTTTGGTAACGAGATATGGGAGGAAGGGTTTTTGTGGTGGAATAGAAGGGGAGTGAAAGAAACCGGCCTTTATTGTTAATTAAAAAGGGCATTGGAATAAACACTGAAGATCAAATAAAGGATTGACAGGGAAGATTTATAGCGGTGAGAGGTTGCTGGCATGGTGTAAGAATTACCCTGGCTGCACAATATATTTCATCAAAAGCACTGAGACAAGACGTAAAGAATATTATGGGAGAAGTCATAACATTTCATCAGGGATGTATGGTAATGGCTGGAGAGTAGGACACTGTAGGAAATGAAGATATCTCTGAACAGCAAAGGTGTCATATAATACTGGATGAGGGTAGGCACCTAACTCATCGATGCAGCAAAAATAAGACAGAAAAACTTGGAAAATAGTTTTTTAAGGAAATATGGTTATGTGGCAAGACTAGATTAGATCTTACTAATCAAAAGAATGCTGCGACATCGTAAGAACCATGAAAATCCATCTACTCTTGGTGTCAGGCTAATCAAAAGAATGCTGCGACATCGTAAGAACCATGAAAATCCATCTACTCTTGGTGTCAGGCCACACACCTACACAGATAAGGTTTTGTAAGCAAGTAAAAGACTCTTGTGACAGATACTAACATTTTCACAAATTGATGACAGTGAGCTTTGTTACATTTCCGTTAAGGGTCACCTCTCGGCCGTATCTTATATCTAGCAAGGGTTCCACAGTGCTAAATCTGGCTTTTCTCACTGTGTAAAGGCTTCTTGTTGGCCCCCAAGCTGATGCGCCTTCTCAACACAGACCATGCACACACATGCACTTTGGTGCCTGCATTTAGGGTAGAATTGAAATATTTGTCTTGGAAGCGAAGACTATTTTTGTTGGCGATGACTTCAGCCAAGTGAATATCAAAAATTCAGACTCTCTGCTTTGATCCTGATTGTGGCATTTCACAGAGACTGAGATCCTGCCCAAGGTAGACATAAAACTAAATTTGAATCAGAGTGCCTATTCATACCTTACGCCAATGAATTTCTGTCCTGACTGTGTATCTAAATACACCATAACCTTCTTTTTTTAATTCCAACTTCATATTGCAATTCCTATTTGTATTATACTAATTTATCTTTAATTTCTCTAAACTGGCTAAAATTTCTCTAAATATTAAATCATTATCATAAAAGTTGTATCTGTTCTTAATCAATGTTTTCACATTGTGTTGATTTGGTATAATTATTTAAACTGTAGGAAAACATGGTATGTCCCCAAGTATGCAGTAGTCTAGAAGGTTTAGGATTTTTGCTTGCAAGTTTTTGCATAATAACATTTTTTCCCAGGTAGATAGCAAATGTTGGAGGTGTGATGGGGAAGAAAGAGTCAACTAGAAATGTGTGTTTTGGGAGTGTAATGAGTTGGCAGATTTTAAAAATTCCCTACAGAATACTCTGTCAGAAATACTTTTAATTTACTCTGTCAGAAAAAGGACGTTGCAGCGGTAGCGTTGCCTCACAGTAAGAGGTTCTCCGGTTCGATTCTCTGTGTTCTTTGCAGAGTCTACATGTCCTCCCTGGGTTCATGTGAGTTATCTTCAGGTGCTCCGGTTTCCTCCCACATTACAAAGACATTCATCTGGAGAGTTTTTCCTCGGGCCTCCGCTGAAAATTGGCTTCATTCCAAGTCGGACTTTCCCAGTAAACAAGTGTTAAAATAAATATTGGGTAAGCAAATGGGTGTAGCTAAGGAAATTATTCTTTTGAGGTGGGACACAGGATCTAAATTGCCCAGATATAGTAAGGTCTTGCTAAGTATTATTTTGGTGGCTGCCAAAAAAACAATTACTAGAAAATGGAGTCAAAGTCTAAACCAACCACATTTGAAGTAATGAATATTGCAACAGAAATAATAATAAAAAAAAAATGGAAGCGGAATATTTAGAAAAGGGAGGAAGCAAATTACATACAAATAAATGGAAATTGTAGGAACAAATACATAGGTTCATAGGTAGGTACTAGGCTATCTGCCCGAAGGCATTTATAAGCCTAGCCAGAGTGTGTTGGCTTTCGCCGCCCCCTTAGATTAGTTCCCTGTGCCTCTGTCCAGCAGAGCCACTGAAGTGATCCTCGGGGTAAACTTTCTGTTTCCCATCCACTCGTCAAGGTTTCTCTTGAAGAGTGTTAGCACGGAGCACTGCCTAATGTAGATTGGAATCTTGTTCCAAAGCATGGGAAGCCTGTAGGACAGGAATCTGTCCCTCCAGTACATCCTATTTATTGTTGTGGTGAGGTTTAGAACCCTAGAGCGTGTGGCTCGAGGGGATAAGCTTTTCTTTAGGTGGTGCATGTCCATCAGTTCTGCGTTGGACATGGCCTTGTATGTCAGGCAGAGATCACCTCTGAGTAGGCGGTATGCAACCGAGTACAGCTGGACTTTCTTCAGTCGAGCTGCATAGGGCATCTGTTTGAGGCCAGTGACCCTCTTGGTGAGGTCCTTCTGTGGTCTTTCCAGCTGTTGCAGGTGTTTTGTAAGATAAATCCCAAATGAGGCATTGTACTCTATGATGGGTCTGATGAGCGAGGAGTAGAGGGGCGCAATGACCTCTTTTGATCTGGATGTGAACCCTTTTGTGATAAGGTGGGCCACGTAGAAGGATTTTCTAACCACTTTGGCAATGTGATTATCAAAGGAGAGATTGCTATCTAATTGGGTCCCCAGATCCCTTATTACATCTTCCGTATTTAGGGGACTACCACCTGTGTGGTAGTTTGTCTTTTCCAAAGGGGATGACTATGCACTTTTTGGTATTTAGCTTGAGGCCATGATTTTGACACTAGGTATCCGTCTCAGTGAGATCCTTTTGGAAGATGTCTGTGTCAGCCGAAGAGTCAGTTAATGCCCCTAGTTTGCAGTCATCGGCGAACTTGATCAGCCATAGTCCTCCTGTGCTTGCCTGTACCTCTGAGAAGTATATGCCGAACAGGAGGGGTCCTAGGACTGAGCCCTGGGGGGCCGCCACTTGTAACCGGTTTAGAGTTGGACCTAGCTCCCGCAACTCTTACCATGTGGGTTCTGTCCATGATCCACTTGGTAACCCATATTGTGACGTAGGGGTTTATGTTCAGGCTGATGAGCTTGTCTATAATACCAGAATGGGGAATGGTGTTGAAGGCCTTTGCGCGAGGTCTAGGTGTAGGCTGTGTGTACCACCAGGTTTAGGAGGCATGATTTGTCCTTAAAGCCGAACTGGGTATGGTCCAGTGTTTGGAGATTCCCAATGTCTCTGTTAATGAGTTCCATGATGATATGCTCCATAGCCTTGCAGACCAAGCTAGTCAGGCTTATAGGGCAATAGTTCCCAGGGTCTGTTGTGGCTCCACCTTTGTGGAGCGGAATAACCGTTGCTGTGCACCACTCTATGGGTACGTAACCTGTGGAGAGGCTGAGTTTGAACAGTGTGTTTAGGTGAGAGGTTAGTTCGTGTCTAAGCTCGTGTAGGATGCAGCCTGGGACATCGTCCGGTCCCACTGATGCTGTGTTTTTGGCTTTGGAGAGGGCTGTTTTAACCTGAATGTCTGTGATTTCAGGGGCTCTACATTCTTCTGGTATGGTTATGGGCCTTTTTGGGGGTGACAGGGGCGTGAAGTTTGCGCTGAACCTGTCTGCCAGGATGTTGGCAATATCGGTCATTTCAGTGTATTTTGTACCATTCTGCACTAACTCAGAGCAGATCTGAGCATTGCCACTTCGATTCTTGACATAGCTAAAGAATGCCTTGTGGTTATCTTTGGAGTCCTTGGCAATTTTTCTTTCGAAACTTGCCTTGGATGATTTTTATGAGGGATCGCAGTTTCTTGCTGATACTGATCAGGGATGTCTTCCCTTCTTGGGATTTTACTCTTTTCTGTACTAGTTTCCTCCTTCTATTGTATAGCTTGTTTATGGCAGGAGTCCACCAGACTGGTTTCCTTTTCTTGGAGGAGTGAGTCTTGGTTTTGCTTGGGATAGCATGATCCATGCATTCTTGTAGGTGCCTGTCGAATGCATTAGTAAAGGATTTTGCAGCTTGGACAACGTTATCTTTTAGCATGGGGGCTTTGAAACTTTCCACCTTGGTCTTAAGTAACGTGAAGTTTGCTTTTGAAAAGTTTTTCACGGTGGTTTCCTTGTCCGGGGGTGGGGGCAGAATGTGGATATCCAAAGTGATTTGTTTATGGTCAGATCTAACCAGCGAGGGGTTGACCTCTGGTGTGGAGCACCGGTCGCCCATGTTGGTGATGACCAGGTCCAATATGTTGTCACCTCTGGTGGGAGTGTTGACCATTTGACCCAGGGCGTTTGAGTTTATAAATTCTAGGAAATGTTGGGCAAGGGAGTTAGTACTTGAGTAGTTCTTCCAGTTAATGTTTGGGTAATTGAAATCACCCAATAGTAGGGTGTTTTATAGGACCTTTATATTTCCCGTTGTTTCCAGAAATGCGGAATGGGGGTCTTGGGACATGGTGGGTGATCTGTAGCAAGCACCAAAAAAAGTGTAAGCACTCCAAAAAGAACTGTAAATCCAATAAAAAGTGCCAGGGCACGCTGGTTTGCGATCAGAAAGTTTATTCCACAATAATTAAAATCCACTCAAGGTACTCAGCTCGACAAAATAATGTGTTAACGCTCTTACATCAACACTTCCAATATGCGTTTTCGTCCTTACACATAGGACTTCATCAGACAATATACTTCCATTAAAACAAGCAAGCTACAATTTGAACTGCAGTTTTCCCATTGTTAGATGCACGTGGATGATCTCTGAAGCATCGTGCTGTGCCACTAACCTGGAGGTGTGGGTATCCTTGATGAATATGGATACGCCCCCGCCTTTTGTATTTCGGTCCGGGTTCTGTGGTTGAAATGTATGGTATGAGTTGTAGCCTGGTAGTGCTGGGGTGCTGTCTGGAGCCTTAAACCAGGTTTCTGTTACTGCACATATATCGATTTTCTCCATACTGAGGAGTGCCTCGAGTGTGTGCATTTTGAGGTTTAGACTTCTGGCATTGAGTAGCATCGCTCTCAGTTTTTTGTTACTTGTGCTATTTATGGCGGTGGGTTTGTCTTTTGAGCCTTGACTAAAAAAGGCACTATGGGGGTGGCAAGAACCTTGGCCAGTATTCAAAAGCCTAAGGGTGACAGGTGCAAGCCGTCTCTAGCGAAGCAGTGTGGCTTGTCGAGCATTTCATCCCAGGCAGACAGACACTGGATCCCCTTTGAATGATACCAGAAACTTAGCCTGTTGTTGAACTTGATCATTTTTTTCTTTATACCGTGGTATCATTCTTGGTGAAGGCTGGATGCTACTCAGGGTCAGGGTCATACTGGCCTGGGCTACAAGATCAGAGAGCTCTTCCATGTCTCTTTTCATGTAGTCTAGAGAGGTATGGCTCAGGTCATTCACACCAACATGGACAATGACAAAGTCGTATTTCTACTTGTTCTGGAGTGACCTGAGTGCTTGTGTTATGTGGCGGATCCTGGCACTCGACAGGCAGCTAACAGTAACTTTCTCCTTATTCAGCCTAGTGAGTGGGACGTCAGTGTGCCTGACTATAGAGTCACCTATTACTAGTATGTTGGGTATGGGCTGGATAAAACCACTATCAGGATACACCACGAGAATCGTTTTACCAGTATGTTGGGTATGTTATTTTGCCTTAAGGACTGTGATTGCATGGCACACTGGTTTTGTGAAGTATGTGTTTCATGATTTGTGTTGGGGGGTGGAGGTTGCTTGGATGTCTGCTTTGGAGGTCTCTGTTGCTTTTGCAGATTTTTATTTAGTCTCCGAGTATGTTTTCGTGTATTTGTGTGTTTTTTTGCCGGTGCTGGTTTAATGCGTCTATGTGAGACTGGTGGTGTGATGCATGTATTTCCTTTCTCCTCTTGACTGTCTGATCCAGCCTTGGGTTGAGAGAGCTTAGCTTCCAGTTTGACTGTATAATTGTATCTCTCACATGTATTAGTGTTTGGTGGTAAGAGAAGAGGGTTGTTAGTGTACATGAGGCAGTTGTAACATTGCCTCAAAATGCTCATATTCACCAGTTGGAGTTGAGAGTACGCCTGAAACTGCCCTTTGAACATGCCTGGATAGGTACAGTGAACTGTTCTACTGAATGGCTGGTAAGGTTTAATAGAGAGCCTTATCATCCTGTACAGTATAGGAGGCTCTAGTGCTAGGGTTTATAAGTGCTTTCTATGAGTTTTGAGCAAGTGCCGGGCTAAGAAATGAATGGCTTGAGTGCTTAAGTTGAAAGTTTGTCTAGTTCCAAGGGAAAAATTGAAGGTGAGACTTTGTGGAGCCGGGAATAGTTATACCCTAGCTAACCAGCACTGCCTGGTGTGCAAAACCGGGCAAATGCGGTTTTTATAGCAGGGAAATTAAAGTGATAGAAATTAGCCCAAAATGGCCAATAAACTACTAATTTCTGGGCTGAAACTACTCCTCCAGGGACAGATAAGCTGCTCAAAGCTACCCTCTCTCACAGGTGAACAGAGAAACTTCCTTCTTTCCAAGTAAGGTATGGACAAACACAGAGATTTGTAACACAGCCCTGAATTCAGCACTTAACCTGAAAACTGTACTATACTAGCTATAAAGGCGGGAAACAAGTATAATTTTTTTTTTTTTTTTTTTTTTTTTTTTTTTTTTAGAAAATAAAGCAGATACAATCAAAAAAATCACTTTAAATGCACAGAAAAGGATACTTATTGTTCTATATCTCAGGTCAGAGTTGTAGTCAATGCCCCTAGTAATAAAGTCGTAAGAAACACAAATACAGTAAAAGCAGATGAATAAAGTGTAAAAATGTATACGTATATATATATATATATATATATATATATATATATATATATATATATATATATATATATATATATATATATATATATATATATATGTATGCTAGGGTGCAGGGGAACCTTCTCCAAAAAAAAAGATGGCCTGGATCAGTGCTCAAGTTATACAAACAAAGCTAGATTCAGCAGGCCTGAATCTGGTCTATGCTTCAGCAACAAGGTGCACCAATTTCAGAAAGGATCTGGTCATTACAAACATGAGAAATAGATGCTCCACACCTATGGTCACCCCCTCGTTAGTCAAGTTTGACCATAAGCTAATCACCCTTAACATCCACATGCCACCCCCACCCCCCAGTAAGGAAACCACCATAAAAAAACTTCTCAAAAGCCAACTTCATGCTACTCAAGTCAGAAGTGACAAACTTCATGACACCCATGCAGACGGGAACTAAAAGTTCAACTGCTGAATCCTACACTAAGGCACTGTACGAGCACATTCACTCATGCATGAATCGTGCCATCCCAAACAGAACCAAGATGCTCTCATCCAAAAAAAGGAAGCCAATCTGGTGGTCCCCTGCCATAAACAAACTTTACAACAAAAGGAAGAAACTGTTGCAGAAAAGAGGAAAATCCCAGGATGCAAAAAACTCCCTTACCAGCCTCAGTAAGAAGCTGAGATCCCTCATAAAATCCTCCAGAGCTAGTTCAAATAAAATTGCCAAAGATTCCAAAGACAACCACAAGGCATTCTATAGCTATGTCAAGAATCTAAATGGCAATGCTCAGATCTGCTTTGAGTTACAACAGAATGGCATTAAATACACTGATCCCAAGGATATTGCCAATATCCTGGCAGATCAGTTCAGTGCCAACTTCACCCGCCGAATGCCCCAGCTCAATCCCGAAAGATTGCCAAATTCCAGTAATGGCCACACAGGTAAAAAATGCACTCTCCAAAGCTAAGAATACAGCATCCATTGGTCCAAGACATCCGGGGCTGTGTACTACATGAACTACAATATGAAGTGGCACCTCACCTAAGGGTCATGTTTAATCATAGCCTCACCTCAGGTTTTGTGCCCACTGAGTGGCGCAGCACTACAGTTATCCCACTCCACAAGGGGGAATCCACCTTGGATCCCAGAAACTACCGTCTCATCAGTCTGACTAGCCTTATCTGCAAGGCCATGGAGCGTATTATCATGGAACTTATAAACAAAGACATTGGCAACCTTCAAACACTGGACCCCACCCAGTTTGGGTTCATGAAGGGCCGATCTTGTCTCCTGAACCTGATTGACTTCTTCAAATCAGTCTCCAGAGCCATGGACAAGGGTAAGGTGGTTCACACAGCCTATCTAGACCTTGCCAAGGCCATTGACACCAGCCCCCACTGTGGAATCATAGATAAACTTACTAAGCTGGGCATTAATCCCTACATCACCCAATGGATTGTGAACTGGCTTACTGATAGAACCCACACTGTAAAAGTAGCTGACTCCAAATCCAGCTCCAGACAAGTGGAGTACCTCAGGGTTTAGTCCTGGGACCGCTCGTTTGGCATCTACTTCTCTGAAGTACAGGCCAACACTAAGGGACT
Organism: Protopterus annectens; assembly: GCF_019279795.1. Classification (NCBI taxonomy): domain Eukaryota; kingdom Metazoa; phylum Chordata; order Ceratodontiformes; family Protopteridae; genus Protopterus; species Protopterus annectens. The sequence goes on along the minus strand of NC_056745.1, from coordinate 1,480,083,866 downwards.
CTGGCTAACAAAGTTCGCAGATGACTGCAAAATGGGAGCTATTATTGAATCCCCAAATGATGTGGATACTCTGCAAAAGGGCCTTACAGAAACAGATGCTTGGTGCCAGAGCCATGGGCTCAAGCTCAATACCAAGAAATGTATAGTTATCCCCTTTGGGAAAAAAACAAGTACCCATGAATTGCCATATAGGTGGCAGTACACTAAACACCGAAAGTGTGATAAGAGACGTAGGGACACTGGTCTCACCTTCGATAACCACATCGCCACAACAGTCAGGAAATCCTTCTATGTGGCACAACTCATCACTAAGGGCTTTTCATCCAGAAAAAAAGGATGTCATTGTCCCACTGTACTCATCCCTCATTAGACCCATTATAGAATACAACACCCCGTTTGGTATGTACCTCTCAAGACATCTGCAACAACTGGGAAGGCCGCAGAAATACCTCACTAAAAGAATCACAGGCCTAAAGCAGATGCCCTACGCTGACTGCCTTAAAAAACTCCAGCTATACTTTGTCGCATATCGTCTACTCAGAGGCGATCTCTGCTTAACATACAAGGCCATGTCAAACCCAGAGCTGTTGGACATGCTACACTTAAAGAAATCCTAATCCCTCAGAGCCACATGCTCCAGGGATCTAAACCTTGTCATCACAATAAACTAAACATGCTGGAGGGATAGGTTCCTGACCCAGAGACTCCCCAGTCTCTGGAATAGATTGCCCATACATGTCAAGCAGAGTGCCTCTTTGGCCCTCTTCAAAAGGAACCTTGACGATTGGATGGGAGAAAGGAAATTCACTCTGGGGATCACGTCAGTCGCCCTGCTAGACAGGGGTCCAGGGAAGTAAATAGTGTGGGAAGAAATAGCCAGAGAATTGTTATGGCTAGGCTTGTATAGGCCCTAGGGCTGATAGCCTAGTACCATCCTATGAAAGAAATGGTTCAAATAAGCAGTCACAATAAGCCTGTGACCAGAAATTCCCAGCTCAGAAGGGCAGAATCCAGCCTCCCACAAGAGTGCAGACCACACCTTCTGAATGTAAAATAACTGGCCCAAAGCCCAAGTGCTTAAACCAGAACTAATACACTTTTAGAATAACAGACACTAAGCCTTCAATCAGCAACTCCCAACTCAGAAGGATGTAAGCTACCTGTCCTGCCACAACAGTGCAGACCGCATACCTTGCTAATGTGAAACAACTGGTCTGAAGCCCAAGTGCGTAATCCAAAGGCTTAGAATAACAGTTGCAATTTAATTGGCTACTAACCAGCAGTAATAAATGCTATTAAGTACTTTTAAGAACAGGCAGCAAGAGCAAAATACGTAATAAAGTAGGAAGAAACACAAACACAGTAAAAGCAGATGAATAAAGTGCTAACTTTTTTTTCTTCTCTTTTCTTCTCTCTGTATTAGGTGATTGAGCTAAAGACACTAGACTGGGAGGAGTGTCACAGATCAAATATACAGTAGGGGCAGGCATTTGCAAAGCCACCAAGTATAAAAAGAAAACACCAATACGGAGGGCAGGGTGGGGGGAAAATCAACTCAGAAAAATAACTCAACACAGATCAGAAGCCAGCAAATACAGATCTAAATCAATCAAGCAAAAGCAATTAGGATACTGTAGAACTTTGGAAAGAAGTGCCAAAAAATATACTTATCAATTTATATTTTGAGTTGTTTCAGTATCACTCTGTCAAAACTCAATTAGATTCAAGCAATGAATGCAGAGGTAACTGACAGGGAATCTTAATTATACTAGCAAGCCTTGAGACAATCAGATAAAACTCATGGGAGGGTGGCCTAATGGTTAAGGTGTTTGCTTTACAAACACAAGGTGCAGAGTTTGAGTCTCACAAGAGATAATTGGCTAGGCTTAAAATGGCTCGCAAGGGCAGTTAGCTTAATATTAACCTATGACATCTATTTTTAGGGTTGGGAGGGTGGCCTAATGGTTAAGGTGTTTGCCTTACAAACACAAGGTGCAGGGTTTGAGTCTCACAAGGGATAATTGGCTAGGCTTAAAATGGCTCGCAAGGGCAGTTAGCCTAGTACTAACCTATGAACAAGTTGTTTGGCCAGTATTTAACAGAGCAGGATTAAGGGTGGGGGAAAAATAACACTTTCAACACAGATCAGAAGCCAGCAAGTATTATAGATCTAAATCAATCAAGCAAAAGCAATTAGGATACTGTAGAACTTTGGAAAGAAGTGCCAAAAAATATACTTATCAATTTATGTTTTGAGTTGTTTCAGTAGCACACTCAGTCAGAACTCAATTAGATTCAAACAATGAATGCAAGAATCCAGAATAATGTTCTGGAGGAGGAGTGAGGTTTAAGGGAAAGCAAGGGACTGCACAATTTAGTTGATGTTGGACTGATACTTAAATTAATAAAGGTGTTAAATTATTTAAGCTGTGGATATTTTTGTATTATTTTTGAAAATTGCTAAATTATTGCTGTTAAAATGTTTTTGTAATACTTTGGAGCTCTTCTCCCTAGGCCTCCACTGAAAATGGGCTTTTCTGTTGATTAAATGTCAGTAAATAAATATTAACATCTGTCCTTCCCTAGGCAGTTCTAATAGAGAGTTTTGTTTTGATTTGCATAAACAGCTGTGATTTTACCCTGACAAAACAGTCAGTCTAACAAGACCAGCTGTTATCATTATTTATCATACACTAGAAGTAAATGCGGTTCCAGGGCCGCTTAAGGTTACACTTTCCCAGGTGGCTTACAGAGTATATTAAATGGTTATGAAAAATACAGCAAATGTCTGGCATCCTCTTTTACAAACCATTCCTCAAGCAATGGCTGTATTTTTCAGTAACCCATCTTTGGAAGAAATTTGTGTAGCTGCGACTTGGACTTCTGTACATAGCTTCACAAAATACTACAAGATGTGATGTCCAGGTCAAGGGCCTGCTTTTGGCCGCCATATTGCATAAAATGCTCTAAGGGTGTCACTCTGGCTGTGTCCCTGCTAATATTGAAGATGATGAACTGCTTCATCCCATATACAAAAATGATATCCTGGTTGTAAATATAGCTCTAGGTGGCCCAGGTCCATCCTCAAGCGTATCTACCCGCCCTCCCCCAGCCTTTTAAATAAAGCTAGTGGAGGCAGTATTTGTATGTGTTTATGCCACAGGTTTACTGATAGGGTGAGTATTTGTATTTTAGTTGTATTCTGATGGAATGATTCATCTTTGAAAATTCGTTCCTTTGTTACACATCCGAACAGTTTGCATTAAGTATTCAAAGGTTCTAATCTGTTGCATGGATATGTGGTCCAGATACTGTGTGCACTTTTGCTGTACTGAGTAACTGGGAGAGTGATCTCTGCATGACTGTGTTAATATTGCAGAAACAACACAAGTTTTAACAGTAGATGTAGTTCAGTCAGTTTTGTACGTTTCCTGTGCTGCAGTAATTTTCTATAAATTTTAGGTACGCTCAAGTGAAGACCATTTAAATGAAGATGCTCGCTATGTTGTAGGGTTTCTTTCCAATCCGAAGCGATTTAATGTAGCAGTTACTAGACCAAAGGCATTGCTTATCATGGTGGGGAATCCTCATATCCTTATAAAAGTAAGTACCCAGCATACCCATATTTGCATTGGCCATGTACTGCTTATTGGTTTTCCAAATACTGAACATCTGATTTCTTTTTTAGGTGATGGGCGTGGTGTGTATTATTACACTGTCATCATTTAGTACTGATTTAAATGCACTGCTTTACTTAAGCTGTATATACAATGGCATGCTCAGTGCTGTGTCCTTTGACAGTTTGGAAAGACCATTTGCAATATAGTACGTTTAACTAAAAGACCGTGATTCTTTAGAGAGAAATTCTTTGACTCCTCTGCTTGGGGCATAGCTACTTAGGTTTATAGGTGTGTACTAGGCTAATGGCCCTGGAGACTTTACAAGCCTAGCCCATAGGATTACCCTGACATTGTGCCACCTGACCTTAGTTTCCAGTGCCTCTGTCGAGTAGAGCCACTGGAGTGATCCCAGGGGTGAATTTTCTATTTCCCATTCACTTATCAAGATTTCTCTTGAAGAGGGCCAATGAGGTGGTCTGTTTGACATGTATGGGAAGTCTATTCCATAGCATGGGCAATCTCTGAGTTATGAACCTGTCCCTCCAGCACGTTCTGTTGATTGTGGTAATGAGGCTGAGGTCTCTGGTGCATGTGGTGCGGAGGGATTGGGATTTCTTTAGATGCAGCATTTCTATTAGGGCTGGGTCAGACATGGCTTTTTAAGTCAAGCAGAGATCTCCTCGAAGTAGGCAATATGAGAAAGAGAATAGTTGGAGTTTTTTTAGTCTGTTTATATAGAACAAGTGTTTAAGGCCTAGGATCCTCTTTGCAAGGTACTTTTGCAGCCTCTCCAGTTGTTGCAGGTGTCTAGTGAGGTACATGCCAAATGGTGCATTATACTCGATGATTGGCCTAATGAGGGAAGAGTAGAGGGAGACGATGACCTCTTTCTTCCTGGATGCAAAGCCCTTAGTAATGAGATGTGCCACATAGAAGGACTTTCTGACCACAGTGGCAGTGTGGTGGTCAAATGAGGTTGCTGTCAACATGTGTTTCCAGATCTCTAATGCCTTCTGTGTTCAGTGGACTACCATCAATGTGGTAGTTCATGGAAACTGGATTTTTCCCAAAGGGGATTGAAAAATATATTTTGTTTATGTGCTGCTTCTATGCTGTGCTGGAATTTGCTGGCCTGGACTTAGTCTTCTTAAGACACAAAGTCTAGCTGGCTGTTTACTGCTGAATCAGACACAGAGTTTTGCATGACTGCAACTGTAGTTTTTTTTAAAGCACCAAGCCTTCCAATTTGCATACTGATAAAGAAATATATTTTGCAGCTATTTCAGCACAGGTACAAATAACTTATTTTTATAACACATACTCTTCTGTCAGTTTGTAGCATATATTTACAAAGTTTTTCTTCATTAACGATATGAATGATGGTGACTTTCCATTTTCCAGTTACCTCAAAACCTAAGTTTCTACATAATACCTCTCACATAACTGAATTAATACAGTTCTTATATACAGTGTGAAGACTGGTAGAGAAGAGGTGAAGGCTGCCAGCCTAGTCAAATAGAATTTGATACATAATTCTATCATTTGTAAATATAAACGTAAAATACAGGCTTGTTTGTTAAATGAAAGGAAACACTGTAAAATGTTGAACTTCAAGATTGTAGCAACATTGCCATGTGCTGTAAGGAAAACTAAGCCAAGCATTTCACATCTGTTCTTTTGAAGTTAAAGTTGTGTCTTGTATACCCTTTGACCTAGATAGTGGTGCCGAATAGGCTAGCTGAACACATTATTTCTATTGTTTTAACTTAAGGAATAATTACTAGAGTGTAACATGTGAAATGTCTTTTATTGTTGTAGTTTCCTGAGCAGATGTTAGATTGTTAAATAATGTAGCCTGTTGGCCTGGGAACTCCAGGCTAAGTGTTGAAATGATGTAATGTGTATACTGGAAAACCCAAGTGTCAAAATTATGCAATCTGGGAGGGCCCATCAGAAATGTTAGTGATTTTAAACTATTGCTGAGAGAGAGAGACTGTAAGCATTCTGTCGTGATATCCAGCCTTGCTGTATGAAAGTAAGTTACTTTAGAAGTATGTTTTCTTGTAGAAATAGCTAGGACTATGAAGATTAGACAAGTGTTTTTCTGTTATATCAGAACTTTCCTACTGTATTGTTTTAAGTTTCTGTGTGATCTCTGAACTCTTGGATATCACTGTGGTGTAGTAGTATTGTCTTGTGTTTTTAATTATTAAATATTTTTAAACCTTTTACCTGTGGCTAGTTTGTATAGAGACAAGTTACGCTCTAGATTACATTGCATATTTATAGAGTTTATTGTACAAGGCCACTCTAATAAGCCTTAGACTGATTAGTCACACTTACCAATTGGATAATAATATTGCAGAGTAATAATTGGACACCCTTTTAAGGGCCTTTGGGTAGCTGATAAGTATTAGCTGGTGATGGCAGTAATTGCTACCGTATATTCTGGGTAAAGGGGCACAGCTGGAGAGTCTGTGTCAGCCTTTCCCAGGAGTGTCTAGGAAGTTGTATAAATACTTATCTCAAAGTGTGTGTGGTGTGTCAGCTACCTGGGCAGGGACACAAAGCACTGGTGGGACAGAGAGATTACTGGAGGTTAGCTTGCCGGCTAGGCTGAGATTTAGACCCTATAGCTGTGCCAGTGGGGAGTCTTATTGAGGACCTGGGGAGCAACCAGCCCCAGACTGACTGTGATTTCTGTGTGCACATAAGGGAATTTGTACTTTACTGTGTGTATTTGTTATCATTTCTCCTATATGAGATGCCCTCCCTGGTGTTTGTGTTGAGGATTGAGGCTCCTTGATTGCTGGGCCAGGGCACGGCCATCACGTTGTGGTTTGCAGTGGTGGGATCCACTTCACATACTAATTGGCTTGTAGTGGTGTGGGTAGAGTGAATCCTGTAGCTTATATACAGTGATCTCTGAAGGTGTTTTGTAGTCCAAATCAGCCACACAGTAAATACTCAGAGTTCAGATCACAATTGTTTTATTTCTTTTGTTAGCTTAGTTAGGGTGAGCAGGCAGCAGCATGTCAGCAGAGGAGTATGGAAAGCTGACAAGGAGCCAGCTGGTGGAGATGTGCCAGGCTAGGGGACTGGTGCATGGAAACCTGACTAAGGCAGACCTGATTGCAGCCTTGGTTACAGTTGCATCAGAAAACAGCATCCAGGAGGACAATCAGGCTGACAGTGGACATACAATATCCTCGGAGAATGGACAGCTCAACCTTTCTGCAGTGGACTTAAAAAATCCAGCTGGAGCTAAAGAGACTTGAGTTGGAGGCCAGGCATTTGGAGATAGAAGCCAAAGAAAAGGAGCGTCAGAGGAAGCATGAAAGGGAAATGCTGACTCTTCACCAGAGTCATGGAGGTAGTGGGGAAGGGAGTAACTGGACCCCAGAAGCACAAAAGGTCAGTAAAATTCTTCTGCAATTTTAAGAGAGGGATAATTTTGATAGTTTCATTCATATGTTTGAGAGGGTATGCAAACAATATAGTGTTGACCAAAGGCTCTGGGTACGGTTCTTGACCCCCTTACTCCTTGGGAAAGCTGCAACTTGTATAGCAAAAATGCCCGATTCTGTTTTGATTATACTGCTGTAAAAAATGTCTTTTAGAATGTTTTAAACTAACACCTGAAATGTATAGGAAAATGTTTCGTGAGCATAGACACAAGGCAGATTAAAATGTATGTCAATATGTTGCTGAACTGAGCACTTATTTTCATAGCTGGGTGAGTGGATGTCAGGTCACCACTTTTGAAGGGCTGGCAGACCTTTTGATGAGGGAACAAGCCCTTAGCACTTTGCCTGAGGACATGAGGATCTGGTTAGCTGATTGATGGTGTGCTACTTCAGATGAGTTGCGGAACGAAGGGAGGCCTATACCTGGCAAGCAGGGCAGCCCTGCACAGGAAGGGGACTCCCAGTACTGCTCATGGGTCTAAAGGAAACCATGGTGGGCAGCACAGACTGCCCCAACAGAATCTGCCAGTAGCAGGGGAAGCCACTTGTCCAGGTACATGTCCAAGAGCTAGGGTTAAATGTTTTGAATGTATCCAGTGGGGCTATGTAACATACAGATTGTTCACGTAGACAAGGTGGGGAACCAAAGGTGAGGGAACCAGTAAGTGGAAAAGACAAAATGCCAATAGTATGCTGTCTTGGGACAACAAGAGTACCAAACTACCACGAGAGGCTATATCCTATTGACGTGAATGGCAAAGAGGCCATTGCCAAGAAAGACACAGCCTCTGATATAACCATTGTAAAGCCTGCAATGGTTACAGAGGAGCACTACTTGCCTGGGCATACTACTCCAGTAATAGCTTTAGGAGAAATCCCATTCCAAATACCTTTTCCTAGGGTTCACCTTGACTGGGAGGGTGGAAAAGGAAGCCAGCAAGTAGGTGTGTTTGAGGATATACCTGCAGATGCCCTGATAGGGAATGATTTTGATAGTGCAGTACCCTGTGTTTGTGCAGTTACACGCAGTCAGGCTTTGAGACAAGCATATGGGTCTGGTAGCCTGGAGGAGACCCAGACAATCTGCACATTTGCAGCCAGGACTGGTGAGGTGGTTTCTTCAGGAAGGGAGCTGCTTTGTAGCTGTGAGACTGAAGGTGAGCCACAGCTGCTTGTGGGTACTGATGTTCCCTTGGACAGAGTGACTGCAAAAGTAGAGGTGAGTAGTAGTACCCAGGCTGACAGTGAGGCACCACTGTCAGAGGATGCCAGACTCCCTATGGAAGGGTTACAAGGAGAGAGTTGAGACAGGCTCAGCTCTCAGACCCTACATTGCAAGGCCTGAGGCAGGTAGCTAGGAAGGCATCTGATTCTCAAGGAAAGAGGGAATCTGTATACTGGGACAAAGTGTTACTGTACAGAGAGTGAACCCCTGAGGGAGGGCTAGAAGGTGAGAGAGTACAGCAGTTGGTAGTGCCTAGAGCCTACCGTCTGGCGCTTCTAGCCATAGCCCATGATATTCCCTTTGCAGGTCATAGCATAAAACGTACAAAGAGGTGGATTATGCAGAACTTCTATTGGCCTGGAATTTCCAGCGATGTAACAGAGTACTGTAGGACCTGTGAGCAGTGCCAAAAGGTAGACAAGGTGAGAGCTCCTTTGATGCATTTGCCTGTGATTGAGGAGCCATTTCAGAGGGTAGCTATGGATATTGTGGGTCCTCTCAGTACCCCAAGTTCCACAATGAAAAAGTATATCCTACTGGTAGAGGATTATGCTACACGATACCCTGAAGCAATGGCATTGCCCTCCATTGAGGCAGATAAGGTGGCAAATGCTTTGTTAGTGATTTTCGGCAGGGTAGGTTTCCCAAAAGAAATGCTGACTGACCGAGGTGCCAATTCCACAGACAAGCCAGCAGGTCTGACATGAAAGTCCTGTGGGGTGAACCACATGAAGACCACCCCCCACCATCCCCAGACTAATGGTTTTGTTGAGAGGTTAAACTCTACAATCAAGTCCATGCTACGGGCATTTGCAGATCAGTTTAAGAGGGAGTGGGACAAATATTTGCCCCATCTGTTTGCTTACAAAGAGGTTCCCCAGGAATTCACAGGTTTTTCACCCTTTGAGTTGCTGTATGGGCATAGGGTGAGGGGACCTCTAGATTTAATTTGAGATGAGCGGGAAGGTGAGTGCGAATCTCACAAGGAGTCTGTTGTGGCATATGTCCTAAACCTCACGACAAGGCTCAGGGAACTCATGGGTTTGGCCCAGGAGAACCTGGCAGAAGCCCAACAACAGAAAAAGGTGTGGTATGACATGAATGCACGAGCTAGAGAGCATGCTGTGGGGCAGCAGGTGATGGTCCTCATTCCTGTTAGGCACAACAAGCTGCAAGCAGCTTGGAAGAGACCGTACAAGGTGGTAAGAAAGGAAAGTGATGTTAACTACATGGTGGAACTGCTAGGCAGACGGCAGGAGCACAAATTGTACCATGCTAACATGATGAAACCTTACTTATTGTCAGGTTCTGGATTGCATTGCATAAGTGGAAATTCCTTAAGATTCCAAGAACAGGCTAAGTTATTTCTTATACTTATTTCACTGAACTGCACTTCTGAAACGCTTATAATTGTGCTATACAGTTGATCTACTATATTTTTGCACTGTTATAAAGCTTTTTTTATTGTTTCACTGCATTTATGTACTGTTTTATACTGTTTTAACATTAGTTAACTGTAAACTGCTTTTTCATACTGAGAGTTGTATTTTATGTTTGTGAGTGCTCTATCCGAACTTTTCTGTGCATTTTTGTCTTAGTTAAAAGCATTCTTGAGTCTGCTCCTTGATCTGTTTAAAACTTTCATTTAGTGGCTACAGCTAGGAACTGTAATAGTGTGCATTACTATAATTGCTTTTTTTATTTAAATTACTAAATTGTAAACTGCTTTTTCATACTGAGACTTTTATTTTCTCTTTGTGGGTGTTCTTTCTATGCTTTTAAAGTGAGGTTTCTATGTTCTGCTCAGCTGGCATAATCATGATAGAGGCCTGTTGTCTAGTCTGGTAGTTTTGGTTGAGTTTCCTGTGTTTCTGGCAGCCATTTTCTGCTGATTGTCTTCATTATTACTGTGAGTAACAAGGCCTCCTGACCTTCTGTAGTACGAGTGATTGGGTAATAGCAGGGGCTGAGTAGTAATCTGATCTTCCAACTCCTCCATTCTTACTGCTATATAAACCCTGTGTCTTATAAAGGTTCTGCTTGTATTGTCAGGCTCTGGATTGCATTGCATAAGTGGAAATTCCTTAAGATTCCAAGAGCAGGTTAAGTTATTTCTTACACTTATTTCACTGAACTGCACTTCTGAAATGCTTATAATTGTGCTATACAGTTGATCTACTATATTTTTGCACTGTTATAAAGCTTTTTTGTTTCACTGCATTTATGTACTGTTTTATACTGTTTTAACATTACTTAACTGTAAACTGTTTTTTCATACTGAGAGTTGTATTTTCTGTTTGTGAGTGCTCTATCCGAACTTTTCTGTGCATTTTTGTCTGTTACAGTTAAAAGCATTCTCGAGTCTGCTCCTTGATCTGTTTAAAACTTTCATTTAGTGGCTACAGCTAAGAACTGTAATTTTTCCCACCCACCCTGCCTAGTGTGTGTTCTTATACTTGGTGGCTTTGCAGTTGCCCGCCCATACTGTATATTTGATCTGTGACACTCCTCCCAGTCTAGTGTCATTAGTTCACTCAATCTAATAGAGAACATTTGTGAAGGCCAACCCACTCAGATTCTTAACGTTGAATTAACTTTTGTTCCAGCTTTCTCCATTTCCATTTTACTGGAAAAAAAAAATTCTAAGCTTGCTTCCCCCCTTCCTGTGGCAGGTCAGATACGGATTTGCTGTGTCCAGGACTGTTAGTGAGCTCCTAATCCCCCCACCCCACCCCACCCCCACCACTTAACTGGGGTTAAACTGTTCCTGGTGCCATAAAGTCTGTTTTTCAAAATTTCCCTTGCAACTAGCCAGCTTTTTAGTTTTAGCACTCATCTGTTTCTTTGATCTCAGCACTTGTTCAGAGCTCATTGTAAGCACTAAAGTTACAAATTACTACAGCACTCAACTTTCCTCACTTGTCTAGAGGAAAACAGTTTTTAGTACTTAATAAATAAGCACCTATTCAGGCATGTCTAAAGGTCAGCTCCCGGTGTTTTCTCCTGTCTACCTGATGAATCTGGGCATCTTGGGACAATGCAGCAGTTGCCTCATGTACACAGACAACCCTCTCCTCCTACCACCCAACACTACGACCTGTGAGAGATGCACTTATATAGCCAAACTGGAAGCAAAGCTCTCTTCACCAAAGACTGGCCTAGACATTCAAGAGGAGAAGGGTAAACACTTGCACCGCACCACACTCATCACATAGTCCCTCAAAACCTACACCACCAAAACACACACACAGAACCACAAAACACACACCTACATTCGCAGAGGCTCTCAGTACAAATCTGCCCAAACAACAGAGACCTCCAAAGCAGAAATGCAAGCAACCTCCACCCCCCAACACAACCCAAATGACACATAGCCGACATACTCAGTGTGCCACTCAACTACAGCCCATAAGGCATAACATACCCAACACTCTAGTCATAGGTGACTCTATAGTCAAGCACACTGATGTTCCACTCACCAGGCTAAACAAGGAAAAAGTTACTGTCAGCTGCCTGTCAGGTGCCAGGATCCGCCACATAACGCACACACTCAGGTCACTCCCCAACAAGTACAAATATGACTCTGTCATTGTCCATGTTGGTGTGAATGACCTGAGACGTACCTCCCTGGACTACATGAAAAGAGACATGGAGGAGCTCTCTGATCTTGTAGCCCAGGCTGGTATGACCCTAGCCCTGAGTAGCATCCTGCCATCACCCAGAATTACACCACAGTACAAGGACAAAATGATTGACTTTAACAACTGGCTAAGCTTCTGGTGTCATTCTAAGGGAATCCAGTATCTGTCTGCCTGGGATGACATGATCTACAGACCACGCTGCTTTGCCAGAGATGGCCTGCACCTGTCGCCCTTGGGATTCCGGATACTGGCAAAGGCTCTTGCCACCCCTATAGTGCCTTTTTTAGGCAAGGTTCAAATGACAAATTCACCACCGTAACAAGTACAAGTAAGCAAAATCTGAGGGTAATGCTACTCAATGCTAGACGTCTAAACATCAAAATGCACTCACTCGAGGCACTCCTTAAAATGGAGAACATTGACATCTGTGCAGTGACAGAGACCTGGTTCAAAGCTCCAGAGAGCACCCCTGCATTACCTGGCTATAATTCATACCACACCTTTCGGCCACCAAACCCGGACCGAAACACTAAAGGTGGAGGCGTGTCCATATTCATTAAGGATACCACACCTCCAAGCTAGTTGCTCAGCATAATGCATCCAAGATTATCCAAGTTCAACTAACTCTGGGCAAAACCGCAGTCCAGATTGCAGCTTGCTACAGACCCCCCCCCACCATGCCCCAGGATTCCCACTCCTCTTTTCTTGATACACTGGAAAATATTAAGATACAACCCAGCACTCTAATAATGGGTGATTTCAACTACCCTACCATTAACTGGGAAAACTACTCGTGTACCACCTCTTTTGCTCAACGTTTTCTGGAAATCATCAATTACAATGCTTTGGATCAACTTATCCACACCCCCACCAGGGGAAGCAATATCCTAGACCTGGTCATCACCAACATGGGTGACCGGTGTTCCACACCAGATGTCAGCTCCTCGTTGGTCAGATCCGACCACAAGCTAATCACCCTAGACATCCACATCCCGCTCCCACCCCCCAATAGGAAAACAACCATAAAAAATTTCTCCAAAGCCAACTTCACACTTCTTAAGACAGAAGTGGCAAACTTCACGACACCCATGCAGATGGACAATAGAGGTACGACTGCTGAATCCTACATAAATGCACTTTATAAGCACTTACACGAGTGCATGGATCGTGCTATCTCTAATGGAACCAAGATGCTATCCTCCAAAAAAAGGAAGCCAATCTGGTGGTCTTCTGCCATAAACAAACTCTACAACAGAAGAAAGAAACTGTTGCAAAAAAGAGTAAAATCCCATGATTGGAGGAACTCCCTGATCAGCCTCAGTAAGAAGCTGAGATCCCTCATAAAATCCTCCAAAGCTAGTTATGAAAACAAAATTGCCACTGATTCTAAAGACAACCACAAAGCCATTCTATAGCTATGTCAAAAATCTCAATGGCAACACTCAGATCTGCTCTGAGTTACAGCACAATGACACTAAATATACAAAACCAACTGATATTGCCAACATCCTAGCAGATAGGTTCAGTGCTAACTTAACCCCCCTCTCACCCCTTAAAGGGCCCATCTTTATACCGGAAGAATGCAAAGTTCCTGTAATCACGGCTGCACAGGTAAAAACTTCACTCTCCAAAGCCAAGAACACAGCATCCATGGGACCTGGCAACATCCCAGGCTGCCTTCTACATGGACTACAGAATGAACTGGCACCCCACCTAAGTAACATGTTCAATCATAGCCTCACCTCAGGCTTTGTGCCCATTGAATGGCGCACTGCGACAGTTATCCCACTCCACAAAGGGGGGGCCTCAACAGACCCTGGGAACTACCGCCCGATTAGCCTGGCTAGCCTTGTCTGCAAGGCCATGGAACGTACCATCATGGAACTCATAAACAAAGACATTGGAGATCTCCAAACTCTGGACCCCACAGAGTTTGGGTTTGTAAAAGGTAGATCATGTCTCCTAAACTTGATAAACTTCTTTGAAGTAGTCACCAAAGCCATAGATGAGGGTAAGGTGGTTCACACAGCCTATCTAGATCGTGCCAAGGCGTTCAACACCATCCCCCACTCTAGAATTATAGATAAACTCACTAAACTAGGTATAAATCCCTATGTCACAAGATGGGTTGCCAACTGGCTTACTGAAAGAACCCACACCGTGAAAGTAGCAGACTCCAAATCAGACTTCAGACCAGTGACAAGTGGAGTACCACAGGGTTCAGTCCTGGGTCCTCTCCTGTTTGGTATCTACTTCTTTGAAGTGCAGGCTAACACAGAAGGTCTTTGGCTAACTAAATTCGCAGATGACTGCAAACTAGGAGCCATAATTGAAACTCCTAACGATGTGGACATCCTGCAAAAGGGCCTCACTGAGACATATGCCTGGTGTCAAAGACATGGACTGAAGCTCAATGCCAAAAAGTGCATTGTCATCCCCTTTGGTAAAAACTCTGAACCCATGAAACTGCCACATAGGCGGTAGTCTACTTAACACCGAAAGTGTGATGAGACCTTGGGACACAGGTGGACAGTAGTCAGTCCTTTGATAATCACATCGCCACAGTGGTCAGGAAATCCTTCGACATGGCACACCTCATCACAAAAGGTTTCTCATCCAGAAAAAAAGAGGTCATTGTTCCCCTCTACTCATCACTCATTAGACCCATTATAGAGTACAACGCCCCTTTTGGTATGTACCTCACAAGACATCAACAACAACTGGAAAGGCCGCAAAAATACCTCACAAAGAGGATTACTGGCCCCAAACAGATGCCTTAAGCAGACCGTCTCAAAAACCTCCAGCTTTACTCCGTCGCATATCGCCTACTCAGAGGCGATCTCTGCCTAACATACAAAGCTATGTCAAACCCAGAGCTTTTGGACATGCTCCACTTAAAGAAATCCCAATCACGCCGAGCTACACTCTCTAGGGACCTAAACCTTGTCACCACAATAAACAGAACATGCTGGAGGGATAGATTCCTGTCCCAGAGACTTTCCATACTCTGGAACAGACTACCTATCTATGTCAAACAGAGCTCCTCATTAGCACTCTTCAAGAAAAATCTTGATGATTGGATGGGTAATAGGAAATTCACCCTAGGGATCACTTCTGTGGTTCTGCTTGACAGGGGCACAGGAAAATAATTTTCTTGGGTGGCGAAGGCCAGGGTACCATTTTGGCTAGGCTTGTATAGGCCCTAGGGCCAATAGCCTAGTACCTACCTATGAACCTATGATAGGGAGGCCCTTGTGCTGAGTATTTGCAGTGGATTGCAGGAGTCGTCTTAGGGAGATCTGGGGACTGATGATCTCGGTGAGGCTCGGGCTGACACCTCTGTGGAAGGGATAAGTGTCCCAGCAGCTATCTCCTACCCAGGTTTGAGAAATCTGAGCAGTTTTGCAGGAATTTGGGGACATGTTCATTGGGAAACCAGGGTGCACTCACCTGGTGCAGCACCAGGTGGATACAGGACTTCAAAGGCCTATTAGGCAGGCCCCTTGTAGGTTGCCTGAGAGAGTCAGACAGACTCTGAGGGAGGAGGTACAGGAGATGTTGGAACTAGGGGTGATTCAAGAGTCCAACAGTCCCTGGGCCTCCCCAGTGGTGCCTGTGCCAAAGAAGGATGGCAGCACCAGGTTCTGAGTGGATTACAGGAAATTAAATAGTCACAGAGAGTCAGATGCTTACCCCATGCCTAGGGTAGATGAGGCCCTAGAGAAGCTGGGTGGGGCTAGGTATTTTAGAACCATTGATCTTACCAAGGGTTACTGGCAGGTGCCCTTGACTCCCAATACTAGAGAGAAGTCAGCCTTTGTGACTTTTTTTGGCTTGTACAAGTCACAAAGATGCCCTTTGGGATGAAGAATGCCCCAGCGACTTTCCAAAGGCTGGTGGATAATATCCTAGCAGGAGTGTTTGCCATTGCTTACCTAGATGATATTGCCATCTACAGCCATTTTTGGCTAGAGCACCTTCAGCATGTCAGGGAGGTGCTGGGCAGACTTCAGAGGGCAGGGTTGACCATTAAGCCGAGCAAATGTCAGGTGGGTATGGCAGAGGTCTCCTACCTAGGACATAGAGTGGGGAGTGGTAAGATAAGGCCAGAACCTGCCAAAGTGGAAGCAGTTCAGGCATGGCCTGCACCTGTTACCAAAAAGCAGGTGAGGGCATTCTTGGGGACAGCAGGGTACTGCAGAAAGTTCGTCCCCAGTTATAATACCATAGCTGCTCCCCTCACAGACCTGACAAGGAAGAACAGGCCAGATAAGGTAGTGTGGACCCCAGCATGTGAGCAGGCATGCCAGAAGCTTTGGGAGGACCCCCTGTGTTAGCCAGTCCAGATTACAGCAAAGAATTTGTTGTGCAGGTGGATGCTTCGAACCATGGGGTGGGGGTTGTGCTTAGCCAGATTTCTTCAGAGGGGGAAGAGCACCCAGCGGTTTATTTCAGTCATAGGCTCCCACCCAGGGAGGAATGCTATGCAGCCGTGGAAAAGGAATGTCTAGCCATAGTGTGGGCACTGCAGAAACTTCAGCCTTATTTGTGTGGAAGAAGATTCACTGTAATGACCGATCACAACCCTCTAACATAGTTAAACAGAGCCAGTCAGCAAAATGCCAAATTGCTAAGATGGAACCTGGGGTTGCAAGCATATGATATGTCAGTGCAGCACCACAGTGGGATTAGCAATGCCAATACAGATGGGCTCTCAAGACAGGGAATGGGGTGAGGTACCCTCAGATAGACCTAACCCTCTCAAGCAGCGTTTATCAAGGGTCACTTGAGTTCTTCAGAGGGGGAGAGATGTGAAGACTGGTAGAGAAGGGTTGAAGGTTGCCAGCCTAGTCAGATAGAATTTAATCCATAATTCTATCATTTGTAAATATAAATGTAAAATACAGGCTTGTTTCTTAAATGAAAGAAAACACTGTAAAATGTTGAACTTCAACATTGTAGCAACATTGCCATGTGCTGTAAGGAAAACTAAGCCAAGCATTTCACATCTGTTCTTTTGAAGTTAAAATTATGTCTTGTATACCCTTTGACCTAGATAGCGGTGCCGAAGAGGCTAGCTGAACACATTATTTCTATTGTTTTAACTTAAGGAATAATTACTAGAGTGCACATGTGAAATGTCTTTTATTGTTGTAGTTTCCTGAGCAGGTGTTAGATTGTTAAATAATGTAGCCTGTTGGCCTGGGAAATCCAGAATAAATGTCAAAATGATGTAATGTGTATACTGGAAAATCCTAAGTGTCAAAATGATGTAATCTGGGAGGGCCCAGCAGAAATGTTAGTAATTTTAAACTATTTCTGAGAGAGACACTGTGTAAGCATTGTGTCGTGATATCCAACCTCAGCAGTGCCTTGCTCTATGAAAGTAAGTTACCTTAGAAGTATGTTTTCTTGTAGAAATAGCTAGGACTATAAAGATTAGACCTGAGTATTTTTCTGTTTTATCAGAACTTTCCTACTGTATTAAGTTTTTGTGTGATCTCTGAAGTCTTGGATAGCACTGTGGTATAGTACTATTGTCTTGTGTTTTTAGTTATTTATTATTAAATATTTTTTAACCTTTTACTTGTGGCTGGTTTGTGTAGAGACAAGTTAAGCTCTAGAGTACATTGCATATTTATTGAGTTTATTGTACAAGGCCACTCTAATAAGCCTTAGACTGATTAGTCACACTTACCAATTGGATAATAATATTGCATAGAAATAATTGGACACCCTTTTAAGGGTCTTTTAGTAGCTGATATTATTAAATGGGTGGTGGCAGTAATTACTACTGTATAGTCTGGGTAAAGGGGCACAGCTGGACAATCTGTGTCAGCCTTTCCCAGGAGTGTCTGTGAAATTGTATAAATACTTATCTCAGTGTGTGTGGTGTGTCAGCTACCTGTGCAGGTACACAAAGCACTGGTGGGACAGTGTGTGTACTGGAAGTTATCTTGTCAGCTAGGCTGAGATCTGGACCCTATAGCTGTGCCAGTGGGGAGTCTTATTGGAGACCTGGGGAGCAAGGGAGCAACCAGGCCCAGACTGACTGTGGTATCTGTGTGCACTTAAGGGAAATTGTACTTTACTGTGTGCATTTATCCTTTCTCCTATATTGCAGCTGAAGGCCCTCCAGGTGTAGCATCTTCTAAGCCACTGAGGACTTGATCGCTTTGGGTCCCCCCCCCACTTGTGTGAGCAAGTAATCCTCTCACTGTAGCTAAAAGCAAAGAGAAAACTAACCAGCAATCATCCAAAAATAGAGTTGCAGCCCCAGGTTTAACTCCAGGAACCTTGTTGTTGCCACTTGTGCAGTAGCCACTGAGGACCTGATTGCTTTGCCCCCCCCCCCACTTGTGTGAGTAAGGAATCCTCTCACTCCAGCTAAAAGCAAAGAAAACTCTAACCAGCAATCATCCAAAAATAGACTGCAGCCCCAGGCTTGACTCCAGGAACCGTGTTGTTGCCACTTGTGTAGTGTAGGTGCCAGCTTTTGTAACTACTGCTCTGCCTTGTTAAAATCTGTTAGTCAGCTAGAGTGCATACCCTAGGGGCAACAGCTACAAACCTTCTTCCTCTTAGCCCACCCCCACCCCTTTCATCCATTTCACTGTTAATAATTTGTTGTATGTGAAGGTATTTAGCCCCTCACAATAGTCATAGCCTTCAGTCCCTCCTCCTCAATAATTGTTCTTCAGTAAACACCAAACAGAGGTGCAAAGTCTCCAGCTGCTTTTATCTTTAGCTACAATATGTGCAGCAAACAATGAGCAAAGGGGAATACAAATATAAAAGAGAATAAAATCTGCCATTGCAGACTAGTAAGCAGCATACAGCATCTACCTGTGGTGTACTCCTACACACAGTTTTTCTTGGAGCAACCTTCCAGTCCTTGAACAAGGGTGCCTGTAAGTTTACATTATTTCCTTGGCTGTCCTTCGATAAATAGCTAGGTTAGCAGAGTGCCTTGGATTCTCCCCTGCTACTTTAAATTCTAGTTGATGGTTTCCCTCCCTTCCCCCACCCCCCCCAAGTGATTGCTCAGGTACAACACACCAAAGGTTTTAAAAACTCTGGATGCCATATTTGCTCTAACTGCAGCTGAAAGCACTCCAGGTGTAGCATCTCTAGTAAGTGTCCCTGGGCTAGCTGACAGTTTTTTTTGTTTGTTTGTTTTTTTAGCCAAGTTCGATCTGGAAAGTGTAGCCCCGCTCTGTTCCTTGACCTTTCTAAAAGCCTTTGACACTGTCTCTCACCCACTCCTTCTAAATAAACTCACTAACCTACATTTCTCTTTCCCTTCTATCTTCTGGTTCTCCAGCTATCTCTCTACCCGCCAGCAATCAGTTAAATGGCTCTCTGCACTATCCTCTCCTCTCACTGTACAAATGGGAAGCCCCCCAAGGGTCCATACTTGGACCACTACTCTTTAATATTTTCACCAACTTGCTCTACTCTTGTCCCCAGTCATCTCTTGTGCAATATGCTGATGACTCAACTGTTATAACCATTGCTGATAACACAACTGACCTCCACTCAACTACCCAGGCATCCTTCCACACCATTGAGACTTGGCTTAGTGATAACAAACAAATATTTAATCCAAAACAACTAAGCTCCTATTCTTCCTCCCTAAAAACATCACCATACTCAAAAGTACATTTACTATCTTATCCTGCAACAATACTATCATCTCTGCTGAATCTAGAACTAAATTGCTAGGTGTCACAATAGATCAGCTTAAGTTTGATCTCCATATTACTAACTCAGTAAAAAGAACTCATCAGAAACTTGGACACCTTTTCCGTAGCAGGAAATACTTAGTTAACATTGCCCGAATAACTCTCTCCCAGGCTTTATTACTCCCAACACTCCTGTACAGCTGCTACATATTCACAAACCTAAATTCTACACTTATTTCCAAGCTTGAAACTACCTATAATAAGATTCCCAGATTTGCAGTTAACCAAACCTACAAGTCACACCACTGCTTAGCACTACAGCAGCTAGACTGGCTAGAATTTCCTCAGCTGCTCCAACTATACCAACTACAAATCATCCACTCTATCTTCTATTTACCCTCCTTCTGCCCCAGCCTGTCCACTATCATATCCAAATATTCCCCTGCTAGGACGCTACGCAGCTCAAATCAAGAATTATTAGACATCTACAAACCCAAAACTAAAATAGGCTGCCTTCTGTATAACTATAACCCATCTACATCCTGGAATCAACTCCTCTTGGAAATAAAATCCCTCCAGCATAGCAAAAGTTTCAAATTAGCCACAAGGAAATACCTAAAAACAAAGTGGTCTTGCCACTGTAGTCAACCATAACCTTTCTTCTGTTTCACCAACTCACTCTTAATCTATCTCTAACACTATTCCCCTGCCTCTTCTACCTCTTCCCTTCCTCTATCTCCAACCACTCTTAATTCTTACAGTCTCAAAACTACCTACCTGTCTAGTCTGTCTCCTATACTCTACCTCCCCTACACCTCCTACTAGCCATTCTTACTTTCCTTTCTTGTTTCCAAACTCCTATACAACTAGATCCTACCCACTTTAAATAAGCATCTCCCTAACTATTAACTCATTTTGCTCTAAGCAGCTTAAATAATATTGTAACTAGTCACATTTTCTTCTGCTAATTGTTTAAAACCTTGTTTGTAACAACTCACATACTTGTCTGCCAATTGTTAATACTCTGTATAATTTAATTGCCTGAGGAGCTTTTTTTTCTCTCCAGGTCTCTGCTTGTAAGATCCTATAGCTGATTGTTACTACTGTGTTACTAAAATTTAATAAATTGTTTTCTAGTCCTGAGGAGCTTTTCTTCCCGGGTCTCTACTGAAAACGAGCCAAAAGTTCAGCCAGACTAACCTGGTTAACAAATGTAAATAAATAAATAAAAATATGAGACACCCTCCCTGGTGTTAGTGTTGATGACTGAGGCTCCTTGATTGCTGGGCCAGGGCACGTCTGTCACATTGTGGTTTTTAGTGGTGGGATCCACTTCACATACTAATTGGCTTGTAGTGGTGTGGGTAGACTGAATTCCTGTAGCTTATGTACAGTGATCTCTGAAGGTGTTTTGTACTCTAAATCAGCCACGCAGTAAATACTCAGAGTTCAGATCACAATTGTTTGATTTCTTTTGTTAGCTTAGTTAGTCAGGGTGAGCAGGCAGCAGCATGTCAGCAGAGGAGTATGGAAAAGCTGACAAGGAGCCAGCTGGTGGAGATGTACCAGGCTAGGGGACTGGTGCATGGAAACCTGACTAAGGCAGACCTGATTGCAGCCTTGGTTACAGCTGCATCAGAAAACAGCATCCAGGAGGACAATCAGATTGGCAGTGGAGATACAATATCCTCGGAGAATGGACAGCTTAACCTTTCTGTAGTGGACTTAAAAATCCAGCTGGAGCTAAAGAGACTGGAGTTGGAGGCCAGGCGTTTGGAGATAGAAGCCGAAGAAAAGGAGCGTCAGAGGAAGCATGAGAGGGAAATGCTGACTCTTCGCCAGAGTCATGGAGGTAGTGGGGAAGGGAGTAAGTGGACCCCAGAAGAACAACAGGTCAGTAAATTTCTTCTGCAGTTTAAAGAGGGGGATAATTTTGATAGTTTCATTCATATGTTTGAGAGGGTATGCAAACAATATAGTGTTGACCAAAGGCTCTGGGTACGGTTCTTGACCCCCTTACTCCATGGGAAAGCTGTAACTTGTATAGCAAAAATGCCTGATTCTGTTTTGATTATACTGCTGTAAAAAATGTCTTTTAGAATGTTTTAAACTAACACCTGAAAAGTATAGGAAAAAATTTCGTGAGCATAGACGCAAGGCAGATGGAAATGTATGTGAATATATTGCTGAACTGAGCACTTATTTTCATAGCTGGTTCTGTTGGGTATGGCGAGATCCATGCATTTATGTACATGTTCGTAGAGTGGATTAGTGTATGATTTGGCGGTCATGCAACTATTCTTCATTTGCATGTGCCCCGTGCAGTTAGCCACTTCTGTTCTTAGAAGCCCAAAGTTAGCTTTGGAGAAGTTTTTCATGGTGGTTATCTTTGCGTGGGTGGGGAGGGGGTGGGAGGGATGTGGATTTCCAAGGTGATTAGTTTGTGGTCGGATCTAACCAGGGAGGTGTTGACTATTGGTGTAAAGCAACGGTCACCCATGTTAGTAATGACCAGGTCAAGAATGTTGCTACCTCTAGTGGGGGTAAGAACGAGCTGGTCCAGGGCATTGGAAATAATTAATTCCAGGAAACGTTGGGCAAGTGTATTGGGTACATGAGTAGTTTTCCCAGTTAATGGAGGGGTAGTTGAAGTCACCCAATAAGTGTGTGTTAGGTTGGACGCTAATATTTTCCAGGGTGCTTAGGAACGTGGAGAGAGTGTTTTGGGACATGGTTGGTGACCTGTAACAGGCTATGAGACCTGAATCTCTGTCTTACCCAATGTTAGCTGCACCTGAAGTATCTCTGATGCATTATGTTGGGCTACTAGTCTGGAGGTGTGCGCATCCTTATGAATATGGAAACACCACCACCTTTGGAGCTTCGATCCAAATTCTGGGGCCGAAAGGTGTGGAATGAGTTATAGCCTGGTAGTGCAGGGGTGCTTTCTGCTGCCTTGGACAGGTCTCTGTTACAGCACAAATCTCGATGTTCTCCATTTTAAGGAGTGCTTCGAGCGAGTGCATTTGGAGATTTAGACTTCTAGCATTGAGCAGCATGGCCCACATATTGCATTTGTTTGTAGCTGTTAGGGTGGTAATTTGGTCTTTGGAACACTGCCTAAAAAGGCACTATAGGGGTGGCAAAAACCTTGGCCAGTATCCGGATGCCCAGGAGTGACAGATGGAGGCCATCTGTGTAAAGCATTGAGGTCGGTCAGTCATGTCATCCCAGGCAGACAGATACTGGATCCCCTTAGAATGACACCAGAAACTTAACCAATTGTTGAAATCAATCATTTTCTGCTTGTACTGTGGTATCATTCTGGGTGATGGTAGGATGCTGCTCAGGGTTAGGGTCGTACCCGCCTGGGCTACATAATCCGAGAGCTCCTGCATGTCTCTCTTCATGTAGTCCAGGAAGGCACGTCTCAGGTCATTCACACCTGCATGTACAATGACAGAGTAATATTTGTACCTGTTGTTGAGGGACCTGAGTGCGTGCATTATATGGCGGATCCTGGCATCTGACAGGCAGCTGACTGTTATTTTCTCCTTATACAACCTAGTGAGTGGGACATCAGTGTGCCTCACTATCGAGAAACCTATGACTAGTGTGCTGGGCATGCTGTTCTGCCTTAGGGGCTTTGGTTTAGTGGCACACTGTTCAAGAGAGTTGTGTGTCTCATGATTAGTGTTGTGTTGTGGTGGTTGAGTGCGTTTCTGCCTTGGAGGTCTCTGCTCTTTGGAAAGATTTTTATTGAGAGCCTCCGCGAAGGTGGGTGTGTGGTTTGTGTTTTTATGTGAAGGCAGTACTGGGGTGTGTTCTGGAGGGCTGTGTGTGTTCCATGTGGTGTGGTGCAAGTGTTAACCTTCTCCTCTTGACCAGCTATTCCGGTCTTGGCTGGAGAGTGCATGGCTTCCAGTTTGGATATATAAGTGCATCTCTCGCAAGTCTGAGTGTTGGGAGGTAAGAGGAGGGGGTTGTTGGTGTAAATGAGACAGTTGCTACATTGCTTCAGGATGCCCAAGTTCACCAGGTTAATAGCAGAAAGCACAGAGAACTGACCTTTAGACATGCCTGGAGGGGTGGGCATTAATAATAGGTACTGGATCTGTTTCCTTGTGGAACATTTAGTGCTGGTAGCACTTTTGTGTGCTACAATAATTGCTACAAGAAGTCTGGTATAGTAAAGTGCTAGACTAATAAGCTAGTAAAAGTGCAGGAGAGGAGAGAACTAGCAGATCTAAGGGAAAAATTGAAGAGCAAACTTTGACACCTCTCAGAAGTTTGCAAACAGTCATGGATACAGCAAATCTGTATCTGGACTAAACTAGTTACAGGAAAGGCAGGAAAAGCACAAACGCGAGCTTTTAGACCAGAAATTTGAAGGACATGGAAAAAACTTCCCAAATGACCAATAAACTACAATTTATGAGCCAGAAACGCTCCTTTTGTGGTAGATAGGCTACCTAGTGCTTATCACTCCCACTGACAAGCTAGGCTTCCCTCCGACACAGACAGGCTTGGGGGGCTCAGAAGCTTACAAACAGTCTTGGATCCAGCAAATCTGTTTCCAGACTAGACTAGTTATAGGAATGGTGGGAAACAAGCGCAAATGCTGGCTTTTAGACCAGAAAGTTGAAAGAGATGGAAGAAATGCCCAAACAGTCAATAAACTACAATTTCTGGGCCAGAAACCACTCGTGTAAAATCTGTATCTGGATTAGACTAGTTACAGGAAATGCAGGAAACAAGCTTAGAATAGTTTTTTGTTACAGAAAAGCAGCTAAAACAGCACTAAAAATAATTCAGGTGCAGTGCAAGCTAAGTGCCAAAAAATATACTTATCAGCTGAGAAGCACACTCCGTAAGAACACAAAGTAAAGTGGAAAGGAAGAAAGAAGTTGAAGATAATTGAAGGTTAAGGGCCTAAGTGGGTTGGCCTATTTAGATGTTCTCTTTGTATTGGGTAGAATGAGCTAATGACAGTAGACTGGGATAGAGTTGGGAAAGAGCTGAACAGATGGGACTGGTAGGAAGGTTTGAAATCAAAATATGATCTCACTGTACTTGGTTGAGTGAGCAAATGAGATGGACCCAGGAGGAGTGTTCAAACACAAATTTACAGGAGGAGTGGGTAATTCCAAAGCCACCAAGATTAATACCACAACAAGAACAGGAAGGAGGGAGGGCAGGAAACTAACTGCAGAGACAGATCACAATATTCAGTGAAGCAAATAAATAGAAAATATATAATGCAGTGCTATTTTAACACAATATTCAATGAAACAAGCAGAAGAATAAAATGCAGTGCTATCTTATAACACTGCAAGTGTGTACTTATCTCCGCTTGTAACAAAGGTGATGTAGGTATACAACAGCTAACCAAACAGCTCAAATATTCAGCAGAAATAAACTCAGAGATAAGTGACTAAGACTTATAAGCACAGAAAAACCCTCAAGGCTAAGAGCTCATCACCAAATATCCTTTGTAGGGCATCACTACAATAAAATATTATTTACAGCTTTAAAACTATATTGGGGAAGTAAAGAGCAAACAAATGAATGCATTGCATTGCAGTTTTAAATATGCCCATAAAAATATAATTGTACTGGTTTTACATCCTTTGGGGGGAAAAAAGATAGCTTTCTTAAATCTTCGAAGGACTCTCCAAAAAGTTTGTAAGAAAATAACCCAAAGAACACTAAAAAGCACTACAGCTTTTCACTCCATCAACTGCATCCAAATTTCGTTTTTTTTTTTCGCCAACACAATATGGCAACTTGAAGTGGAACCCCTCTGCCAGCCTAGGTCCAAGCTGCACTGTGTTTTCCCAAGGGTTTAGTTAAAAGATGTTTCTGAATTTGTCCTACTGGAATTAGGACAGAACAGCTAAAACAAGTTTAGTAAATATTTTTCGCTTATGTGACATTGTGTTTACTTCGAGGTATAACTATATTAAAGACTGTGTTAATGAGCAGTAGGCTTTTGAATACTTTTGAACAATCATCGCCACCAGTAGGAGCCAATAGCCCAAGTTATTAGCAGCTCACAGGATGAAGCTATGTTTTACAACCTTTCCATTCTCAACAGGCCTTCAGGGAGACTCTACCTCTCCTTCCCAGTTCTTTCATACTGGTTTCCCTGGACCCAAGATACCTCCATTGTGGCATTGTACATGTAAATACATTTGTGTGTGTTATTACTGATGACACTACTGTACTTATCTCTCTAAATATTAATTTTTTCCTACTGAATTGTAGTCTTGGAACAACTTTTTTCCCTTGTTTTTATTTTAGACATTCTTTAATGTTTTCACACTTAAATGCTCATGTTTGTGATCTTTCCTTTTGACCTCATATCATGGATAAAAAGGGTTTTGTGATCAGCTTGACTACTTGATTAATAAAAGTAAACAAAATCCACTTATGTCTGAACTAGTTTAGAATGTGTTATTTTCTTTTTGCAAAACAGATTTGTTTTCTCTTCATAATGAAAAACATTAGAATTGTTTTTCAGATCCTGCAGGTGCAGTCAGTAGACACTAAGTAGGTCAGGCGTGTCCTCTGTGACTCTTCTGCTGAGGCACTAACCGTGATCTAGAATTCTGTAGCATTTACCAGGATTTTCACATGTATTGTCACCGCATGACTGGCCATCCAAGGATCCCCTTTTACAAACAAGTTATGAAAGAATTCACATTCTTTATCTTGATCAAGCAAAAAACATAAATGCCATTCTTTGTCTGGAGACCAACATCCAGAAAGGTAGGTTTTATTCTCCTGTACACAGTGGGTCTACTTTCACCAAATTAGTGACTTGACACAGTCAGCTTCTGCACCTTTCTTTATTGCCTTCACCGTTTTCTACATTTAAGTTAAATATCCAACCTCTGTTTTCACATTTTTCTTCAGAAATATTGGGCACTAGCTCTAGGGGGGCTGGTTGTGCTAGACCTGTCAGTCATGAAAGCACAAGGCAACCAATGTGAGAGTCTTTAGCCAGTCCTTTGACACAAGGTAAACAGCCCTCTAGCCAGTCCTTCGACACAAGGTAAACAGCCCTCTAGCCAGTCCTTTAACACAAGGTGAACAGCCCTTTAGCCAGTCCTTTGACACAAGGTGAACAGTCCTTTAACACAAGGTAAACCGCCCTTTAGCCACTCCTTTGACACAAGGTAAACCGCCGTTTAACCAGTCTTTTGGCACAAGGTAAATCGCCGTTTAACCAGTCCTTTGACACAAGGTAAACCGCCGTTTAACCAGTCCTTTGACACAAGGTAAACCACCCTTTAGCCAGTCCTTTGACACAAGCTGAACAGCCCTTTAGCCAGTCCTTTGACACAAGCTGAACAGCCCTTTAAGCCAGTCCTTTGATACAAAGTAAACCTCCATTTAGCCAGTCCTTTGACACAAGGTAAACCTCCCTTTAGCCAGTCCTTTGACACAAGGTAAACCGCCCTTTAGCCAGTCCTTTGACACAAGGTAAACCGCCCTTTAGCCAGTCCTTTGACACAAGGTAAGCAGCCCTTTTGAGACTGCTTTGGCTTTGATTTTTTGTGGCAGTTTCACAAAGTAGTCATCTCATGCAGTAATTGTATTACTTATTTCTTTCAGTGTTGTTGCATTTATTTGTTTTGCAGAATATCTGACTATCTTGGGTGAGAAGATATAACAGCTGCTAAGCATTCTGACTGCTACAATAGTCTTTTGGGCTATGAGTTGTATTTTGCCTTGGATACAACTAGCCAGCTTCACAAAGCCCTGAATCCATTCCACAACTTCAGTCTGACTGCTAATTAGACAGCTCAAGGGAGAAAATTCAACAGTCATTGAGAAGAAATATTCAGTACTTTCTTGCTGCTGTAAGAGGAAGCGGCTCAGAAGTTCCGCAGGAACAGCAGTTGACCTTGAAGCTTCGTTTCTGGCAGATAATTTCCACTGGGGAGCCTTTCCACTCACAAATCATTGCCCTTTTAAGAAATTAACTTTTATTTTATGACTAAAAATGGTATTTCCCCTTTAATAAACCCAGTATTTTTTTTTAATATCAAATATATCCTGTCAGGGACCACTGTTTTTAAGGGCTTATTTTGTGATTTAAGGGCATTTTTTGTGTTGAAAGTGTTCAGTTTATGTAAGCATTTAGTTGATTTGTGAGAATTAAAGGATCAGAAAGAGTTTTTAACAGGCAGAAACATTATGTATGTAGTCAGTGGTTCTGCACAATGACTGCTTACCTGTTATCTTTGCTGGGAGTGTACATTGTAGACAACTTCCTTATTTCTGACAATAATTTTGGTATTTTCCCCTTTTGTTTAAATTGTAATGCATGTGCTGCCTGCGAACATTTACTTTCCGACCAGTACTGCTCATCAGCTTTCAGCCTTCATCCTCTGCTGCATCATGGATACTCTTTCCAGTCCTGATCCCAGTGTACCTAAAAAGAAGAAACAGCACAGTAATGCACCCTTCCTGCCACCACATGACCAGTCAGTGCCTTAGCTGTAGATGAGTGAACCTGTACTGGCAATCTGTTCCTCTGACCACTGATTTTCTTCTCCGGGTTCCTTTGGTTTAGTCTTTTTAACCACCATGGACCTTGGATCAACCTCATCCTCTTCAGTTGTTAGTGTCCGAGAACCATCTTTGAGTCAGTGAGACACTGTGAGGATGCTTCTAGAGGTAACCAGGACAAGAGACCTCTTGATGGGGCCAAACTGCCATCTCCTAATCAGTCTTTGGTCAAGGGTACTTGCAAAGAAAAAAAATAGAAGGTTAGACCTTTTTCTAAGAGAGACAGTGTCTTCAGATGAACAGATGATTTTCTTACATTAGCCAGACCATTATTATAGGCTTTCAATTGCGTTGCTCAGAAATCCTTGCCCGAGGACAAGGTCAGCAAAGAAATGGGTGGAAAAACTGTCAGAGGATTCTGACATAGAAACAGGGTGTCTTCTCTTGGAGCCCCACAAGCCCATAACTCAGGGAACTTGCTCCTTTCCACCTCCTTTAGAGGAACTTCTTCCTCTGACTATTTTTAGGATGCATAAGGTGTTTTTGTGGGAACAGATGGATATTCCTTTTGAATTGAGGAGATATTGCCAGCCTTGGAGGATATGTTTAATGCCATCTGTAGTAATCCTAAATCTCAACCTTTGTTTCCCAAAAAAGGCAATAGTTTGTATAAAGTGCCTCAAACAAAATTTTGTTTTCTTATTTTAATCATTTCCATCTGTAATCTCTTCAGTTGGCAGTACATTATTAGTTACTACCAACCCCTCCCTAGTGGACAAAGGCAAGGTGTTGGACAAATTTAGAGAATATCTTCTTCCAGATAAGATTACAGAATTCCCAACTACCAGGCACATATGTGGAAGTTTATTCTGTTGTCTACAGTGGGTAGTCCTCTCTTCCTTCAGTGCCTAGCTCTACAGACAGTTTGAGGGAGTACTCCGCCTCTTCCTTCAGGAGATAGCTCTATGGACATTTTCAGGGAGAACTTGGCCTCTCTTCCATCAGTGGAGTGCTCCTCTCTGAATTCTGTTTGTAACATTTTCAAAATATCTAAACTTGCTCTGAAGAGTGTGTATGATTGTGGTGATACTGTGTCTAGGTTCATTGCTACGGTTTACAGGAAGTATGGCTAGGTATGTTGCTGAAAATTATGTGCATGTCGAGCAGGTTTCATTTGGCGCTTCTGCTACTTACATCCTCAAGCATTTTGATGAAAAAGGGAAATTAATTCGGGGAGTATCTAGGATATTTTCAAGCCCCCCCCCTTACATTTTTCCCAAATCCTTTTTTAAGGGAAATGATCCCTGCCAGTGTAAGGCAAACAGGGAGTAAAAAAAGAGATGACCGTAAAGGAGCAACAAAAAGCAAGGATCTTTTTCTAAAGAAGGGATGATCTAATAACTCAGAATGACTTTGCCAGAATTCTGTCCCCCATACCCTCCCCCCCTGCCCCTTTCTCGGTCTCTCAAACTGGCTCCTAACATTCCTGTTTGACAACACATTTTGGGTACTCAAAGTGCTTTGGAAAGTGTACAGTTGGCACTGGATACAGATGCATTGTTTCAGGAGGAATTTCTCCCAATCCTCTGAGTCAGTTTTTTTTCCCCTCAAGTTCTTCATCACAGAACTAGTTCCTTTAGATCAGGGAGCAAAGGCTTCTATTTCAGAATATTTCTGGTACCAATGAAATAACTCTGTTGGAGTCCAGTTTTGGATATTTCCTTTCTCTGTCTGTATGTGAGAGTACCAACGTTCAAAATGCTGACCTTTCAAACAGTCTTAAATCTCATACGTCCGTTGAGTGCCATGGTAACATTAGATCTAAAAGGTGCTTATCACATTCCCATAGCCTTAGGCTCCAAAAAATGTCTTGGATTCTTTGTCTCCGAGTCCCATTTTCAGTTCTCTCTCCATTTGGGTTATGTACAGCTCCAAGGATGTTCACAAAGTATCTAGCTCATGTGATAACTCACTACGGACTGAATGGAATTCACACATTTTGTTATTTAGATGACTTGCTTATCTTTGCAAAATCTTTTCAGAGATGTCAAGATTCCTTATAATGGGTTTCATGTCTTCTTACCAATATGGGATTTCAGATAAATGTACAAAAATTCTTCTCAACTTCATTCTTAAAAGATGGTGTTTCTGGGTTTCCTCACAGATACTTCTCAGCAAAAGAAGCTATTCTTACACAAGGTACTGTGGATTTTTATCTGGACATTTTCTTGAGCATCTCCAGTCAGTCTCAGACGTCTGCAAGAGAGCATCTTTGCATTTTAGAGATCACAGTCTTTATTTATCCTTTATTGACTGGGTTACTCGTCCTAGGCACTGTTTATACTGCTACTAGGAGAAATTTGACAAGGGCACTGGGGAGCTTCTGCTGCTCTTCAGTAGGTGCCATGGGATCTCTTACATCACCTGAGTTGCCACCAACTCAAGCAAGTGATGATTCGCATGATTCCACCTGCCAGGTTACATATGAGAAAGATTCACTGGTTTCTGGTAAAACACATGGACCCAACATCTTCATCTTCTGCAATTTCAGAGTCCAATTGTGGGCTTAAAAAAAAGGAACTGCACTAGTGGAGATAGCAAATGGCTCTGAGTCCAGGTCTTCCTTTTTCTTCTTAGATCCTCAGTCAGTCTGTAACTACAGATGCCTCAGTTTTTGCTTGGAGAGCAGTGTCTGTGGGGCTAAAGGTGCACAACCTGTGAATCTTGTCAGACAGACCAAAGCACATGAATGTCAGAAATGCTGACTGTGATCCATGCCATAAAATCTGTTCTTCATCTGTAGTCACCAGGCATCTTTCCTTCTTTGCCCACTCGGGAGGGGTTGGTAGTAACTAATCTGTTGCCAGCTGGCAAAGAGGTAGATACTGCATCTGGATGTGATCTAAGATGAGAGAGCAACATTTTGTTACTTTGAGGTACTTTACACAGTCTGCCTGCCTTTTTGGGACTGAAGACTGAGATTTGGGATTATTACAGAGAGCATTAAACATGTCCTCCAAGGCAGGCAAAATGGGGAGCGATGGGTGTAGAATGAAGTATATCCACGTATGACAATTAACAATATCTCCTCAGTTCAGGAGGAGCATTCACCTGTTCCCCCCAAAAAAATACCTCATTCATTCTGGAAATAGAGACAAAGAAAATTCCTCCAACAGAGGTGGAAAACTACAGATCTGAAGTAGTTAACTTCATTTGTGCAGCAACCTTTGGGAATCGGATCTGAGCCGGCGGTTTTCAACAACTTTAGATCCGAGCTCCAAGCTCCTCCCCCTACCCATAATCCCCTGCGAACCCTGACTGACCTCAGATCTAGTTTGCCCCCTGTTTCGTTCAGCAGCTTGATCCTGAGTCTCCTGGCATTCTCGTTCTCTTTGTGAGGAAAAATTTAACTTTTTAAATCTTTTCTTTAATCTTCGGTGTGAGTGTATTTAGCCCCCTTTTTAGTCTAAACTCTCTTAGTTTATTTTATTTCTAGTTATCCTTCCCCTACCTTCGTGGTTCCGTCAGTGTTGTGTGTGTGTGTGTGTGTTTGGGGCCTTGTGTGTGTGAGTTACTTTCTGAGTATGTCTGAGGCCCCAAAGTTAATGTTTTCAAAGTGCACCGAGTGTGGCCATAAGCTGTCCCCAGCGGATGGCCACACTCTGTGTGTATTGTGCCTTGGGGTTGAACACCTGTCCTCTGGTTGTACCATTTGTGCAGCGTTCAACCCCAGGGCACTTAAGGACCGGAGGTCTAAGCTGATTTTGGCGGGTCTTCTGCCCCCGGATTTGGCTTCTACCTCCGGTCCTTCCGTGGCTCCCGCAGCAGCTGCCCCTCCTGCTTCCCTCCCCCCGGCCGGGACTCAACCTCCCGCCTTAGGCTCTGAGGAGAGGGAGGCTAGGAAAGAAAGGAAGAGGGAGAAGCACCACAAGCGGCGAGCCGAGGCCTCCGCTTCGACCCCCCCTGGCTAAGCGGTCTTCTCCCTCCAGGTCTTCTGGTTCTCCTCCTTCTCGGATCCGGTCCCCGTGCTTTTCACCGGGTCCTGAGGAGGAGGAGACCCGATCTCCTTCGAGGTCATCGAGGCGACACTCCCGCCCCGCCTCGGTGGCCTTGTCGAGATCTACGAGAAGTCTCACAGATGCAGATTTGGACCGGATGATGAGAAGATTCCTCCAGGCCCAACTGCAGATGGGAGTGCTCCTGCCTCCCCCCCCATGGGGGGGAGCCCGACCCCCTTCTTTGCCCTGATAGCTCCTTCTCCGTCCCGTTTCTCGGGTTCGGAGTCTTCAGCGCCGGGCAGCCTTGGAGCCGGGGGTGTGTCGGCACCAATAGTCTCGGGTACTTCGGCGCCGACACTTCCCTCGAGTCTGTCGGGTCCATTTTCTTCGTATCAGAGCTCTCGGAGCCGAGGCTGAGCTTCGAATCCGGTGGTATCTGTATGCCTTCGGCTCCATCCGGGTCGGAGCATGCTGGTCTGTCGGATCCGATCGATGTGATAGGTGTTAGGTGTGCTCAGAAAATGTCTCTTACAGGCAGCCATACCAGTTGAGTATATTGTCTTGGCAAAGCCCCTTTACAGGAACCCTGCACCTTCTGTCACGCTTTTTGTACAAGAGTGTTGAACAAAAGGAAGAGAAAACTCATTGACAGGGGTCTCATGACCAGTTCCTTCGAGGAACAGCTGGAACTTGGTCAGGTAGCTCCAAAATCTTCAAAGAGAAAATCATCGGCCCCGGCTTCAGAGCCGACCAAAAAGGCTAAAGCATCGGAACCCAGGACTTCGGTTCCGACTCTGCTTCATCTTCAGTGCAGTCGATTTTGTCGGTTCCGAGACAGTTTTCGGTACCGTAGATTTTGCCTGACATCGAGACTGTCTCGCCTACTTTGAAATCTCCTATTCTGGAGAGGAGGAGGTCTCCTTTGGTCTCCACCAGATCCTCCAGGACCCTATCAGATGAGGACATCAAGAGGGTGGTGAAGAGGTTGCTTACGGATCCAGCTCTGGCTAGAAAATTGACCCCTCCAGACCCAAACGTCTCGGAGCCAACTCCCTTACCCGATCACTGTTCCTCCTCCAACTGCTTCACTCTCGGAGCCTATTACGTCAGGTTCCTCTGTTTTCTACCCTTCAGCTCCAGGGATTCAACCTGTTTCCTCGGAGCCAATTACTCTATCCTCGATGGCTCAGTCTGGAGCCGACGCTCTTGTGTCGACTCTGAGGGGGACAGTCACCCTGAGTTCTCGTCGGAACTGACTCTCCCTCTCGGAGCCTCGGCTCGACTCAGCTCGGCTCCCACTTCTGCTTCAGAGCTGTTCCCTCTTGCTAGGAGTCGACCATCCAGCCCCTCGGAGCGGAGGCCTTCTTCGGAGTGGGGGGGTAGGCTTTCGAAGCTATAGAGAAGGCTTTATCCTCTGCCAAAGCCATTCCTCTGGAACCTATATCCCACCAGCAGTAGGCAGCAACCTCACCCCCACAGCGTAGGGAACCAGAGTCCCAAGAAGCCCCCATTGGAGGTGCCCCCTCTTCTGAGACCTCCCCAGATTATCCCACTGGAGAGCTCCCTCGGAAGAGGCTATGTAAGAGGAAACATGTCGTCTTCCCTGAGTCTGTCATGTCAGACACTGATTTAGAGGAATCAGAAGGGTCCCCTAGATCCCCCTCTGAAGATCTCCTTCTCTGACATCCTAGAAATCCTTAGACAGAGGGGTGATTGGAAGACCTGTAACCCTACTGAGGAAGAATCGGTGTATATTGAGGCCTTTGGCTCCCGACCTTCCACCTCTTGGGTGATACCGCCTTGTGACCAACTTTTGGGGGTCATATCGCAGAAAGCATGGACACCTCCAGATTCAGTGGAAGCTATCCCGAGGAGGCCAAACAAATTTATGACAGCACTTGAGGACAAGTCTTTCCTTAATAAAGGAGTTCCAGTTGATGCTATGGTGGTAGCAGAGAGCAAGAAGGAATTGTCTTAGACATCTTCTAATATCCATCCTCCTAACAAGGAGTCCAGGATGATGGATTGGTACGGGAAGCGTACTTTTTCTTTAGCGGCATTTACATTAACATCGCTGAATTACCTGACTCATTTTACTCGTCTTCAGAGGGATCTCCTGAAAGAGTTAGAAGATACCCTCCAGGGTTCAGTAGCTCCGGGTTCCATGAACAAGGTTTCTGCGCAGCTCTCCACCCTTACATCCATAGCTAACTCCTCCATGAGGCTGATCTCATATGCGGCAGATGTAGCGAGCAGGGTAGCCACAGCAGGAATATTCCTCAGGAGTCATTCGTGGATGCGTCTTTGTAATTTTACGGAATCCTTCAAGTCTTCCTTCACCAACGTTCCCTTTGATGGTTCATCTCTTTTTGGACCCCCCAGTGAAAGAGACTTTGACTAGGTGCGAGCAGGAAGGAAAAACCTTATCTACCGTTGGAGTCCGTTTCTCTGTCCCATCCAGACCCTATCCCAAGGGTAATACAGTAGGGAAAATGTAGTTCCGCAAATCCCAGAAAGGTTTTCCTCGGGCACAAGGTCAACCCTCCCCCAGGGGGGGATATAATGGAAGATGCATCCCTCGCGGCAGAGGAGGTCTGCAACATCGGGGAGACAGGGAAGCTTTCTCTGATCGTCCCTTCCATCGAGCCTGTGGGTTGCCTGACTGTCCATTTCTGGAGGCAGTCGGGGGTCGTATATTGCTGTACCCAAGCGCCTGGCTAACTATCACTCAAGATTGTTGGGTGTACACAATAATATCCAGAGGTTACCTGATTCCCTTTATTTCCAAACCCCCAACAAACCGGTCTCTTCCAGATGTACCACCCATCCAACTAGACCATGCAACATCAGAGGTCATCTCGTTGCTGCAAAAAAGTGTCATCCAAGAAGTCCCCGCAGAGCAAGTAGGATCCGAAACTTGCTCTTGATTCTTTTTAGTTCCCAAAAAGACAGGGGACTGGAGATCAATTCTAGATCTCAGCAGGCTCAACAAGCATGTAAGAAAATTAAATTTCCGAATGGTCACTCTGCAGTCAGTATTTCCCTTTATCAGGAAAGACAATTGGATGTGCTCAATAGATCTCCAGGATGCCTACTACCACATCAAAATGGACAGGCGCTCGAGGAGACACTTATGCTTTCGGCTGGGAGCCAGTCATTTTCAGTTCAGAACACTGCCCATTGGCCTCACTACAGCCCCCAGAGTGTTTACCAAATGCATGGCAGTGGTAACGGCTCACCTGAGACGTCAAGGATTCCAGGTGTTTCCGTACCTAGATGACTGGCTCCTCACTGCTACCACCAAGCATCAACTCATAAGGACCAGGGACGAGACACTATCCTTGTGCACCAGCCTAGGCATCACTGTCAACTTGCAAAAGTCAGTCTTATCTCCCTCGCAGCATATTGTATATCTAGGCTCAGAAACAGACACAACCACCATGTCAGTAAAGCTAACACAGGAAAGAGTGGATTCTCTACGCAGTCAGATCAGATCCTTACTAAACAAACAGAGTCCAGGCCAGAATAGTCCTTCAAATCCTAGGGACTATGGCTTCTGCCATCTTATTAGTTCCTTGCTCGCCTACGTATGAGGATTCTCCAATGGATGCTGTTTGCACAATGGTCGATGCAAGACTTTCCATTGTCTCATCAGATATTAATAACAAATGCATGCAAAAAGGATCTGACATGGTGATTACACACGAAACAACTTGTCCTAGGTCATCCACTTGTTCCTCCCCAAGAGGAAGCAGTTTTGACCATGGACGCTTCCCAGATTGGGGGGGGGAGGGGCATTATCTGGGAATGACAGTCCAAGGTACTTGGCAGAACCACGAGAACCACTTGCACATCAGTGTTCTGGAGATGAGAGCGGTGCTATATGCATTGCAAGCACTTCACAGCTCCCTTCCCACAGAACAATTGCGATTCAGTCAGACAACATGTCTGTCGTGTGGTACATAAACAAGCGGGGGGAACCAAGTCTTACCCGCTTTGCAGAGAGGCCTTAAGAGTTTGGAAATGGACGGTGGATACTCAACACTTAATGATAGCAATGCATATCCCGGGGAAATCCAACGTAATAGCGGACAAACTCTGCTGAGCAATTCTGATGCCTCCTGAGTGGTCCCTGAATCCAATGGTTGTGAAAGAGATCTTTCACAAATGGGGCCAGCCTTGCTGCGATCTTTTTGCCACTCACCTGAACGCCAAATGCAGCAGTTATTTTGCCTTCATTCCCCATCCGGGGATGTCACCCAGAGATGCTCTAGTCCACGATTGGCCCCCGGGACTTCTTTATGCCTTTCCTCTTTTTCCACTCATCCCCAAAGTAATACAGAAAGCAAGACAGTTGAGGAGTTCCTTGATCCTCATTGCTCCTTACTGGCCTCGACAAGTTTGGTTTCCTTTCCTATGGCCCTACCTCTTGAAGGAACCATGGATTCTGGACCCATCTCCAGATCTCCTGATTCATCAATCGGGACACTTCCATCCCTCCATCCACACCCTCAAATTGACAGCATGGCTGCTCCATTTCCACGAATAGCCAGGTGGATTCCCTTATCCCCAAAGGTCAAACACATCCTAATTTCATCCCATAAACCTTCAACTCAGAAACTATATTCTAGCAAATGGAAAAGGTTTTCCCTTTGGGCTACAAATCGGGACTTGGATCCATATACTGCTCCTTTAGAATCCATTTTATTCTTTCTAAGAACAATTTTTCATGAAGGACCAGCAGCTGCTACAGTTAGAGTTCAGTTAGCTGCCATTTCCAATTTCCATTTTGGTTTCATGGGAAATCCAATCATGCAGCACTCCCTCCTTAAAAGGAGTTCTTTTTAGGCCCCCAATAAAACAACCATTCGAACCCTGGGACTTAAATTTAGTCCTCTCATCTTTGATGTCTGCACCCTTTGAGCCATCCTCATTGTCAGACTTAAAATTGTTATGGAAAACCTTGTTCTTGGTAGCTATAACATCTGCTAGGAGAGAGTTTCAGAACTACAAGCTCTAACTATTCAACCTCCTTACATTATCTTTCACAAGGATAGAGTCTCTCTTAGGACAAACCCTTCCTTTCTTCCTAAGGTATGCTCAGAGCACAAAATGAATACTACCATTGAGCTACCTGTGTTTTTTCCAAACCACTCTAATAAATCAGAGTGTATAGACTACACCAGCTAGATGTCCACAGGATACTCGGGTTTTATATACACAGGCCTAAAGAATTCAGGAAATCTGATGAACTTTTTGTTTCCATTTCTGACAAAGGGGAAAGGCTTGCCTGTTTCTAAAATTACTCTTTCGAAATGGGTTTCAGATTGCATATCGTTTGCTTATCAACAAGCTGGTAGACAATTACCTGTAAAAGCTAAAGATCACTCTACTAGGGCTGTAGCTACTTCATGTGCCTTTAGATCTAGGCTCCCAATTGATACTATTTGTACAGCAACTACTTGGACAAGACCACATACGTTTGTCGCTCATTACAAATTGGATTTGGCCTCCCCGGGACAGGTCATCTTTTGGGTCCACTGTGCTGAAGAGTCTCTTCGCTTGAGCCACCCGGGATAAAGGTGCTAGGGACACTGCCCCTACCGGCAAGAATTACGGCGAGATAGGCCTACGTAACATAGAGAAGTTATGTGCTTGTCCATGTTTGTAGTCCATCTCGCCTACATTCTTGCATCCCTCCCTCCAGCCTCCTTCCTGTTTCTGGGGAATCTGGTGGACCCCCTTTTTGGTGCTGCCTAACATTGTTCTTTATGGTCCACCTGGAATGGATTATATTTCTGTTCTTTTGCTGTATTATACAGCTTCTTTGATTTTCTTACCTGA
Organism: Protopterus annectens; assembly: GCF_019279795.1. Taxonomy (NCBI): domain Eukaryota; kingdom Metazoa; phylum Chordata; order Ceratodontiformes; family Protopteridae; genus Protopterus; species Protopterus annectens. The sequence goes on along the minus strand of NC_056745.1, from coordinate 1,480,045,866 downwards.
TAGGTATTTATTGCTTTCTTGCAAACTAGATCTGGGGAATTGCCATGAGGCACCATGGGATAGGGACTAGCCTCGAGCTTTAGTATCGGCCGAGTCAGAGCTGAATATCTGCTCCAAACCCATCCAGCAAGAATATAGGCGAGATGGACTACAAACATGGAAAGTTATGGTAAGTACATAACGTTACCACCCATAACTGCTGTTTCTTGTTCAAAATTCCTAATTTTGATATAATTGAGCTTCTGAAGAGTAGAAACAAAACATAAGCCATTTTAATTGAACAGTGCAGCACTATATATTTCATCCTAGTAATTTATCCCAAATGGAGTCCCAGTGGAACCTCATTAACCTGTATGCACTGACCTAAATACGAATTTCCATATGCAAGTGATTCATATAACTTTTTTGCAGTACCTTAATATCAGAATCCATATGTCCATTACTGTCAAGTGTGCACTTCTGGGAGGATGTCAAAGTATTCATAAAGGGATTCTTCAGTGTGCTGAAAAAGGTATGAAGATTGAAATTAACATCCTCAGTGGTTTGTAACAAAACGTTTGTAGCTGCTGCTATTGAGTTTGCGTTTTGTCCATTTGAAATGGAACTGTTGTCTACATCTGCCTTGGCATTATATGAAATAAAAAGGTCCTGAGAATGCAAAGTTGTTAAACAATTGCTCAATTTTAGTTGACATCTGAATATCATGCATAATGTCTTCAAATGGTGTCATGAAATTACCAGTAACTTCCATGGCATCAGAACTGTTTTTTTTTTTTCCTTTCCTCCTTCTTGGAATTTGGAAACCATGCTTAACCTCATGATTATACTTAATCTACTTTACTGTTTCTGTGGATCTTTACTCATCCTGTCAGTTTTGTGATTATACTTAATCTACTTTACTGTTTCTGTGGATCTTTACTCATCCTGTCAGTTTTGTGATTATACTTAATCTACTTTAGTGTTTCTGTGGATCTTTACTCATCCTGTCAGTTTTTTGATTATACTTAATCTGCTTTACTGTTTCTGTGGATCTTTACTCATCCTGTCAGTTTTGTGATTATACTTAATCTACTTTACTGTTTATGTGGATCTTTACTCATCCTGTCAAGTTTGTTTTTTTTGTTCTGCTGCTTCCTTTTACCACAGGAGAGGCAGGTGGGGACCACCTGAACTATGACTTAGACCTGTGATCTGAAATTCTGAGGATTCTACACTGTCTTTTTCCCCGTTTCTAGCAATTGTGCCCATGCTAGCAATGGGCAGTTTCTCCCCCGAGACCTGTGCTCCCAGTCTTTAAACCTTAGTTGTCACTTTTCAGTGGCGGGGTTACTGTCCCCTCCTCAGCAACATATCTGAATAAATGACTATTCCAAGTTTGCTTTGTGGTCACAAAGTTACACTATCTACTGTCCTAAACTATACCTAGTTTTATTTTGGTTGATTTAGATGCTGGTTCCTTCATGTTATTGCTTTGGTCCTTTTCTAGAGCATAACATGTTTTCATTGACCACAGTCTTAACTTATGAACTTCCAGATCAAGTTCCATGCCTGTTTTTATTTTTACTGTCAGTGTATGCCAATTAAGATTTTGAAGCTTCTTCTAATTTCCCCATTGTCTGCCATTATAACTGTCTTATCTGTATTCAGTTTCATCCAATGCGTCTTCAATTTTGCATTCCATCCCACTATCCTTTGCAGAAAGGTACATACAGCAGCTTCGTTGATCTGTCCCCTCTGACCTGTTTGCTAATGTAGTACATCAAACTAGATTCTTCCATATTTTTCTGTTATTTAAACCCTGTGTCTGCAGGGTGCTGTGCTTATTTTTTTTTATTGTTTCACTGCATTTGTGTACTGTTTTATACTGTTTTAAATGTATTTTTCATTGCTAGTGTTTTATTACTGTAACTGCATTTTTACTGAATTACTTAACTGTAAACTGCTTTTTCTCACTGAGAATTGTATTTTCTGTTTGTGAGTAGCTGTAGCATAGTTCCCCACCCTCCCTCCGTGTTGGTGTCTGTTATACTTGGTGGCTTTGCAGTTGCCTGTCCCTACTGGAGATTTGATCTGGGACACTCCTCCCAGTCTAGTGTCATTAGTTCATTCTACCTAATACAGAGAGAACATTTGAGAAGGCCAACCCACTTAGTTTCTTAACCTTGAATTATATTCTGTTCTTCCTTTCTCCATTTCCACTTTATATAAAAACACCTTGCTAGAATCTCCTTGTGTTCTGTTGAGTGTGCTGCTCAAACAATCTGGAAATACAGAGCTGATAAGTATATATTTTGGCACTTTTTAACTGTTCAGAGTTCTGCACCATCTTAATTTTTGCTTGAATTAATTATTTATATATTTGCTGGCGTTGTTTTCTGATACTCTGAGTGCCTCCATTTTTATTTTTCCCAGTTTACTGCTTTCTGCACGTTTTTAGTCCTTTCTTGATTTAATTGTGTTTATTTAAACTGTGTTTGCTTTAATACTGTTGCACGCTCAAGTGTGCTATCTTGCACTGCATTTGAATTGCTTTACTGCTATTTTAGCTGCTTTTCTGTAAAAAATAAAAAAGTTCTAAGCTTGTTTCCCACCTTTCCTGTAACTAGTCTAGCCCTGATACAGATTTGCTGTATCCAGGACTGTTTGTAAGCTACTGAGCCCCCCCAAGCCTTTCTGTGTTGGAGGGAAGCCTTCTAGCTTACCAGTGGGAGTGGTAAACACTAGGTAGCCTATCTACCACAAGAGGAGTGAGTTTCTGGCCCAGAACTTGCAGATGAACGTTTGGGCAGGTTTTCCATCCATTTCAACTCTCTGGTTTAAAAGCCCACGTTTGCGTGGGTTTGCGCTCGTTTAAGCTCTGCTCAGCGGCGCCAAGCTGAGGTAAACTATTACTGGTGCCAGAAAGTCTGCTCTTCAGTTTTTCCCTTAGATCTTGCTAGTTCTTTCTCTCTTGCACTTCAAATAGCCTAATAGCTTTGCACTTTAACAGTAGCAATTATAGCACACCTAAGAGCCATCAGCACTAGTCGTTCTTCATGTAAATAGCTCCAGTACTTAATAGTTATGACCATCCATCCTGGCATAATTAAAGGGCAGTTCCCTGTGCTTTCTCCTATTAACCTGGTGCACTTGGCATTCTGAGGCAGTGTAGCAACTGCCTCATGTATACAGACAACCCTCTCCTCTTATCTCCCAACACTCAGACTTGTGAGACATGCACTTATATCACCAAATTGGAAGCTATGCACTCTCCAGCCAAGACTGGTGTAGCTGGTCAAGAGGAGAAGGTCAACACCTGCACCACACGACATGGAACATACAGCCCTCCAGAACACCCACTATCACAGCTCTCACATAAAAACACAAACCACACACCCACCTTTGCGGAGGCAATCAGTAGAAATTTACATAACAGCAGAGACCTCCAAGACAGAAATGCACTTGACCACCACAACATAGCACAAACCACAGGAAACATAGCTCACCTACACAGTGTGCCCCTCAACTTAAGCCCTAAGGCTAAACACCTTGCCCAATACACTAATCATAGGTAACTCAATAGTGAGGCGCACAGATGTCCCTCTCACTAGGTTGAATAAGGAGAAGGTAACAGTCAGCTGTCTATCAGGTACCAGAAATGAGACACAACACACGCACTCAGGTCACTCCACAAGTACAAGTATGACTCTATCATTGTCCATGTGGGTGTGAATGACCTCAGACGCACCTCTCTGAACTACATGAAAAGAGATATGGTGGAGCTGTTGGATTATGTGGCCCTGGCAGGTATGACACTAGCCCTGAACAGTAGCCTACTGTCACCCAGAATGATACCACAGTACAAGCAGAAAATGATTGACCTTAACAATTGGCTAAGTTTCTGGTGTCATTCTAAGGGGATCCAGTATCTGTCTGCTGGGGATGACATGATTGACAGACCTCGATGCTTTGCCAGAGATGGCCTGCAACTGTCACCCCTGGGTTTCCGGGTACTGGCTAAGGCTCTTGCCACCCCTGTAGTGCCTTTTTTAGGCAGTGTTCCAAAGACCAAATTACCACCGTAATAGCTATAAATAAATGCAATCTGAGGGTCATGCTGCTCAATGCTAGAAGTCTAAATCTCAAGATGCACTAGCTCGAAGCACTCCTCAAAATGGAGAACATCAATATTTGTACTGTAATGGAGACCTAGTTTAAAGTGGCAGAAAGCACCCCTGCACTACCAGGCTATAACTCATTCCACACCTTTCGGCCCCGAAACGTGGACCGAAGCTCCAAAGGTGGTGGTGTCGCCACATTCATAAAGGATATGCACACCTCCAGACTAGTAGCCCAGCATAAAGCACCTGAGATGCTTCAGGTACAACTAACACTGGGTAAGACTGCGATCCAGGTCACAGCCTGCTATAGGTCCCCAACCATGTTTATAGACTCACTCCACATTCCTAAACACCCTGGAATCTGTCAAGGTACCCAACCCCACACTAATACTAGGAGACTTCAACTACTCCTCCATCAGCTGGGAAAACTACTCAAGCACCAATGCACTGGCCCAACGCTTCCTGGAATTCATCATTTCCAATGCCCTGGACCAGCTCATTCTTACCCCCACTAGAGGAAGCAACATCCTTGACCTGGTTATTACTAACATGGACAACCCTTGCTCTACACCAATAGTCAATTCCGCCCTGGTTAGATCCGACCGCAAACTAATCACCATGGAAATCCATGTCTCACCCACACGATCTGCAAAGGTATCCATCATGAAAAACTTCTCCAACACTGACTTTGGACTCCTAAAAATAGAGGTGGCTAACTTCACAGTACCCATGCTAATGGAAAATAGATGCATGACTGCCAAATCATATACCAATGCACTGTACAAACGTACATAAATGCATGGAGCTTGGCCATACCCACCAGAACCAAGATGCTTTCCTCCAAAAAAAGGAAGCCAGTCTGGTGGTCCCCTGTCAATAAACTCTACAACAGAAGGAAGAAACTGTTGCAGAAGAAGGTGAAGTCCCAAGACTGGAAAAATTCCCTTATTAGCCTCAACAAAAAGTTGAGATCCCTCGTCAAAACCTCCAAAGCCAGTTATGAAGGCAGAATTGTGGCAGTCACTAAAAACAACCACAAAGCCCTTCTTTAGTTATATCAGGAATCTCCATGGCAATACCCAGATTTGCTTTGAGTTACTGCACAATGGTACCTCCTATATTGAGCCAACCGATATTGCTAACATACTGGCCGACAGATTTACCCGTCTCTTCCCTCCTAAAGGACAAATCTCAATACCGAAAAAATGCCAGGCTCCTTGCATTACTGCAGCACAGGTTAAAGCTGCATTGTCTAAGGCCAAGAATACAGCTTCCATGGGACCCGACAATATTCCTGGCTGTGTTCTGCATGAATTACAAAGTGAACTGGCACCACATCTGTGTGCTCTGTTCACTCACAGCCTCACCTCAGGCTTTGTCCCTGCCGAATGATGCACTGCTACAGTCATCCCTCTCCATAAAGGAAGGAGCGACTACAGACCCTGGAAATTATCGCCGTATTAGCCTGATGAGACTGATATGTAAGGCTATGAAGCGCATCATCGTGGACCTAATTAACAAGGGCAGCACAGTGGTGCAGCGGTTAATGCTGTCGCCTCACAGCAAGAGGTTCTCCGGTTCGATTCTCGGCTGGGGTGCCTTCTGTGTGGAGTTTGCATGTTCTCCCTGCATTCGCGTGGGTTTCCTCCGGGTACTCCGGTTTTCTCCCACATTCTAAAGACATGCTTCTGGAGCATTTCTCCCCAGGCCTCTGCTGAAAACAGGATCTGTGAAACCTAGTCAGACTTTCCCGGTCAACAAATGTTAAATTAAAAATAAATAAATAAAACAAGGATATAGGAAATCTCCAAAGTCTAGGTCCCACGCAGTGTGGTTTTGTGAAAGGTAGATCATGCCTGCTCAACCTGGTTGACTTCTTTGAGTCAGTCACCACGGCTGTGGATGAAGGTAAGGCAGGTTTATACAGCCTACCTTGACCTGGCCAAGGCCTTTGATACCATTCCTCACTCAGGAATTATTGATAAACTCACCGAACTAGACATCAACTCCTATATTGTTAGGTGGGTTGCAAATTAGCTCATAGGTAGAACTTAGTGTGAAAGTAGCGGACTCCAAGTCAGACTATCGACCAGTCACTAGTGGAGTCCCATAGGGATCAGTCCTGGGTCCTCTCCTGTTTAGCATCTACTTCTCAGAAGTCCAGGCCAACACGGAGGGACACTGGCTGACAAAATTTGCAGACGACTGTATGCTGGGAGTTAACTCCCCAAGTGATGCGGACATCCTACAGAAAGGCCTAACTGAGACCAATGACTGGTATCGAAACCATGGCCTTAAACTTAATGCCAAAAAATGCGTTGTCATCCCCTTTGGAAAAAACTCTGTTCCCACTAATTACCACATCGATGGGAGCCCACTGGACACTGAAGACGTCATAAGAGATCTGGGGACAGAGGTTGACAGCAACCTCTCCTTCGACCACCACATTGCCACTGTGGTCAGAAAGTCCTTCTATGTGGCACATCTCATTACCAAGGGTTTTGCATCCAGAAAGAAAGAGGTCATCATTTCTCTCTACTCTTCCTTTATTAGACCAGTCATAGTATATAATGCCCCATTTGGCGTGTACCTCACTAGACACCTGCAACAGCTAGAGAGGCCACAGAAGTACCTCACAAAGGGGATCCTAGGCCTTAAACATGTGCTACACGGACAGACTCAAAAAAACTCCAGCTATTCTCCATCTCATATAGTCTACTAAGAGGCGATCTCTGCTTGACTTACAAAGCCATGTCTGACCCAGCTCTGTTAGAAATGTTACAGCTACAGAAATCACAATCCCACCACACCACATGCTCCAGAGACCTCAAACTCATTACCACAATCGACAGAACATGCTGGAGGGACAGGTTCATAACCCAGAGACTGCCCATGCTCTGGAATAGACTTCCCATACATGTCAAGCAGACCCCCTCATTGGCCCTCTTCAAGAGAAATCTTGATGAGTGGATGGGAAATAGAAGGTTCACCCCGAGGATCACTCCAGTGGCCCTGCTTGATAGAGGCACTGGGAACTAACGACGGGTGGCACAATGCCAGGGCACTTCTATGGGCTGGGCTTGTAAAGGCCCCAGAGCCATTAGTCTAGTACACACCTATAAACAACAGTGGGCTCAGAGCTGAGCCCTGATGCACATCCACTCCCACAGGGAATCCCTCTTTGAAACCAAAGACTGTTTGTACTCGAGTCATTGGGTCCTTTTACATAGCTTGCACTAATTCTACCAATGCTTCTGGAACTTTATACCACCTCGGGACAAATCAGTTTTCTTGGGACATAGACTTGGAGAAAGCATATGACAAAGAATGCCCGGTTGGACAGACTCTTTCCTTATGTCTAGCTTCTTCTCAATTATCTGTCTCACTACAAACATCGGGTCAGTTGTGCTGCATCCTGATTTTAATCCATACTATTCATCTCTCGTCTTTTCCTACTACTCTGTATATCCATTTATCAGTCACTCTCTGCAGAACTTTCTTGCAATGTGACAGGAGTTGTATACCTCTGTACTGCCCACAGCTGTGAATGTCCCCTTTCTCCTTGTACACTGGCACAAGTATTCCTGTTCTCCAGTCATCTGGGATACACTTTTCTTTCCACAAAGCTCAGTACCCTCTGAAGCCATTTCTCCCCTATCTCACCCAACATCTTTATCATGTCTGCTGTGACCTCATCTGAGCCTGCTGTTTTCCCTGACTTCATTTCTTAGTGCTGCTGTTACTACTAATTCTATGCTGAGCTCCTCTTCTCTCATCGTAAGCTATGTCTGGAGCAGTACAGCTTCTGTGGGGCTTTCTTCATTCAGAAGCTGCTGGAAGTACTCCCTCCATCTGCCTCTGATGTCCTGTGGACTGGTGAGCAGGCTGTTGCTGGCATCCCTCACGAAGGGTGTCTATCTTTATTTTACTGTATTTGCTTTAAAACCTGATATAGTTTTTGTTCCATCTGCTGAGTCACTTTCCAGAAACTGGTAGAGTGCCTCTGAGGCCTTGTTCTTTGCTATTTCAACTCCTCTCTTAGCCTTTTTCTTAGCCAGCCAGTATTCCTTCCTAGCCTGGTCTGTCTTTTCTATCTCCCACTTTTTTCCTGCACTCCTCCTTTTTTTCCACCACCAGATTTCCTTTCGTAACTTATTTCCATTCCTGGTTCGGCTGCATATCTGTTCTGTAGTCCTCACATCATTTTTTGAGGCTTTCCACCTATTTCCTTCTTTTCTTGATGTGCTAGAGCTCTGAGGAATTCCTTAAACTGTTGTGCTTTCTCTCCAGTCAACTTCCAGGTCTTCATTTGGATCTCTGTTGACCTTAGAGCCTTCTCTGACCACTGCTTGCAGTTGATTGTTGCAACCAATGGTTTATGCTGTGGGCTGACCATTTCTCTGGGGATGACTTTGCAGTCGCTAAGTCTACCCCAATGCCTTTTCCTTACTAGGAGGAAGTCTTCCTGAGTTGGATGTTGGCTACTCTTATATGTGACCTTGACTGTCTTTCTGAACCATGTGTTGGCGACTATTAAGCTATTTGTCAGACAGAAATCTAGAATGACTTCTCCTTTATTCCTGTTGTCCCACCCATTTAGACCCAGGCATTCCTCATATCCTGTTCTGTCTGCCTGTCCCCAATATGTGCATTCGAGTAACCCATTATCGACACCACCTCATGTTGTCCTGCTCTAGTAGGTCCTGCAACTGCTGTCTTAATGCACATTTTCTCATTGCCACAACCCTGCTGTGGGGCATAGGCTGAGATTATGAATACTGCCTTATTAGACTGGAGTCAGATTGCCATGAGTCTGTCACCAATTCTGATGACGTCCCTCACTGTCTTGTGAAGCCTCTCCCTCACTATTTCCATCTTGTCCTTTTCCTGCTGGATAAACTCTGAATCCCAAGGGAAGTGGCTTTGCTGCCCTTCCATCTTGTCTCCTGAAAACATAGGATGTCCTTACCATCATGTCATGCACTTCCACGTTCCGTTCTGTCAGTAACCCCCCCCCCCTGAGACCAGCTGGCACAGTGGTTAAGGTCTTCACCTCCCAAGCACAAGGAAGAAGGTTTGATCTGTTTGGAGTTTGTATGCTCTCCCCATGTCACTTTATGGCTCCTCTCACCTCCAAAAAACATGTGTGTCCATCTCAAACTCACCCTGTCCTACAAGGAGAAGAGTTGTACAGACCAACTAACCCAAACTGACAAGCAGCTCAAGCTGAGCTGACTAAAAGACAAGTTTGGGTGCCAGGCCCTTCAGAGCTTTACTGCTACCAAAGATTACGCACTTGTTAGGCGTTTCAAGTATCAGCAGCTGGCTTATGCTTTCTTTGCTTGGCAGATAAGTTGCCTTCAGGGAAAAGCCTTCCATTGTTTATGTTTTGTTACTGTTTTAGCACTTTGCTCTTCAGGAAAGTTATGTTTAAGCTGGAAGTTTTGTGTTTTAAGGGCCTGTAATAATACTACATTGCACTTTTAAATGTAAGCAGTCTCTTGTGAGTTTAAACGTTGCACAAAACTGAAAGCCATTTTACTCTGGAGAAATTTTTACTTTTGTGGGGCTGGCAAAGTGTTTGTGATTTTTACTGTACGTTTTTGTCACAGCGACTTTTAAACACTTGTACTTTTGACCAGCATTTGCTGCTCATCTTCCATTATAAATAGGCACCATTTTCAGCTTAACCACAGGACAAATTTCTTGGTCCCGCGGTTGGTCCTTACAGCCACAAAAAGAAAAAGGTAAGCAAACAGCCTTTGTCAGCACAGCAGGCTAACAGTTTGCCTCAGACGGGTGACACTGCTGTGGGCATTTGTTGTATCTCAGACCACACATCTTTTGCCCCAGATCCCTCAGGTTCAGTTTTAGCCAGTATGGGTTAGCCACATTCTCTTCAGCTGTTGGTGTCCTCTCAGTGGACAAGAGAGAGCCACACTTGGTTCTGCAAGAGGGAACAAGGAAGGCTTCCCTGTTGTGTCAGAATGATGTGCACATCCCTGGGAAAGCTTCTGCCATTAGTAACATGATTGGCCTCATTGTCCTGTCAAAAAGAAACAGAAAACTAGGCATGTTATCTCCTCCTTAAAAAAAGAAACAGAAAACTAGGCATGTTATCTCGAAACTGAAAACTAGGCATGTTATCTCCTCCTTTAAAAAGAAACTGAAAACTAGGCGTGTTATCTCCTCCTTAAAAAAGAAACCGAAAACTAGACGTGTTATCTCCTCCTTAAAAAAGAAACAGAAAACTAGGCGTGTTATCTCCTCCTTAAAAAAGAAACAGAAAACTAGGCGTGTTATCTCCTCCTTAAAAAAGAAACAACTAGGCGTGTTATCTCCTCCTTAAAAAATAAACAAAAAACTAGGCGTGTTCTCCTCCTTAAAAAAGAAACAGAAAACTAGGCATGTTATCTCCTCCTTAAAAGAGAAACAATAAACTAGGCATGTTATCTCCTCCTTCAAAAAGAAACAGAAAACTAGGCATGTTATCTCCTCCTTCAAAAAGAAACTAGGCATGTTATCTCCTCCTTCAAAAAGAAACAGAAAACTAGGCGTGTTATCTCCTCCTTAAAAAAGAAACCGAAAACTAGGCGTGTTATCTCCTCAAAAAAAGAAACAGAAAACTAGGCGTGTTATTTCCTCCTTAAAAATAAACTGAAAACTAGGCGTGTTATCTCCTCCTTAAAAAAGAAACTGAAAACTAGGCGAGTTATCTCCTCCTTAAAAAAGAAAATGAAAACTAGGCGAGTTATCACCTCCTTCAAAAAGAAACAGAAAACTAGGTGTGTTATCTCCTCCTTAAAAAATAAACAGAAAACTAGGCGTGTTCTCCTCCTTAAAAAAGAAACAGAAAACTAGGCATGTTATCTCCTCCTTAAAAGAGAAACAAAAAACTAGGCATGTTATCTCCTCCTTCAAAAAGAAACAGAAAACTAGGCATGTTATCTCCTCCTTCAAAAAGAAACTAGGCATGTTATCTCCTCCTTCAAAAAGAAACCGAAAACTAGGCGTGTTATCTCCTCAAAAAAGAAACAGAAAACTAGGCATGTTATTTCCTCCTTAAAAATAAACCGAAAACTAGGCGTGTTATCTCCTTAAAAAAGAAACTGAAAACTAGGCGAGTTATCTCCTCCTTCAAAAAGAAACAGAAAACTAGGTGTGTTATCTCCTCCTTCAAAAAGAAACAGAAAACTAGGCGTGTTCTCCTCCTTAAAAAAGAAACGGAAAACTAGGCATGTTATCTCCTCCTTAAAAGAGAAACAAAAAACTAGGCATGTTATCTCCTCCTCCTTCAAAAAGAAACAGAAAACTAGGCATGTTATCTCCTCCTTCAAAAAGAAACTAGGCATGTTATCTCCTCCTTCAAAAAAAAACAGAAAACTAGGCGTGTTATCTCCTCCTTAAAAAAGAAACCGAAAACTAGGCGTGTTATCTCCTCAAAAAAGAAACAGAAAACTAGGCGTATTATTTCCTCCTTAAAAATAACCGAAAACTAGGCGTGTTATCTCCTCCTTAAAAAAGAAACAGAAAGCTAGGTGTGTTATCTCCTCCTTAAAAAATAAACAGAAAACTAGGCGTTTTCTCCTCCTTAAAAAAGAAACAGAAAACTAGGCATGTTATCTCCTTTTTAAAAGAGAAACAAAAAACTAGGCATGTTATCTCCTCCTTCAAAAAGAAACAGAAAACTAGGCATGTTATCTCCTCCTTCAAAAAGAAACTAGGCATGTTATCTCCTCCTTCAAAAAGAAACAGAAAACTAGGCGTGTTATCTCCTCCTTAAAAAAGAAACCGAAAACTAGGCGCGTTATCTCCTCAGAAAAGAAACAGAAAACTAGGCATGTTATTTCCTCCTTAAAAATAAACCGAAAACTAGGCGTGTTATCTCCTCCTTAAAAAAGAAACTGAAAACTAGGCGAGTTATCTCCTCCTTCAAAAAGAAACAGAAAACTAGGTGTGTTATCTCCTCCTTAAAAAAGAAACAGAAAACTAGGCGTGTTATTTCCTCCTTAAAAATAAACTGAAAACTAGGCGAGTTATCTCCTCCTTAAAAAAGAAAATGAAAACTAGGCGAGTTATCACCTCCTTCAAAAAGAAACAGAAAACTAGGTGTGTTATCTCCTCCTTAAAAAATAAACAGAAAACTAGGCGTGTTCTCCTCCTTAAAAAAGAAACAGAAAACTAGGCATGTTATCTCCTCCTTAAAAGAGAAACAAAAAACTAGGCATGTTATCTCCTCCTTCAAAAGAAACAGAAAACTAGGCATGTTATCTCCTCCTTCAAAAAGAAACTAGGCATGTTATCTCCTCCTTCAAAAAGAAAACTAGGCGTGTTATCCTCAAAAAAAAGAAACAAAAACTAAGTGTTATTTCCTCCTTAAAAATAAACTGAAAACTAGGCGTGTTATCTCCTCCTTAAAAAAGAAACTGAAAACTAGGCGAGTTATCTCCTCCTTAAAAGAAAATGAAAACTAGAGTTATCACCTCCTTCAAAAGAAACAGAAAACTAGGTGTGTTATCTCCTCCTTAAAAATAAACAGAAAACTAGGCATGTTATCTCCTCCTTCAAAAGAAACAGAAAACTAGGCATGTTATCTCCTCCTTCAAAAGAAACTAGGCATGTTATCTCCTCCTTCAAAAGAAACCGAAAACTAGGCGTTATCTCCTCAAAAAGAAACAGAAAACTAGGCATGTTATTTCCCTTAAAAATAAACCGAAAACTAGTGTTATCTCCTTAAAAAGAAACTGAAAACTAGCTGAGTTATCTCCTCCTTCAAAAAGAAACAGAAAACTAGGTGTGTTATCTCCTCCTTCAAAAGAAACAGAAAACTAGGTGTTCTCCTCCTTAAAAAGAAAAAAACTAGGCATGTTATCTCCTCCTTCAAAAAGAAACAGAAAACTAGGCGTGTTATCTCCTCCTTAAAAAAGAAACCGAAAACTAGGCGTGTTATCTCCTCAAAAAAGAAACCGAAAACTAGGCGTATTATTTCCTCCTTAAAAATAACCGAAAACTAGGCGTGTTATCTCCTCCTTAAAAAAGAAACAGAAAGCTAGGTGTGTTATCTCCTCCTTAAAAAATAAACAGAAAACTAGGTGTTTTCTCCTCCTTAAAAAAGAAACAGAAAACTAGGCATGTTATCTCCTTTTTAAAAGAGAAACAAAAAACTAGGCATGTTATCTCCTCCTTCAAAAAGAAACAGAAAACTAGGCATGTTATCTCCTCCTTCAAAAAGAAACTAGGCATGTTATCTCCTCCTTCAAAAGAAACAGAAAACTAAGTGTTATCTCCTCCTTAAAAAGAAACGAAAACTAGTAGCGTTATCTCCTCAAAAAAAGAAACAGAAAACTAGGCGTGTTATTTCCTCCTTAAAAATAAACCGAAAACTAGGCGTGTTATCTCCTCCTTAAAAAAGAAACTGAAAACTAGGCGAGTTATCTCCTCCTTCAAAAGAAACAGAAAACTAGGTGTGTTATCTCCTCCTTAAAAAGAAAAACTAGGCGTGTTATTTCCTCCTTAAAAATAAACTGAAAACTAGGCGTGTTATCTCCTCCTTAAAAAAGAAACTGAAAACTAGGCGAGTTATCTCCTCCTTAAAAAAGAAAATGAAAACTAGGCGAGTTATCACCTCCTTCAAAAAGAAACAGAAAACTAGGTGTGTTATCTCCTCCTTAAAAAATAAACAGAAAACTAGGCGTGTTCTCCTCCTTAAAAAAGAAACAGAAAACTAGGCATGTTATCTCCTCCTTAAAAGAGAAACAAAAAACTAGGCATGTTATCTCCTCCTTCAAAAAGAAACAGAAAACTAGGCGTGTTATTTCCTCCTTCAAAAGAAACTAGGCATGTTATCTCCTCCTTCAAAAAGAAACCGAAAACTAGGCGTGTTATCTCCTCAAAAAAGAAACAGAAAACTAGGCATGTTATTTCCTCCTTAAAAATAAACCGAAAACTAGGCGTGTTATCTCCTTAAAAAAGAAACTGAAAACTAGGCGAGTTATCTCCTCCTTCAAAAAGAAACAGAAAACTAGGTGTGTTATCTCCTCCTTCAAAAAGAAACAGAAAACTAGGCGTGTTCTCCTCCTTAAAAAAGAAACGGAAAACTAGGCATGTTATCTCCTCCTTAAAAGAGAAACAAAAAACTAGGCATGTTATCTCCTCCTCCTTCAAAAAGAAACTAGGCATGTTATCTCCTCCTTCAAAAAGAAACTAGGCATGTTATCTCCTCCTTCAAAAAAAAACAGAAAACTAGGCGTGTTATCTCCTCCTTAAAAAAGAAACCGAAAACTAGGCGTGTTATCTCCTCAAAAAAGAAACAGAAAACTAGGCGTATTATTTCCTCCTTAAAAATAACCGAAAACTAGGCGTGTTATCTCCTCCTTAAAAAAGAAACAGAAAGCTAGGTGTGTTATCTCCTCCTTAAAAAATAAACAGAAAACTAGGCGTTTTCTCCTCCTTAAAAAAGAAACAGAAAACTAGGCATGTTATCTCCTTTTTAATAGAGAAACAAAACTAGGCATGTTATCTCCTCCTTCAAAAAGAAACAGAAAACTAGGCATGTTATCTCCTCCTTCAAAAAGAAACTAGGCATGTTATCTCCTCCTTCAAAAAGAAACAGAAAACTAGGCGTGTTATCTCCTCCTTAAAAAAGAAACCGAAAACTAGGCGTTATCTCCTCAGAAAAGAAACAGAAAACTAGGCATGTTATTTCCTCCTTAAAAATAAACCGAAAACTAGGCGTGTTATCTCCTCCTTAAAAAAGAAACTGAAAACTAGGCGAGTTATCTCCTCCTTCAAAAAGAAACAGAAAACTAGGTGTGTTATCTCCTCCTTAAAAAAGAAACAGAAAACTAGGCGTGTTATCTCCTCCTTAAAAAAGAAACTGAAAACTAGGCCAGTTATATCCTCCTTCAAAAAGAAACAGAAAACTAGGTGTGTTATCTCCTCCTTAAAAAAGAAACAGAAAACTAGGCGTGTTATTTCCTCCTTAAAAAGAAACCAAAAACTAGGCGTGTTATCTCCTTCTTAAAAAAGAAACAGAAAACTAGGCATGTTATCTCCTCGTTAAATTTCTTTGGGCAGGAGTAGTTTACTGGGTCTGATTCCAGCTTTAATTCTGGCTATTGATCGTTCTTGTAGGGTAGTTTCTGGTGAAAGAAAGAGGGATGCTTCTTTTTCTGAAGAGATTCAAGATTCTGAATCAGAGCAGGAAGATGAATGGACAAATACAGGGTTTTGTCGTCCGATTTCTGATTCAAACTCAGAGGAGAACTCTGTTTCTGATTTCTCCCCCTTTTGGGTTTCTCTTTCAGTGAGACTGCTGCTAGAATGTGCAAGTGTTTTCAGTGGAAGAACAAGGTTTCTCAGTCCCTCAGAAACTGAGTTGTTAAAGAAGGATTTTCCATAACCTACACCTATTCCTCCTGTTCTGTCTGCTTTAGAGGAGGATGTGTGTATTATTGCCTACAATTTTCCTCATAGTCTGCCAGCTGCACCTAAAAAGGCAGATAGAATGTATTTAAGTCCCTCAGTCTTTTAAATTTGTATACACTGTTTCCAAACCTGACCTAGCAGCTATAGCTTTAGTTGATCCCACTGCTAAGTACTTAGTTAATTCCAAGCCTCCTCTTTCACATAAAGATGGGAAAGTTTATTGATAACTATAGAAAAAAGTGTATCTGATGTCAATTTTCATTCATTCCTCAACTCTTGGGTTCGGATCCTCTGATCCGACTCTGCTGCTTGTACTAGTTTGTGAATCACTAAAAGCTCTCAAGCTCCTCCCTTTTCCATAATGACTTGCACCCTAGCATACCTCAGATATTGTTTGCCACTTTAGATGACAGACGTCAGTGTTTCTGCTCTCGAGTTAGTAGTGTTTTTTGGGTACTGTGAGTCTTTCCTTCTTAATTGTATTGCTCCTATTGTGCTTACTGTGTATTTCCTACTAAACTTTTCAAGTACTTCAGTGCTGTTACCATTGTTTGTAATTGTTTTGTTTCTGTACTTTATAGGTTCATAGGTTCATACTAGGCTATCTGCCCTAGGGCATTTATAAGCCTAGCCAGAGTATGTTTGGCTTTCACCACCCATTTTAAATTAATTTTGCTATGCCCTTTTTCGAGGTTAGTATACTGTGCCTCTGTCTAACAGTGACACAGAAGTGATACCCAGGGTAAACCTATGATCTCCCATCCACTCATCAAGATTCCTCTTGAAGAGAGTCAATGAGGGACTGTGCCTAACCTGGACTGGGATTTTATTCCAGAGTGAAGGGAGCCTCTGGGTTATGAATCTGTCCCTCCAGCATGTCCTATTTATTTCAGTACTGAGGTTCAAGTCTCTCGAGCGTGTAGCTCGATGGGATTTGGATTTTTTGAGGTGCAGCATGTCCCTTAATTCCGGGTTGGATGTGGCTTTATACGTCAGGCACAGGTCGCCTCTGAGCAGGCGGTATGCCACTGAGTAGAGCTGGAGTTTCTTTAACCAGGCAGCATATGGCATCTGTTTGAGCCCTTTGATCCTCTTGGTGAGGTACTTTTGGGGTCTTTCCAGTTGCTGCAGGTGTTTGGTAAGGTACATCCCAAAAGGGGCATTATACTCGATTATGGGCCTGATGAGGGATAAGTAAAGAGGCACGATGACCTCCCCTAACCTAGATGTGAATCCCTTCATGATTAGGTGGGCTATATAAAATGTTTTTCTAACCACTTTGGCCACGTGGTTGTCAAATGAGAGATTGCTATCAACTTGGGTCCCCAGGTCCCTAATTACTTCTTCTGTACTTAATGGATTACCACCTATGTGGTAATTTGTGGGCACTTTGTTTTTGCCAAAGGGGATGACTATACACTTTTTGGCATTTAGCTTGAGGCCATGGATCTGGCACCAGTTGTCTGTTTCTATGAGGCCCTTTTGGAGGATGCTTGTGTCGGCTGGAGAGTCTATTATGGCGCCCAGTTTGCAGTCATCTGCGAACTTGGTCAGCCACAGTCCTTCTGTGTTGGCCTGTACCTCCGTGAAATATATACCGAACAAGAGAGGTCCCATGACTGAGCCTTGTGGGATGCCACTTGTAACTGGTATGGAGTCTGACATGGCTCCAGCAATTCTAACCATGTGGGTTCTGTCCTTGAGCCAGTTTGCAACCCATCTAGTGACATAGGGGTTTATATTTAAGCTGGTGAGCTTATCTATAATGCCCGAGTGGGGTATTGTATCGAAGGCTTTTGTGAGGTCCAGGTAGGCTGTGTGGACCACCTTCCTTTCGTCAATGGCCTTGGTGACTGTTTCAAAGAAGTCGACCAGGTTTAAGAGGCAGGATCTGCCCTTAACAAAGCCGAACTGGGTAGGATCCAGTGTCTGTAGGTCCCCAATATCTTTATTTATGAGGTCCATGATGATCCTTTCCATAGCTTTGCAGACCAAGCTAGTCAGGCTTATGGGGCGATAGTTTCCAGGGTCCGTTGAGGCACCACCTTTGTGGAGAGGGACCACTGTTGCTGTACGCCACTCTTTGGGTACATATTCTGTAGTAAGGCTGAGATTGAACAGCAGTTTTATGTTTGGGTTTAGCTCTTCTTGGAGTTCATGTAGGACGCAGCCCGGGACACCGTCTGCTCCCATTGATGCGGTGTTTTTTGCTTTGGAGAGAGGGCAACTCTTACCTGAGCATCTGAGATGTCAGGGGGGCAGCACTCTGCTGGGATAGATATTTGCCCTTTTGGTGGGGGGGGGGGAGAGAAGTTTGCGCTGAACCTGTCAGCTAGGATGTTGGCAATGTCTTTGGGTTCAGTGTATTTGTTGTCATTTTGGACTAATTCTGAGCATATCTGGGAATTCCCACCCAGTTTCCTAACATAACTAAAGAAAGCCTTGTGATTATCCTTGGTGTCCTGTGCAATTTTTCTCTCTAAGCTGGCCTTAGATGATTTTATGAGTGCCCTTAGTTTTTTGCTAATGCTGATCAGAAATGCCTTCCCTTTTTGGGATTTTGATCTATCATGTAGTAGCTTCCTTCTTCTATTGTATAGTTTGTTTATGGCTGGGGTCCACCAGACAGGACGTCTGCCTTTGGAGGATTGGGTCTTGGTTTTATTTGGGATCACATGATCCATGCATTCCTGAAGGTGTTCATAGAATGCGTTTATGAAGGATTCTGCAGTCTGGGCCGTATTTTCCACAGGCCCGGGGGCTTTGAAGGATTCCACCTCAGTTTTGAGGAGTGTGAAATTTGCTTTAGAGAAGTTTTTCACTGTGGTTTTCTGGGCAGGGGGTGGGGTCGGGATGTGAATATCCAGTGAGATCAGTTTATGGTCTGATCTTACCAGTGAGGGATACACTTCTGGTCTGGAGCATAGAGTCCCCATGTTGGTGATGATCAGGTTCAGTATGTTTTCCCCTCTTGTGGGAGTGGTAACAAGTTGTTCCATAGCATTTGAGTTTATGAATTCTAGGAACCTTTGGGCTAGGGTGTTGAAGCTAGAGTAATGCTCCCAGTCTATGTTTGGGTAGTTGAAGTCGCCCAATATAATGGTGTTTGGAGAGACCTTCAAATTTTACAGTGTTCTCAGGAAGGCGGAGTGGGGTTCCCGGGTTTGGGAGGGTGGTCTGTAGCAGGCTATAAACTGGAAGGCAGTTTTACCCACTGTTAGTTGCACATGGATAGTCTCTGATGCTTCGTGCTTTGCCACCAACCTGGAGGTGTGGGCATCTTTGATGAATATCAGTACTCCCCCTCCTTTTGTGGTTCGGTCCAAGTTTTGGGGCCGAAAAGCATGGTATGAGGTATAACCTGGTAGTGCTGGGGCTCTCTGGAGCCCTGAACCAGGTTTCTGTTACTGCACAGATATCGATGTTCTCCATGCTAAGGAGAGTTTCAAGTGCGTGCATCGTGAGATTTAGACTTCTGGCGTTGAGTAGCATTACTCTTGGTTTCTTATCCCTTGTGATACCTATGGAGGTGGGTTTGTCTTTTGAGCCTTGCCTAAAAAAGGCACAATGGGGGTAGCAAGAGCCTTTGCCAATATCCAAAAGCCCAGGGATGACAGGTGCAAGCTGTCCCTAGCGAAGCACCGTGGCTTGTCGAGCATATCATCCCAGGCTGACAGGCATTGGATCCCCTTTGAATGGCACCAGTATTTAAGCCAATTGTTGAAATTGATCATCTTGTCTTCATATTGTGGCATCATTCTTGGTGAGGGTAAGATGCTACTCAAGGTCAGGGTCATACCGGCCTGGGCTACATGCTCAGAGAGTTCCTCTGTCTCTTTTCATGTAGTCCAGGGAGGTACGTCTCTGGTCATTTACACCAGCATGGACAATGACCGAGTCATATTTGTACTTGCCTTGGAGTGACCTGAGTGCTTGTGTTATGTGGCGGATCCTAAAGCCCGACAGGCTGCTCACCTTGACCTTCTCCTCGTTCAGCCTGGTGAGCGGGATGTCAGTGTGCCTGACGATAGAGTCACCTATTACAAGTGCATCAGGTGTGTTGTTTAGCCTTAAGGGCTGTGAGTGTTCGGCACACTGGCTTTGTGAGATATGTGTTGCACGTGTTTTGTTTTGGGGTAGCGGTTGCTTGGGTGTCTGCTTTGGAGGTCTCTGCTGCTTAGGCAGATCTTTATTTAGAGCCTCCGAGTATGTTTTTGTGTGATTATGTGTTTGGTTTGCTGTCGTGGTAGGTCTATGTGAGACTGGAATTGTAGTGAGTGTGGTTTCCTTCTCCTCCTGACCGGTTATGCCAGTACTGAGTTGAGAGAGCTTAGCCTCCAGTTTGGCTATATGGTTGCATCTCTCACATGTGTTGGAATTTGTTGGGAGGAGGAGAGGGTTGGAAGATTCCCAGGTTCACCAGCTGGACCGGAGAGGAGATTGACAACTGACCTTTGGACATGCTAGAATAATATTGGGAATTCCTTTATAATTGAAAACAAGGGCCAATGGGGAGTGAGGGTGTAGTGTTTTTAATTTTTAGTGCTGACTTATATAATTGCTTTAGTGAGCAAGTGCCAGGTAACTTAAGTGCAATGTGTTACAGGTAATTTAAATGCAAAAACGACAAACAGTAACTTTCTTTCAAGTGAAACAAGGAAATAAGTACAGTAAGCAATGCAGATATCACTAGGGATCCACAGAAGCGCTGAGAAGCCGCGTTTTAGGTGGAATTAGCGTTACAGGGAAATAACAAGCAAACAAGCATACAAACAAAGCTAGATTCAGCAGGCCTGGATCTAGTCTATGCTACAGCAAACAAGGTGCACCAATTTCAGTAAGAAACAGTTCAAATATGCAGGCACTATAAACCTTTAACCAGAAATTCCCAGCTCAGAAGGGCAGAGTCCAGCCTCTCCTCCCACAAGAGTGCAGACCACGAACCTTCTTAATGTAAAATAACTGTCCTGAAGCCCAAGTGCATAAACCAGAACTAATACACTTTAGGAATAACAGACACTGAGCTCTCAATCAGCAGTTCCCAACTTAGAAGGATGAACGCTACCTGTCCTGCCACCACAGTGCATGCCACAAACCGTCCTAATGTAAAACAACTGGTCTGAAGCCCAAGTGCTTAATCCAAAAGACTTAGAATGATAGCTACACTTTAATCAAGTTACTACCAAGCAGTAATAAATACAATTGAATACTTTAAAGATTGCCTGGATTAGTGCTCAAGTTATACAAACAAAGCTAGATTCAGCAGGCCTGGATCTAGTCTATGCTACAGCAAACAAGGTGTACCAATTTCGGTAAGAAGCAGTTCAGATATGCAGGCACTATAAGCCTTTAACCAGAAATTCCCAGCTCAGAAGGGCAGAGTCCAACCTCTCCTCCCACAAGAGTGCAGACCACAAACCCTCTTAATGTAAAATAACTGGCCTGAAAGCCCAAGTGCTTAAACCAGAATTAATACACTTTTAGAATAACAGACACTGAGCCCTCAATCAGCAGTTCCCAACTTAGAAGGATGTAAGCTACCTGTTCTGCCACTACAGTGCAGACCACAAATCCTCTCAATGTAAAACAATTGGTCTGAAGCCCAAGTGTTGAAACTAAAAGGCTTAGAATGAGTTACACCAAGCAATAATAAATACAATTGAGTACTTTTAAGATGACGCAAAAGCAAAATAAAGTAGGAAGAAACACAAGTACAGTAAAAGCAGATGATTTTTTTTTTTTTCAGAAAAATAGCAAAAGCAGTAGTAAATACAATTCTCATGCAGTGCAAGCTGGCACACTTGAATATGTAGCAATATTAGTCCACACACAGTTTGAAAAATGTAATTAAATTAAAAAGGACTAAAAGCAAGTGCAGAAAGGGTTAATTAGGTAGAATGCTGTAAAGAGATGGGCCTGGGGGAGTGTCTTAGATCAAATCTACACAAATTATAAAGCCAAAAAATATATACTGTTCTCTCTCTCTCTCTATATATATATATATATATATATATATATATATATATATATATATATATATATATATATATATAAAAACCGATATCTAAGCAAACAGTTTGTACATCTTAAGTGCCATTGTTGGTATTTTCTACTTTTTATTTCCCTTTACCATTTTCTATTTACAAAACAAAAAAGCTTTATTAATTTTTTCTCCTTCGCAGTAATGTCTGAGAAACCCGCTGGCTTCAAGAAATATACAGCCTGTGGCCAAAAAATGTCATTATCCAATGTGCATTCAAAATGCATTTATAGACCCTTCGCATCTTGATGCCAGTTGTGACATATGTAAGGGTTTTAACCCTAGGACCCTTATAGATGGAGTAAGTTGATTCTCAGAGGCTTGCTGCCCTCAAAATCGTCTACTTCAACAGCATCTTCTGGGGCTCAAACCCCTAAGACTACAGAGAAAAAGGATTCTAGGAAGCATTCCTTGGAACCAGCCACTTCATCAACAGTGGGATCAGAACCTACTGTGAAACTGGCTAAGACTTTGTATGTGAGCTCCTCAGATCCAAAAACAAGAGGAGAGAAATCTCCTCTGATCCGACTGCCACTCATGGGCCTGGATCCAGTTATATCCAGATTGCCCTCTTCTGTCTTGGAACTTTCCCCAAGACACCATCTGTCTAGATTTTCATCAACAGCATCTTCGACCCACTCTTCCAAAAGCTTGACTGAAGCTGACATGCACAGGATGATGAGGAAGTTTCCCTAGACACAGATACAAATGGGGGTCTCCTGGCTCTGACCTAAAGCTTGACTGAAACTGATGCACAGGATAATGAGGAAGTTTTTTTCAACGCAGTTACAAATGGGGGGGGGGTCTCCCGGCTCTGACTTATGGTATTGCAGTTGTCAGATCTGAAAATTCTAGAGTCATTCTCATAGAATTCAAAGATACTGATATCTTAGACTTCAGTAGCGTATCTGAATGGACTGTCTCAGAGTGCCTCAGCCTCGGATCCAAGGTGTTGCCGTCAACTCCAAAGTAGTCAGAGCCATCTCTTTCCCTTAGAACCTTAGCTTAGATAGCTCTGCTCTGACTTCCTCTTCGAGTGGTCTGCCTTCTGGAAGGAGGGAACTTGCATCCCTTAACCATGTTCTTTCGGAGCCATCGGTTTCTTTCTGTCTGAGGCTTTCAGCAGTCAAGGTAGTGGAGAGAGCATTCTCTATCCCTAGACCTTAAACTTCTCCACCTTCTTCCGCTCCGACCACCCTAGCCCATTCATCTCTACGGCTTGAGCCTCAATCATCCTTGCGACAGGGGCAGCCAACCCAAATTAGTCTCCAGGATACCAAACTGGGTATAATCATTTCTTCTGACACTTATTCAGAACATCCCGCCAAAGAAGTTCCCAGGAAGAAGTAGTGCAAAAGGAGGCACTTGGACTTTCCTCAAGAATCCGAAACAGAAGATGCTGACTTAGATGAGAGGGAAGGGGTCCCCAAGACCACCACCTGACGATGTCTCATTTGGAGACATTCTGAAACTCCTAAAGCAAAGGAGTGGTTGGTTTGCTGATAACCCTTCCCAAGACTTTTGGTGATGGCCTGTCTACCTCCTGGGGGGGACTCTACCTTCCAATGAGCTCAGTGCTTTGGTGTCTCGGCAGGCATGGAAGGAGCTTGATACCATTTAGCCAGTACCCAAGAGACTAGTCAGGATCCTGGCACCACCTAAAGACAGAACTTTCTGGAGCAAGGGAGTACTCTGTTGATGCCATGGTCATAGCTGCAGCTACCGAGAATGATCTAGCAGAACAAAGTTTCTCTGTCCACCACCCTAACAGGGAGTCTAGGGTGATGGAGAGATTTTGGAAGTGTGTTTATGCTTCAGCGACCTTTGCCCTCTGATGACTGAACTATCTGGCACACTTAACTCCAGAGGGATTTGATAAAGGAACTCTCCAATCCCTCTCTGGGACCATATTTTCCGAGGCAGAGAGCACACTTGGCTACCCTTCTCTGCATTTCCAAATCATCCATGAAGCTCATCTCTCATGCAGCTGAAGGTACCTCATGGGCCACAGGTTCAGGTATTTCAAAGCTTCCTTTGTCAATGTTCCCTTTGACAGAAGTTCCTTATTTGGCTGCCAGGTGAAAGTCGCACACTCTAGGTATGAGCACGAAGGTAATAACCTGTCTGCTGTGGGCATGCATGGTAATACCCTGTCTGCTGTGGGCATGCATGGTAGTACCCTGTCTGCTGTGGGCATGCATGGTAATACCCTGTCTGCTGTGGGCATGCATGGTAATACCCTGTCTGCTGTGGGCATGCATGGTAGTACCCTGTCTGCTGTGGGCATGCATGGTAGTACCCTGTCTGCTGTGGGCATGCATGGTAGTACCCTGTCTGCTGTGGGCATGCATGGTAGTACCCTGTCTGCTGTGGGCATGCATGGTAGTACCCTGTCTGCTGTGGGCATGCATGGTAGTACCCTGTCTGCTGTGGGCATGCATGGTAGTACCCTGTCTGCTGTGGGCATGCATGGTAGTACCCTGTCTGCTGTGGGCATGCATGGTAGTACCCTGTCTGCTGTGGGCATGCATGGTAGTACCCTGTCTGCTGTGGGCATGCATGGTAGTACCCTGTCTGCTGTGGGCATGCATGGTAGTACCCTGTCTGCTGTGGGCATGCATGGTAGTACCCTGTCTGCTGTGGGCATGCATGGTAGTACCCTGTCTGCTGTGGGCATGCATGGTAGTACCCTGTCTGCTGTGGGCATGCATGGTAGTACCCTGTCTGCTGTGGGCATGCATGGTAGTACCCTGTCTGCTGTGGGCATGCATGGTAGTACCCTGTCTGCTGTGGGCATGCATGGTAGTACCCTGTCTGCTGTGGGCATGCATGGTAGTACCCTGTCTGCTGTGGGCATGCATGGTAGTACCCTGTCTGCTGTGGGCATGCATGGTAGTACCCTGTCTGCTGTGGGCATGCATGGTAGTACCCTGTCTGCTGTGGGCATGCATGGTAGTACCCTGTCTGCTGTGGGCATGCATGGTAGTACCCTGTCTGCTGTGGGCATGCATGGTAGTACCCTGTCTGCTGTGGGCATGCATGGTAGTACCCTGTCTGCTGTGGGCATGCATGGTAGTACCCTGTCTGCTGTGGGCATGCATGGTAGTACCCTGTCTGCTGTGGGCATGCATGGTAGTACCCTGTCTGCTGTGGGCATGCATGGTAGTACCCTGCCTGCTGTGGGCATGCATGGTAGTACCCTGCCTGCTGTGGGCATGCATGGTAGTACCCTGCCTGCTGTGGGCATGCATGGTAGTACCCTGCCTGCTGTGGGCATGCATGGTAGTACCCTGCCTGCTGTGGGCATGCATGGTAGTACCCTGCCTGCTGTGGGCATGCATGGTAGTACCCTGCCTGCTGTGGGCATGCATGGTAGTACCCTGCCTGCTGTGGGCATGCATGGTAGTACCCTGCCTGCTGTGGGCATGCATGGTAGTACCCTGCCTGCTGTGGGCATGCATGGTAGTACCCTGTCTGCTGTGGGCATGCATGGTAGTACCCTGTCTGCTGTGGGCATGCATGGTAGTACCCTGTCTGCTGTGGGCATGCATGGTAGTACCCTGTCTGCTGT
The DNA here is from genome assembly GCF_019279795.1 of Protopterus annectens. Lineage (NCBI taxonomy): Eukaryota > Metazoa > Chordata > Ceratodontiformes > Protopteridae > Protopterus > Protopterus annectens. The sequence continues at coordinate 1,480,020,728 of NC_056745.1, read as the reverse complement.
GGGCATGCATGGTAGTACCCTGTCTGCTGTGGGCATGCATGGTAGTACCCTGTCTGCTGTGGGCATGCATGGTAGTACCCTGTCTGCTGTGGGCATGCATGGTAGTACCCTGTCTGCTGTGGGCATGCATGGTAGTACCCTGTCTGCTGTGGGCATGCATGGTAGTACCCTGTCTGCTGTGGGCATGCATGGTAGTACCCTGTCTGCTGTGGGCATGCATGGTAGTACCCTGTCTGCTGTGGGCATGCATGGTAGTACCCTGTCTGCTGTGGGCATGCATGGTAGTACCCTGTCTGCTGTGGGCATGCATGGTAGTACCCTGTCTGCTGTGGGCATGCATGGTAGTACCCTGTCTGCTGTGGGCATGCATGGTAGTACCCTGTCTGCTGTGGGCATGCATGGTAGTACCCTGTCTGCTGTGGGCATGCATGGTAGTACCCTGTCTGCTGTGGGCATGCATGGTAGTACCCTGTCTGCTGTGGGCATGCATGGTAGTACCCTGTCTGCTGTGGGCATGCATGGTAGTACCCTGTCTGCTGTGGGCATGCATGGTAGTACCCTGTCTGCTGTGGGCATGCATGGTAGTACCCTGTCTGCTGTGGGCATGCATGGTAGTACCCTGTCTGCTGTGGGCATGCATGGTAGTACCCTGTCTGCTGTGGGCATGCATGGTAGTACCCTGTCTGCTGTGGGCATGCATGGTAGTACCCTGTCTGCTGTGGGCATGCATGGTAGTACCCTGTCTGCTGTGGGCATGCATGGTAGTACCCTGTCTGCTGTGGGCATGCATGGTAGTACCCTGTCTGCTGTGGGCATGCATGGTAGTACCCTGTCTGCTGTGGGCATGCATGGTAGTACCCTGTCTGCTGTGGGCATGCATGGTAGTACCCTGTCTGCTGTGGGCATGCATGGTAGTACCCTGTCTGCTGTGGGCATGCATGGTAGTACCCTGTCTGCTGTGGGCATGCATGGTAGTACCCTGTCTGCTGTGGGCATGCATGGTAATACCCTGTCTGCTGTGGGCATGCATGGTAGTACCCTGTCTGCTGTGGGCATGCATGGTAGTACCCTGTCTGCTGTGGGCATGCATGGTAGTACCCTGTCTGCTGTGGGCATGCATGGTAATACCCTGTCTGCTGTGGGCATGCATGGTAATACCCTGTCTGCTGTGGGCATGCATGGTAATACCCTGTCTGCTGTGGGCATGCATGGTAATACCCTGTCTGCTGTGGGCATGCATGGTAATAGCCTGTCTGCTGTGGGCATGCATGGTAATACCTGTCTGCTGTGGGCATGCATGGTAATAGCCTGTCTGCTGTGGGCATGCATGGTAATAGCCTGTCTGCTGTGGGCATGCATGGTAATAGCCTGTCTGCTGTGGGCATGCATGGTAATAGCCTGTCTGCTGTGGGCATGCATGGTAATAGCCTGTCTGCTGTGGGCATGCATGGTAATAGCCTGTCTGCTGTGGGCATGCATGGTAATAGCCTGTCTGCTGTGGGCATGCATGGTAATAGCCTGTCTGCTGTGGGCATGCATGGTAATAGCCTGTCTGCTGTGGGCATGCATGGTAATAGCCTGTCTGCTGTGGGCATGCATGGTAATAGCCTGTCTGCTGTGGGCATGCATGGTAATAGCCTGTCTGCTGTGGGCATGCATGGTAATAGCCTGTCTGCTGTGGGCATGCATGGTAATAGCCTGTCTGCTGTGGGCATGCATGGTAATAGCCTGTCTGCTGTGGGCATGCATGGTAATAGCCTGTCTGCTGTGGGCATGCATGGTAATAGCCTGTCTGCTGTGGGCATGCATGGTAATAGCCTGTCTGCTGTGGGCATGCATGGTAATAGCCTGTCTGCTGTGGGCATGCATGGTAATAGCCTGTCTGCTGTGGGCATGCATGGTAATAGCCTGTCTGCTGTGGGCATGCATGGTAATAGCCTGTCTGCTGTGGGCATGCATGGTAATAGCCTGTCTGCTGTGGGCATGCATGGTAATAGCCTGTCTGCTGTGGGCATGCATGGTAATAGCCTGTCTGCTGTGGGCATGCATGGTAATAGCCTGTCTGCTGTGGGCATGCATGGTAATAGCCTGTCTGCTGTGGGCATGCATGGTAATAGCCTGTCTGCTGTGGGCATGCATGGTAATAGCCTGTCTGCTGTGGGCATGCATGGTAATAGCCTGTCTGCTGTGGGCATGCATGGTAATAGCCTGTCTGCTGTGGGCATGCATGGTAATAGCCTGTCTGCTGTGGGCATGCATGGTAATAGCCTGTCTGCTGTGGGCATGCATGGTAATAGCCTGTCTGCTGTGGGCATGCATGGTAATAGCCTGTCTGCTGTGGGCATGCATGGTAATAGCCTGTCTGCTGTGGGCATGCATGGTAATAGCCTGTCTGCTGTGGGCATGCATGGTAATAGCCTGTCTGCTGTGGGCATGCATGGTAATAGCCTGTCTGCTGTGGGCATGCATGGTAATAGCCTGTCTGCTGTGGGCATGCATGGTAATAGCCTGTCTGCTGTGGGCATGCATGGTAATAGCCTGTCTGCTGTGGGCATGCATGGTAATAGCCTGTCTGCTGTGGGCATGCATGGTAATAGCCTGTCTGCTGTGGGCATGCATGGTAATAGCCTGTCTGCTGTGGGCATGCATGGTAATAGCCTGTCTGCTGTGGGCATGCATGGTAATAGCCTGTCTGCTGTGGGCATGCATGGTAATAGCCTGTCTGCTGTGGGCATGCATGGTAATAGCCTGTCTGCTGTGGGCATGCATGGTAATAGCCTGTCTGCTGTGGGCATGCATGGTAATAGCCTGTCTGCTGTGGGCATGCATGGTAATAGCCTGTCTGCTGTGGGCATGCATGGTAATAGCCTGTCTGCTGTGGGCATGCATGGTAATAGCCTGTCTGCTGTGGGCATGCATGGTAATAGCCTGTCTGCTGTGGGCATGCATGGTAATAGCCTGTCTGCTGTGGGCATGCATGGTAATAGCCTGTCTGCTGTGGGCATGCATGGTAATAGCCTGTCTGCTGTGGGCATGCATGGTAATAGCCTGTCTGCTGTGGGCATGCATGGTAATAGCCTGTCTGCTGTGGGCATGCATGGTAATAGCCTGTCTGCTGTGGGCATGCATGGTAATAGCCTGTCTGCTGTGGGCATGCATGGTAATAGCCTGTCTGCTGTGGGCATGCATGGTAATAGCCTGTCTGCTGTGGGCATGCATGGTAATAGCCTGTCTGCTGTGGGCATGCATGGTAATAGCCTGTCTGCTGTGGGCATGCATGGTAATAGCCTGTCTGCTGTGGGCATGCATGGTAATAGCCTGTCTGCTGTGGGCATGCATGGTAATAGCCTGTCTGCTGTGGGCATGCATGGTAATAGCCTGTCTGCTGTGGGCATGCATGGTAATAGCCTGTCTGCTGTGGGCATGCATGGTAATAGCCTGTCCGCTGTGGGCATACATTTTTCGACCCCTCAACAAACCTTTTCTAGGAATCAACGAGATGGTTGAAAAATGTAGTTCAAGAAATCCCAGGGTCCCATCCAAGATCCACATGGAGACAATTCCCAGGGGTAGAGGGGGAACTCTAATGAAAGATACCTCCCTCATGGCGGAGGAGGTCCACAAAATCCAGGAGCTAGAGATGCTTTCTCTGACAAGGCTCAGTCCTGGGACCTCTCTTGTTCGGTATATATTTCTCTGAGGTACAGGCTAACACAGGAGGGCTATGGCTGACAAAGTTTGCAGATGACTGCAAACTGGGGGCCATAATCGACTCGCCGGCTGACACAAGCATCCTCCAAAAAGGTCTCTCAGAGACGGATAACTGGTGCCAGAGCCATGGCCTAAAGCTAAATGCCAAAAAGTGCATAGTCATCCCCTTTGGGAAAAACAAAGTGCCCACAAATTACCACATAGGTGGTAATCCATTAAGTACGGAAGAAGTGATTAGGGATTTGGGGACCCAAGTAGACTGCAATCTCTCCTTTGACAATCACATTGCCAAAGTGGTTAGAAAGACATTCTATATAGCCCACCTTATCACGAAGGGGTTCACATCTAGATCAAGAGAGGTCATTGTGCCCCTCTACTCATCACTCATCAGGCCCATAATTGAATATAATGCCCCATTTGGGATGTACCTTACCCGACACCTGCTACAACTAGAAAGACCCCAAAAGTACCTCACCAAGAGGATCAAGGGACTCAAACAGATGCCCTACGCAGTTAGGCTAAAGAAACTCCAGCTCTACTCAGTTGCTTACCGCCTACTCAGAGGCGATCTGTGCCTGACGTATAAAGCCATGTCCAACCCAGAATTAATGGACATGCTCCACCTCAAGAAATCCAAATCCATCAGAACTACACACTCCAGTGACTTAAACCTCAGCACAGAAATAAATAGAACATGCTGGAGGGACAGATTCATATCCCAGAGGCTCCCCTCACTCTGGAACAAAATCCCAATCCATGTCAGACAGAGCCCCTCAATGACCCTCTTCAAGAAGAATCTTGACGTTTGGATGGGAGATCGTAAATTTACCCCTGGAATCTCTTCTATGTCACTGCTAGACAGAGGCATGGTAAACTAACCTTAAATCAGCTCTTCTGTGACCTACTATACAGAGGCACAGTCCAACTAATCTAAGAAGGGTGGCGAAAGCCAAACACATTCTGGCTAGGCTTGTAAATGCCCTAGGGCAGACAGCCTAGTATCAACCTATGACAGATCCTACCAGTGCTCCTGAAAGGAGGCCCGACTGTCCATATCTGGAGGCAGCTGGGGGTTGTCTGTCCCTGCACCAGAGATCCTGGCTAGAAATTTCGAAAGATTCATGGGTGCGGAGGATAATAACCGAAAATTATATTATACCATTTTCCCAGTCACTCCCATTACAAAGAAAACTCCCTGGTGTTTCACCCAGTCAGAGGGAGACAGTAGTACTAGAAATAAACAAGCTGCTAGAAAAAGTCATCCAAGAGGTCCCGTAAAATACTGTTTATTGGTAATCAGGTTTAAAATCAGCAAACTTCTTCAGTTCTTTGGTGAAGAAGTTAAGTGATTTTAAACCTGACGAAAGTGCTTACCAGTAAATGGTATTTTACTGGATTTTGCACCTGTGGTTCTCATCCTTTGTTGCTAATTTTTGCTCTTCTGGTTGGTGAAAATGTCAAGGACCCAAAAACCAGTAAGCAAGATGCAAAAGACCTGAATACTTTAACCGGAAAAAATGTTGTCCGGCCACCTAAAATAAAGTATAGTATAGATAGTTGCTGATGTATAATCCAGCTATGCAAAGCAGTCAAAAAGTGCAAGTTTGCAGATCAAATGGAATCCAAAGAAAACATTTTTTATTCACAGACCTTTAAAACACGAGCGCTTTCGCCCGGTATTACCAGGCTTTATCAAGTGTAACAAAAAATGCCTTCAACATAGTACTTATAAGGTGCTTGGCTTAAAACCATTGGTTGATTAATTAAAAACATTAATTAAACATTAAGTAAATGTTTTTTATTATTACTTAGTTAACCACTGTTCCGTTTATTCCTTGTGGGCCCTTTGCATGTTTGTAACAAACTGACTTTTATGCTATATATAGTGTTCCCCCTGGATATATCACTGTACTACCCTCACTGCTGTTGATTTAAAAGGAATTATGCTAAATATGATGTGCTCTCAATGTTACTGAATAACTATTTCTCTCTCCTCTGCTTGTTCTCTCTCTTCTCTCTACCTATAGCTATTTCTACAGATTGTACACCAGGGTTCCTGTCCATCCCTAACCTAAGAGGCCCTGTGGACATCTCAATATATCCAGTATCCTGAATAGGAGTGAACATCCTTAAAACAAAGACTGTCCTCCCAGATATTTTTGGAAAGTATGTCCTATTATTGTATTGATTAAATATTACTCACCAGGACATATTTTTACCCCAGCCAGGTAAACCAGCAGCCCCCCCCTATAGATTTGGCCTTTTATCCTCTCTCCATCCCTCCTCTGTTTGCCTTTATCCTTACTTAATCCTCCCTTTTTCCTGCTTTTTATACTTAGTAAACCTCCAGTGTATTTCGTCTGTTATTCTTTCCTTTTCCTGGCCACTAGGTGGCGCTCTTGTCACTTCAAATCCTACATTCTTATTCATTAGTAAATCCTACTGCTCTTCTTATTGATCCAACCTGATTTTTTTCTCAAAAACATCTCATTTATCTTACCCAGTATTTTATTACTAACCCCCCACAAGCCTTCTCTACCTTTCTAACCCACCTTTACCTTTACACCTGTTCCATACCTCTTGCCTGATTGTTTTCTGCAACTGGTCGTCTTGTTCTTCGCTCCGCACGCTCACTCCGCTCCCCTCCCTACCCCCAATTTCCACCCACCCCCAGGGGTCCTACCTTTACACTTCCCTAGACACACCCCCAATTAACCAACAACCTACAACTTCTCTCCTACACATCTACCAATTAATTCCTCACTCCTTCAACCACACCCTCTCTTCAAACTGCCTCTCCTATTCCCTTACAAACCTATAATCACTGACCTCATACTCTATAAAAACATGCCCTTAACCCTTAAATCACTCTTCCCTCTTCTTCTCCTTAACATCCTGCTTTACTACTACACCCTTACCTCCTATGAAAATCTCAAACTTTACCAAACTCCTGCTTCAGCCAAACATACTACAACTACACTTCCCCTACCCAAACAATCACATATTAATATACTAGCTACCTGTCCCTACCTCCCCCTTCTCTACCATAAAGCCCACCACTACAAATTCACAACCTCCAAAAGACTCATTCTAATACCATTCAAATACACAAAACCCCTACAACCACCACAAACTCTTTTACTCATATATGGAGATATCCACCCCAACCCTGGCCCCAATACCCTCCAAAATCAAAGCCCTCCAAACCAAACTACCAACTATTCTAACCCACCCTTTTCCTCTGACTCCCTCTCTATTGCTCACCTTAATATTCGTAGCATTAACAACAAAGTCACTCAACTCCATGCCTTAATTGATTTCTACGCCTTTGATATCCTCTGTCTCACAGAAACATGGCTTAAACCCAGTACCAAAGACAATGAATTCACCCCAGGCTATAGTACCTTAAGACAAGACCGTCCTAATAAAAAAGGTGGAGGAGTGGCCCTCCTGTTCAAATCCCAACTTCAGGTGGCTTTAATTGACTCCTTCCCCCCCACACCAGGAAATGCTGAAATACTTTCCACCAAACTCCAAATTAACAAATCCAAATCTATAAACATAATATGTTCCTACATCCCCCCAGGCAAGAACATCAATACCCTGGAAAATATCCTAAGCTGGATTTCTAGCACCTTCCCCCAGGAAACCATAATCTTAGGTGATTTTAATATTGACTGGAGCTCCTGCATATCCCCAAACCCACCATACACCGTACTCTCTTTAACTTTCACCAAACCATTAACTCCCCTACTAGAATACATAAATCCACCCACAAACAAACCATCCTAGACTGGATACTGACCAACAACAATCCGCTCTCCTATAAAAGAGGAAGACTCCCTGACAATATCAGTGGCCACCTCCTTAGCTTTATCACCAAACAAAATGCAACAATCCTAAACAAACTACTTATCGAACTAAATACAACAAAACAGCATTCAATCTAACATCCTTTCAAAATGAACTCAAAGAATATAACTGGTCAACTCTAAAATACCTCCCAATAGATGAAGCAGTAACCCATTTCAACAACACCTTCTTACAAATTCTAAACCAACATGCCCCATCCCGATTAGTCAGAATCAGATCCAAAGCAGCTCCTTGGCTCTCTGTTATAACTAAACAAACTATGAGAGCTAGAAATAAATCATGGTCGAAATGGAGATCCACTAAAAGCCCTACTGACCATCAAACCTTCAAACATCTAAGAAACAAAACAAAGAAACTTGTCATCCTGGACAAAAAAAACTACAACTTTCAATACCAACAAAACCAAAACCAAAACCCAAAAAAATTCTGGTCAGGAATAAATAAACTACTCCACCCAGGCAACACCAAAACACCTACCCCAGCTAGCTTAGCACAAAACCCACCTAACATCATAGCCAACACCTTTAACAACTTCTTCTCTCAAACTGTAAACTCACTTGCAAGCACCATGACTCCACCCCCCCTCCAAACTACCCCATCCCTAACAATACCCATACACTAAAACTTGAGACCGTCACAACAACCTATATACAGAAACTACTTTCTAAACTAAAACCCTGCACCCCCTCTGCTGACAAACTTCCAGCTGAATACCTTCAGCTAGCTGCAAACGAAATAGCCTACCCAGTATCCATCTTAATAAACAGAACCATAACAGAATCCAAAATCCCATCCTGCTGGAAAATCTCCCATATTATTCCACTCCATAAAGGAGGAAACTCTAACGAACTATCCAATTTTAGACCTATTGCCCTTCTATCGCCTCTATCCAAAATAATGGAACGCTGTATTCACCATCAACTTCTAAATTATCTCTTAAATAACAACTTGCTTGTAGACTCTCAACATGGTTTTAGACCCTACCACAGCACTACTACTGCCCTTCTCTCCTTCTCTGACACTATAAATAAAAATCGAAATAGAAACCTGTTCTCATCTGCACTATTTCTGGACCTCTCAAAAGCATTTGATATGGTCAACCATCAACTTCTCCTCGATACCTTAAAATCTCTATCACTGGATTCTCAAGCATTACAGTGGTTCAACTCTTATTTGACTAATAGAAAACAAGCTGTCCTTTGGGACAGCCATCTATCCACTCAACTCCCTGTTACTATTGGAGTCCCACAAGGATCTATCCTAGGCCCCCTACTTTTCTCCATTTTCATCAATAATCTGCCCAATTCCCTACCAACATCCACATGTATACAATATGCAGATGATTCCACTCTCATCTGCTCTGCCTCTACCCCAGCAGAACTCCACTCCACTACCCAAATAGTCTTTACTGCAGCAGAAAATTGGTTTCAACATATCTGTCTCCTCCTTAATCCCAAAAAAACCAAACTACTACTCTTTACCCCTACCTCTAAATCCACCCCTATCTCTTTTTCTATAACATCCTGTAATGGCACTGTCATCAAACCTGACAACTGCACTAAACTCCTAGGCGTCACCATAGATAACCAGCTAAATTTTGACTATCACATTGATTTAACTATCAAGACTGTCAATAAAAGATTGGTGCCCTATACAGGCTAAAGCCCTATCTCACTACAACTTCCCGAGTAGCCTTGCCCAAACTCACCTTATCTCTACATTAACTTACGCCTCCCTCCTTTGTCAACTTATCTAAAGACAATCTTCAGAAACTGAATACTGCCTACCACAGTATAGCCAGATTTGCCACTGACTCACCTTTCCAAACTCACCACTGTCTTAACTTAAAGAAACTCAACTGGCTTGAACTCCGAACCTTATACTCCTACAACAACTAATCATCACTTTCAAAATTCTTCATTACCCTCCAATATACCCATACTAAATAAACTTATCACACCTTATAAAAATCTCACGACACTCAGATCAGCCAACAAGCTACTAGTTACTACTTTGAAATCTCATAACAAATCAGGTGATTCCCTATTTGCAAACACTATTGGTTCTCACTGGAATAAACTTCCCATTGAACTGACCTCCCTAACCTCATGTCACCTTTTCAAAAAACAGATGAAAACCCACCTACTAATTCACTGGCTATGCCCCTGCTCCAATCCTGACTGAGCACAGTACTCTTCATTACTCTCTCCAGTCTGCTACTTGTGTAATTCTTTCCACTCCCTTTCTTACCTAGACTAACATCCTCAGCCCCCTTCACTGGACCTTCACTCTTTTCTCCAATCTTTTTGCCTACTTCACCTTATAGCCATCCTCTCTCTATTCTCTTTCCAGCCATACCTTGACCATCTTTATCCTACTACCTTAGCATTTCATCTCTATCCTGTTTCCTCACTCTCCTTTTCAACTTGACATTCCTTACCTTTAACTATGTTATAATACTTTTACCCAACAAAACTATATTCTATCCCCAATTTCTATCTATCTTTTTTCCCCTTTTCCCACAGCTTTAATTACCAATCTACCTGTTATACCTTCTAACTTGCTCTTTTAACACTTGATACCAACAGTTTCTTTCCCTCTGCAAACTACCTAATCTGTCATCAAGCCTACTGACTGATGATTAAATTATTTAGCTTGACTAGTGATATCCTTTAACTCAACTTTGTATTTTTATGCCTGAGCTTATCTCCTTAGCCACATAATCTGAACTCTGTTTGTTACCTACTTAAATTAGTCCAGGCAAACTATATTTTGTCTCTGTACACTTTTTTTTTTTTTTTTTTTTTAAATTGATTTATTTAGTAATGTCTTTTAAATGTATTGTCTTATTCTGATAGTGGAGCTTTTCTCCTCGGGCCTCTGCTGAAAATGGACATGTATCCAGCCAGACTAGCCCGGTTAACAAATGTAAAATAAATAAAATAAAATTAATTGCATTGATTAACATTTAGTTAATTTAAAGACAAACTTAAAATACAGTGCGGAAAAAAATGCTGTATGATGAAATAATTCAAGTTCATTAACTACGTTGTTTGTTGCAATGTTAATGATTGTTTGATACTTTTCTTAAAATGATCTTTATTTATAAAAACACTAAAATCACACAAATGTGTTGGAAATATGCTTGTCTAGCTAAAGGAAAACTATATTAAAAACTGGAAATGGAAAGTCATCCTGTGCCCAATGGGAAACTGTGGATAATCTTGTCTTAAAATATAATATTTAAACTCAAATGGGTCCTGTACAGAACCAAGACCTACTACTAATGAAGTGAAATGCAAAAGTGTGAATAAATGATGTCTGTCTAAACACAAATGAGGGAAGGGAAAAATGTGTAAATTGAATAAAAAAGACTGAAGCAAACCCCTGGTGAACTGTATCAAATTTAAAGTGCATTTCTTTTAGCTTTAAGTATGCTAACTAAGCTTAAATTGTCATTGAGGCCTGGGTACCTTGTCGCATTCAGTCTTAATTGCCACATCAATTCTCTAGAATTGAGTGTAGTTTCCCAGTCCCCTCCTCTCTGGTCAGGAATTACTTTTTCTAGAACAAAGAAACGAATTGACATGTTGGGACAAACCAAGGAATGCCTGAAAAAAGCATTTGTTTCTTTTTTACATTTGATGTCATAAAAATGCTCGTATATCCTTTGTTTCAGTGCCCTTTCTGTTTTGCCCACATAGAATGATGTGCAAACCTCACAAAAACCTAGGTATACCACGCCCGAGGAGTAACAAGAGTAGTACTCCCTGGCTGACAAAGTGATGTTACGAGCAGAAATGTGTACCTTGTGAGTGTTTGCAATGAAGGGGCATTGATGACATCTACGCAATGAAAAGTCCCTTTCCTTTTATTGCAACTAAAATGTTCTGACTTTTCTGTAATGATCATGTTTTGTTCAAAAATGCCCTTCAAGTTGGTATTCCTTTTTCTAATAAAGGAAATGCTAGTGGGAAACATGTTGCCTAATTCCTCATAAGAAGTAACCACAGGCCAAAAATCCTTGATAGTCTTTTCGATGAAAAATGCATCAGCTGAATAGGTGTACACAAAACTCTGAGAGATGTTATGATCTATGGTTAGTTGAGCTCTAGGGAATGGTGCTCCTGTGCCTAACAGCGGAGGAAAAAACTGGTTTCTTTTCATTAAGACCTCACTGAGGATGTCCTGAAAAAAAGCAAGTGGGTAACCCCTTTCTAGAAATAAAGTTCTAAGAAAGTCAATCTCTTCCAGAAATAAATCCGTAGTATGCACATTCTGCAGGCTCGAACTAGTTGACCCTTGATTATTCCTTTCTTGATATAAAGAGGGTGCCCGCTATCAAAATGTAGGAAGGAGTTTGAATATGTGTCTTTTCTATGTACCCTAGAAAAGAAACCTTTATTGTTTGGATTTTTAGTCAAATGAATGTCTAGATAATGTAAAGTTGTGTTACTAATAACATGAGTAAATTTAAGAAAGTTAGTGGTGCTGTTCAAGTAGTCCATAAATAAGAGAAACTGTTCTTCTGTACCCACCCAAAGGATACAGATATCATCAAGATATCTTTTATAAAATCTGATGTATTGATTCCAATTGGTGGAATGAATATATTCAGTTTCCCACTTGTGCAACACTATATTAGCGTATGCACTGGCGCAAGGTGCACCCATGGCTACTCCACTTTTTTGGCGGAAGAATTCGCCGTTAAAATAAATAAAGTTGTTGGAAAGAACCGTAGTCATAAATTCTATAACTAGGTTCATTAAACCATTGCTCAAATTAGATTCTTTACTTAACATTTCACTGAACCATTGCATCCCTGTGCTATGTGGGATGCTAGGAAACAATTCAACTATGTCAATAGTTGCCATGAACAAGTTCGAGTTGTTAATATCTTGGTCCAAGCAAGTTAAAAATTCCCAGGAATCCTTACAGACAAAAGTTAACCTAGAGACATAGTTCTTTAAATGAAAATCCACAAATTTACTAAAAGGTTCTGTTATGCTCCCTGCTCCTGCTACAATTGGGCGGAATTTCAAAGGATCAACCCCTTTATGAACCTTAGGTATACCAAATAAAATGGGGGTTTTAGGTTTAGATACCAGAAGATAATTGTAGGACTTTTCATCAATAGCACCTTGCATTAATAGGTCGTATAAAGAATATTTTATGCTAGCAAGTGCAATATTTAACTCGTTGAGAGAAATAGATTCATAAATGTTGGTGTCCTGCAACAAATCATGTATGTAGTTTTCATATTCCAGTTGATGCATTAAAACAATCCCCCCTCCCTTATCAGGCTTCATCACCCGGATCTTTTCTTTTTTTAATTTGTCTATTACTAAATGTAATCTTTGTGGAAAATTAGAAGGATGCGATGCCTGTTGCTTACCAAGATTTTCTCTCAGAGTATTCTCAATTAACTCTTCAAATATTTTTAAGGTAGGGTGGGCGGGGGGGTTGAAAATGCTGCTTCTGTTCAATGTTACATCTTGAGCAACTTGATTTTCAAAAAATGATGTTAAATTCAGGTTTCTAATGAATAATTTCAACTCAGTCAAGAGTTTTGGAAGGTAGCTAGCTCTGTGAGGGACATATTGTAACCCTTTGGTAAACAGCTCAAAAAAATGAGAGGTGATTTCCAACTCGGTGAAATTATAAATGGTGAAATTGTCAATGGTCGTAATTCTACATGCTCCTTGTTCTTCTTCAATAAAAAACTGTGAAGTGTTGTTTGTCAAAATTCTATTACCACCATCTAATGCCTCTTCCCCCATTGGTTTTGTTGAAAATGATTTGATGTTAAGTTGTCAATCTCGCCTTCATTCTTGCTTGATGGGTTCGGAGCCGATCCCTCGGCTCCGACTCGGCACTTGCTAAGCTCGAGAGTCACTTTTACCAGCTCGAGGCAGCCCCATATCCCATGATGCAAGGCGGTAAGTACCCAGATCTCGTTTGCCGCTTATGAGGTCCTCCTTTACCAGCTCCTGGTAAGTGATTCACTTTTGAATATTTAAGCCCTTTTTCTTAAAAAAACCCTTAATTATTAGTTATTAGTTAATTATTTACATTTTGTGACAGAAAATCCCTGTCTTTTCTAATTTATTTTAGTCAAACTTTACCCATCCCATCCCTCCCTGTTAGGGTGTGTGTGTTTATACAAATACCTTTTGGTATTTTATTTAAGTTAATCTTTGACTGGTGTGTGTGTGTGTTTTGTTAAGCACCATGGCATAGGAGAGGGTCTCAGGCTTTAAGAAGTGTGACTCGTGCTGACAGAAGATGTCTCTGACAGACGGTCACACCTCTTGCCTGTATTGCCTGGGGCCTCTTCACCTGCAGGACTCCTGTGCTATTTGTCATTCCTTCAGCCAGAGAGTCCTGCAGGAAAGACGCAACAAACTGATCCTTAGGGGCCTTCTTAAGCCGGAGGGCTCTCCGGCTAAGTCGGCTCCATCTAAATCAGTTAAATCTTCCAAGGCCCAGGCTTCTGTGTCTAAGCCTGCGGCCTCGGCTCCGACTCGTTCCGAGTCGAGATCGGCTCTGGCTGGAGCCGATTCTGGCTTAACAAAGCCTTCGGTGCCGAATCTGTATCGACCACTTCGGTGTCGGCTCCGATCGGTTCCGACACCCATGTGGCACAGGCATCGGTGTCGGCTCCAATCGGCTCCGACACCGTTACTTTGGTGGCTGTATCGGCTCCGGCTGGAGCCGATACATCGAGGCTTCCTGTCGGCTCCGAGAAGTCGGCTCCGACAGGATCTATAGTATCGGCTCCGATGGCTCATTCCAGGAAGAGGTCGAGGTCTCCTTCCTTGGAGCCGATACTTTCGCCCGGCTTCACCTCTTCTTCGAACGGAGCCATCGGAGCCGATCTTCAAGGTCATCCAGGTTGTCAGATCATGACCTAGAGAGAGTGGTCAGTAGATTACTTAAGTCACAGGTACTGGCCCAAATGTTACATAGTCCGTCTCAACAGACGACTGTTGGTCCACACCCGTTACAGTTCCTCCTTCAACTCTACCCCAGAGCTTGGAGTTGGAGTCTTCGGGAATGGTTACTGCTACGGCTGGAGGACGGACACCCCTTCTGTTCCTTCAGCCTCTACTCTTATCTCCTCTTGAGACCTTCCTTAGAGGGATTCGGTGGTCGGGCTTCCATGGTCTCGTCCGAGGGTGAGTGGCATCGGACCCTTGTCCGAACCCGCTCTTCCCTTGGAGCCTCGGCCTTAGTGAGCTCGGCTCCGACATCTGCCTCGGAGGCTTCCCTTCGGTGGTCCCTGGAGTTCCTAGCTCTTGGAGCGGGTTCTCTCGGACCTGCCTGGGAGGGGAGCATTCGAGGTGATGAAGAGTGTACTGGCCACTGGTATCAGTCAGCAGTCTGTTCCCGTAGCTCCTCCCTCTATAGTACCTGTTGACATCTCTGCCACTTCTCTTGCTACAGGACCCAGAGATCCTCCGCCTCAGGTTTCCCCATTGGGAATTTCCCTCTTCCGAGGATTCTCCTGATGTTTCGGGAGATCCTCCTAGGAAGAGGACTTGTAAGAGGAAGCATGTAGACTCCCGAGTCTGTCACTCGGATACTGACTTTGATGAGTCAGAGGGATCCCTAGATCCCCTATAAGGATGTCTCCTTCTCAGACATCCTAGAACTCCTGAAACAGAGGGAAACTGGCCCACCAACAATCCCTCTGAGGATGAGTCAGTATACCTAGAGGCGTTTGGATCTTGGCCCTCCACCTCCTGGGTGTCTCCGCCTTCGACCCCTTATGCAGGTTATTGCACGAAGGCGGGCAGCTCCTGACTCTGTAGAGCCAGTCCCTAGGAGGCCTTCAAAATTTATCACTGCCCGTGTGACAAGCAATTCCTCACTAAGGGTGTCCCCGCTGATGCCATGGTGGTGGCTGCGGCCACCAAAAGGAACTTGCAGATCCTTCCGTGCCCGTCCATCCTCCTAATAAGGACTCTAGGACCATGGATAGGCACGGTAAGCGGATGTTTTCCTCAGCGACCTTTGCCATGCTCGCTGAATTACCTATGTCACTTCACCAGACTCCAGAGGATATCCTTAAGGAGCTGGGTGAAGTAGTTCAGGATCCTACAGCTGCAGGGGCTCAAGAAAAATTGCGCAGCTAGGAACCCTCAATTCCATTGCAAACTCCTCCATGCGGCTAATATCTTATGCTGCGGATGGCGCAGTAGAGCCGCAGGTACAGGTGTGGCTCTTAGACGCCAAGCCTGGATGCGGCTATGTGATTTTGCGGATCCCTTTAAGGCGTCCTTCACAAATTCTCCCTTTGATGGGTCAGCTTTGTTTGGCCCTCAGGTGAAGGAAACCTTGACCAGGTGCGAACAGGACGGCAAGACTCTTTCTGCTGTTGGAGTCCGTTTTCCACCCCTTCTAGACCTTATCCCAAAGGACAGAAAGGTGGGAAAATGTGGTTCCGTAAATCCCAAGGAGTCACGCCGGATTCACGTGGTCAGTTTACCCCTAGAGGCAGAGGGGTAACAACAACAGACGCTCTAGAGGCAGAGGGGTCCAAAACCAGGGAAACAGGGAGCCTCTCTCTGACAAGCCCTTTCAGCATCCCTGAGGTGTTGCCCGGCTGTCCCTCCTTGGAGGCAGTCGGGGGAAGATTATCACTGTACCCAGAAGCCTGGCATTCCCTCACTCAAGACAGATGGGTACAGTCGATCATATCCAAGGGTTACATAATTCCCGAGGAAAGTCCCTTCCCCTCAAGTTCCCTTCCAGACGTACCACCCGGTCTAAGGGAGGTTGCAGAGTTAGAAGTCTCAAAACTACTGCAAAAAAGAGCCATTCAGCCAGTTACAATAGACCATTCAGAGCCCGGAATCTACTCAAGGTTCTTTTTGGTCCCCAAAAAGACGGGAGACTGGAGACCAATATTGGATCTCAGCAGACTCAACAAGTCTGTCAGGAAGACAAGATTCCGAATGGTCACTCTTCAGTCAATTCTGCCCTTCTTACAGAAGGACAACTGGATGTGCTCAATAGATCTTCAGGATGCGTACTATCACATCAAAATTCACAGACGCTCCAGGAGATTTCTCCGCCGGCTGGGGTTCAGTCATTTCCAGTTCAGAGCCCTGCCCTTTGGTCTCACTACAGCCCCCAGAGTGTTCACCAAATGCATGGCAGTGGTCACGGCTCACCTGAGACGTCAAGGATTCCAGGTGTTTCCGTATCTCGACGACTGGCTCCTGTCAGCCACCACCAGGCATCAGCTTATACAAGCCAGGGATTACACAATAGACCTTTGTTCTCATTTGGGCATCTCAATCAACTTCAAAAGTCATCCTTATCGCCCTGCCAGTCTATTACCTTCATAGGCGCAAACTTAAACACTGTTCGGATGTCAGCTACCCTTACAGATCAAAGAGTTTCAGACATTCAGAGTCATGTCAGGATCATTCTGGCCAGCAAAAAGTACAGGCCAGAATGGTTCTAAAGGTATTAGGTCTCATGGCTGCGGCCATTACTCTTCTTCCCCTGGCTCGATTCTACATGCGCCTTCTTCAGTGGATGCTGTTCACACAATGGTCATACCAGCAACTTCCAATGCGTCACCAGATTCTGGTGACAGACATGCAAAGAGCATCTTGCTTGGTGGATCACATCGCCTCAGGTTCACCAAGGCAGGTACTTTGTACCCCCATCCCCGATAGCCACTGTCACCACGGATGCCTCCTGATCGGGTGGGGGTCATTATCAGGGCAGGATGGTTCATGGGACGTGGCAGCCGCTCGAGTACCATCTGCACATAAATGTCCTGGAGATGAGAGCAGTGCTTTTAACGTTGCAAGCCCTCAACGACTTTCTTCCCGTAGGGACAATTGCAGTCCACACAGACAACATGTCTGTAGTTTGGTATATCAACAAACAGGGCGGAACCAAGTCCTACCCCTTGTGTCGAGAAGCGCTCAGACTATGGCAATGGGCGATCTCCTCTCATCGGTTTCTGGTAGCAACGCATATCCTGGGAAAACCAACATTGTAGCGGACAGATTGAGCAGAGCTATTCTCATGCCTCACGAGTGGTCTCTCAAGCAATCTATAGCGGAAGAGATTTTTCTGGAATGGGGTCGTCCATGTTGCGATCTTTTTGCTACTCCCCAAAACAGCAAATGCCCAGACTTCTTCAGCCTCTTCCCTCTATCAGGCCATCCCCCAAGAGACGCTCTGACCCAGGATTGGCCCCAGGGACTTCTTTATGCCTTCCTCCATTTCCTCTGATCCCTCAGGTGATCCAGAAAGCTACCGCTTTGAGAGCCAAATTGATTCTCATTGCCCCTTACTGGCCTCGACAAGTTTGGTTCCGTTCCTCCATCATCACCTTTTGGTGCAGCCGTGGCATCTGGACCCAGTGCCAGATCTTCTGATTCACCAATCGGGTCAGCTGCACCAGTCAATCCCTTCTCTCAACCTCACAGCATGGTTGCTCCACTTCCTTCCTTAGCCAGGCTTCCTTTGATCTCTAACCCAGTTAGAGACATCATAGTAACCGCTAAAATCCTCTACCAGGAGGATTTATACAAGCAAATGGAAACGTTTCTCTTA
Organism: Protopterus annectens; assembly: GCF_019279795.1. Taxonomy (NCBI): domain Eukaryota; kingdom Metazoa; phylum Chordata; order Ceratodontiformes; family Protopteridae; genus Protopterus; species Protopterus annectens. The sequence goes on along the minus strand of NC_056745.1, from coordinate 1,480,002,560 downwards.
TTGGGCTAAGGCCCAGAATATTGATCCTTTTACTGCCCCTGTTCAGGCAGTCCTGGACTTCTTAGCAGAGATTTTTCATGCAGGCTCCTCTTCTTCCACAGTCAGAGTTCAATTGGCTGCTATTTCCAATTTTCATGTCGGGATAGCAGATCATAATATTATGTCCCATAGGCTCTGCAGGGCCTTCTTGAAAGGAATTTTCCTACTAAAGCCTCCAATCAGGAATCCTCCTCCTCAGTGGGATCTAAATTTAGTGCTGACATCCTTGATTCTTCCCCCCTTCACGCCAGCTCTTTCTTGTTCCTGAAATATCTTTCTTGGAAAACTTTATTCCTAGTGGCTATTACATCTGCCAGGAGGGTGTCTGAACTTCATGCTCTTTCGGTTCGACCCCTATTTGGTTTTTCACAAAGACAGAGTATCTTTGAGAACTAACCCAACCTTTTTACCTAAGGTCGCTTCAAAGAACAATTTGAATCAATCCATTGATCTCCTGTATTTTTCCTAACTATTCAGATAGAGCTGAACAAAGGCTACATTATCTTGATGTCCACCGTCAACTTAGATATTATTTGGACAGAACAAAAAATTTAGAAAATCTGATCAACTTTTTGTTTCCTATGCGGATAATAAAAAGGCCTTCCTGTTTCTAAAGTGACCTTGTCCAGATGGCTTTCTTGGTCATCTCTGAAATTTATCGCTAGGGGAAAACAGCTGTGCTCAAAACCTAAAGCACATTCAACTAGGAGCTTAGCTACTTCTACAGCTTTTCAAGCTAGACTTCCTTTGGACACTATTTGTGCAGCTGCCACTTGGGCTACTCCTCACACTTTTGTTTCCCATTACAAATTGGACTTGGCCTCCAGGGACAGAGCCAGTTTTGGCTCTACAGTCCTCAAGAGTTTGTTCCATTGAGCCACCCAGGATAGAGGTGCTAGGGACGCGGTCCCATCAAGCAAGAATGAAGGCGAGATTGACAACTTAACATTAAGAAGTTATGTACCTACCATAACGTTCCATGTTAGTTGTCTTCTCTCGCCTTCTTTCTTGCGACCCTCCTTCCTGGCCTGGACAGACCTTGTTATCAGAAACTGTTATGCTGAAGACCATTCAGACCTGGTCCTTCTTCCATCTGTAAGTTTTCTTTCTTCCTTTGGGAAGTATTTTATGCTTGGTGCTATTGCCCTTTGTCAGCAAACGAGATCTGGGTACTTACCGCCTTGCATCATGGGATATGGGGCTGCCTTGAGCTGGTAAAAGTGACTCTCGAGCTTAGCAAGTGCCGAGTCGGAGCCGAGGGATCGGCTCCGAACCCATCAAGCAAGAAAGTAGGCGAGAGAAGACAACTAACATGGAACGTTATGGTAGGTACATAACTTCTTATTTTCCCCCGTGGTCTGCCCTGGGGAGCTTGAAAACCCTGTTGTACATTACTATTACCTTTTTGTGACAATCGCTCACTTCTTCTGGGGATTTCTGAATGGGCATAGTCATAATCATCATTTATAACCTGTGTTTCACCAGGGCCTGAGTCATTACAGTTTGTTCTTTGCCTCCCAGCTGGTGCTGGATAAGCCCTACCCTCACTATATTCAATTAAGTCCCTTTCTAGCTTTTTAGCCTTTCTGTCTAAAACTTTAAAGCAATATGCGTCAACTTCCTTGAAAGTGTCATCATATTTCTTTTTAAGACTGTTGAAACCATCATCTTTAGTGATAACATCATGTAAGCCATTAAGTTCCTTCAAAATACAGTTGCCTTTGTTAACATAATCATTCACCATCAAATTTAACATTTCTAGTCCAGTTTTGTTAAGCAAATCAGTCAACTGGGAATGCAGTAATGAGCCCATATGAGCGTTGTTTGGGAACCGAAAACAACGTAACCCCTTAGGGACACGCTCTACTTTTAAACATTCCCTTAGATAGTTAATTTCAAGTTGTGGGTTTTTATATGCATAAAGTTTGTTTTTAAATGCTTCAAACTTGTTATCTAAATGCTCGAATTGAGCATTCACAGTACCTGCTGAAAGATGTAGTTGTTTTTCAGTCCACGCTTTGAAATTAAAGCTGTTACCAATACGAGCATCTTGGCAGTCATTTTTGCTGTTAGGCGAGTTGCCCTGTGAAGAACCCATGGGATGGTCCACAATAACCGGTTGTTTTAGCGTGTATGTACCTCTCTGGTCTTTTTGGTGCTCTCCGTTACGCTCTCTCTCCTAGTTATGCTGTTGATTACCAGGTAAGCCCATAGAGTTAAAATTATTGGCTTGAACCAAAGTTTTGTTGAGCTGAGCTAGGAGGGCAATGACCTGATTGAATTCTTTCCTCGTCACCGGCGTGTCATCTGGTTCTTCCCTTAGCAAAAGGGGCGTGTCAGCAAAATCCGGAAAAGATAGGTCTTCGGCCATACCAAGTAAACGTAAAAATGTCAAGGACCCAAAAACCAGTAAGCAAGATGCAAAAGACCTGAATACTTTAACCGGAAAAAATGTTGTCCGGCCACCTAAAATAAAGTATAGTATAGATAGTTGCTGATGTATAATCCAGCTATGCAAAGCAGTCAAAACAAGCTGCTAGAAAAAGTCATCCAAGAGGTCCCGTAAAATACTGTTTATTGGTAATCAGGTTTAAAATCAGCAAACTTCTTCAGTTCTTTGGTGAAGAAGTTAAGTGATTTTAAACCTGACGAAAGTGCTTACCAGTAAATGGTATTTTACTGGATTTTGCACCTGTGGTTCTCATCCTTTGTTGCTAATTTTTGCTCTTCTGGTTGGTGAAATTTTGCTTTATCCAAGAGGTCCCCCCAAGACCAGAAAGTGCCCGAATTTATTCAAGATTATTTTTAGTGCCAAAGAAAACAGGGGACTGGAGACCAGTTTTGGATCTCGCCAATCTAAATCAAGTCTGTTCAATACACAAAGTTCCTGATAGTAACAGTTCGGTCTATTCTACCTTTTCTGCACAAAGATGATTTGATGTGCTCAGCATATCTTCAGGACATGTACTATCATATCAAAATGAACAGACAATCCTGAAGATACCTACACTTCTGGCTGGGGCCAGCGTAGACATGGGAATTAATCAGTGCCTCATTCAATACGATCACACAAACAGAATCTCTCCCCTTATCATGAGTTCAGACTGTTCCGTTCTAGGTCGGAAAGATCATCCAAGACACTCCTGTGTCACCTCATTTAATTCTTTGAGCTTTAGGATCCATGTCGGTGGCAATCATCCTCGTACCATTGTTAAGATACCATATGAGAATTCTTCAGTGGACATTGGCAACTCAGTGGTCCATTCTTCATCTCTGTCCACTTGGATAAAAATAACTCAGGCTTGCAAAAAATATCTCCCATGGCGGATCCACTCCGGTCAAGTACAAGAAGGGCTCCCTTTGTTCTTTCCCAAACCAAGGCCATAGTGACCACGGATGCCTCTCAGATTGGGTGGGGTGGCACTTCCTGGGAAGGGCAGTATAAGGTACATGGGCTCCTGAAGAGGCCAACATGCATATCAATGTCCTGGAAATGAGAGCTGTCCTGTTAGCATTGTGGGCCTTCCAAGATGCATGCCCAACCAGGACTATTGTGACTTAGAAAATATGTCCATGGTCTGGTACGTCAGAAAACAAGAGGGAACCAAATCTTAACCCCTGTGTCGAGAAACTGAGTGTGAGACAATGTGCGATCGCATCCAATCGATTTCTGATAGCAATACACATTCCGGGGAAGTCCAGCGTGATTGCAGACAAGTTATGTAGGTCTTTTATAATGCCTCACGTTTGGTCTCTCAACATGAAGGTTCTGGAGAAAATATTCCATCGATGGGATCAACCATGCTGTGACCTTTTCACATCCCCTCTCAACAAGTGCAGCAGGTTCTTTACCCTCATTCCCCCCTCCAGAGGAGTTACCAAGAGATGCTGTACTTTATAATTGGCCTGATGGTCTCGTTTATGCCTGCCCCCTGTTATCCCTAATCCCTGAATTTCTTGAGAAAGCATCTTGATTGAAGAGCACAGTAATCCTCATTGCTTCTTATTGGCCTCAACAAATTTGGTTTCCCTTCCTTTGGCCTCATCTTAGTTATCCTCCATGGTCTCTGTATCCAAATCCAGACCTTCTGTTTCATCCAACAGACTTGATTCACCCAGCCATTTCCAGGCCTAAGGCTGACCATATGGTTTCTCCAGTTTTGATTGCTAGACAGCCCAGGCCCTCCTCCCTGGTCCATCACATTCTTTTATCATCCCACAAAGCTTCCGTAAATAAACTGTACAAGAGCAAATGGAAAAGATTTGTAAATTGGGCACAACAAAAACAATTAGATCTCTATTCCGCTCCTATACCTGAAGTTCTGGAATTTTTAGTGCTGGTTTTCAGTGAAGGAGCTAGCTCTTTTACTGTTAAAAGAACAGTTATCTGTTCTTGTATGAAAGTTGGAGATGGCAGCTAATTCATTTCTACCATCCTCCAAACTGTGCAGACCTTTATAAGAGGAACCTTTCTCCTTGGACCTCCATTTAAAGATCCTACTCCCTCACGGGATTTAAAAGTAGCCTTACAAGCTCTAACCCAGTCTCCATTTGAAACTTCAGCTAAAACAACTACTTTGGCATCGATTAAGCAATTTGAGGAGCCATCCATTATGGGTCTTCTGAGAACTTCATATTCACCCTCTACTGACCCCTTTGCAGGAAGGCTGCCTTTGCCCCTTTCTGGAAACGCCACAGTCGCCCTCCACCCTTTTTATCCATTCCACCAAGAACTTAATGAAGGATGATGTGGAGAGGCTGGTGAATAAGATACTTTGGGAGAGAGGATTGTCTGGTATCTCTCTGGCTCCAGCCCCCTCTGGTATGAGAGCCAAACCTTCTGCTGAGCCTTCCGTTACAACTCCATTTTTTCCTCCTCTGACTTCATCCAAAGCATTAGAGTTCTCAGCTCTAAGTCTTCCAGTGCTGACTGCATCTGTTCTTGAGATATCCCAATCTTCGAACCAGTTCTTGCTCGGAGGTCTTCGATCCAATTGGAGTTGGACACCTTTCTGGGCTAAGTCTGTCCTGTCGACTGCAGGGAGCGAGAGTCAACTCCTATTTTTTTCAGAGCCTTCTCTGCTCCTCGGAGCATCAGCACAGATCAGCTCAGCTCCGGCTTCCATCTTGGAGGCTGTCTCTTCAGAGTGGGCAGTGACCACGGTTCTGAGGCAGTCTTTCTTGGTTCTGGGCTCCCTTCCCTCTTCAGGGGGCCACCTTTTGAGGTGACTGAGAAAGTCTTGACTGCCACAGTCACAGTCAGACCCTTCCAGTTTGGAGCAAGTGTCCCTTTCCTCATCACTCCCAGCTACTCAACCTACACTCTCACTGAGTTATCAGGTGCCGAGACCACAGGCGGCCCAGATAACAATTCTCTCCTCTTCTGATACCTCCCAAGATCATCCCACTGAGGAGGTCTCTAAGAAGGGAAAGTGCAAGAAGAAGCACTTGGATTCCCCGGAGGAATCGGTCACCGAAGACACCGAATTCGATGAAGGGGAGGGATCCCCAAGGTCACATCCTGATGATGTCTCCTTTGGAGACATCCTGGAATTATTGAAACATGGGGTGACTAGAAGTCCCAAAAGCCCTCTTCTGGGGAGTCAGTGTACCTGCAGGCTTTCAGCACTTGAACTTCGACCTCTTGAGTGAGACTACCCACTAACAAGCTCATTCAGTTGCTCTCTCAGTGGGTGTGGAAGGCCCCCTATACTATCAAACCTATTCCCAAAAGACGTGACAAACTTTTGTCTGACCCTGAAGACAAACAGTTCTAGGCCAAAGGGTTAGCGGTTGATGCTATGATCGTGTTGGCAGCCACAAAGAAGGAACTGGCCGAAGAGAGTTCCTCTATCCATCCATTCAACAGTCTCAGGCGATGGATAGGTGGATAGGTTCAGGAAGCAGGTCTATGCCTCCTTGACCTTTGCCTTAAGGAACTTGAATTTCTTGGCATACTTTACCAAACTTCAGAGGGATCTGGTCAAGGAGTTATCAGATACCCTTGCAGGAACCATTTCCGAGGATGTCCAGGAAAAGGTGGCTAGCCAGTTGGCTACCTTGGAGTCTGTGTCAAATTCGTCCATGAGGCTTATCGCTTATGCAGCCAAAGGGACCACCAGAGCAGCGGGTTCAGGCTTTGCCATTAGGGGAGACACCTGGATGCACGTATGTGATTTTTGTAGAGCCATTTAAGTCATTTGTCAATGCACCCTTTGACGGATCATCTCTGACCAAAATTTAGAGAAACTTTATCCAGGTGTGAGAAAGATGGAAAGACCCTTTCTAGTGTAGGCATACTTTTTTCCACTCTTCATTAAGCATTTTGTAGAAATCAGAGAAGCAGTGGAAAATGTGGTTCAGAAAGTCCCAAGGGCCTTTTCAGGACACATGTGGAGGTAGTTCCTCCAGGGGCAGAGGATGGAACTTTAATAGAAGATGCTGCCCACACAGCAGAGGTGGCCTGCAAGCCCAGGGTTTTAGGGATTCTTTCTCTGGTAAATCCTACCAGTGCTCCTAAAGGAGGCCCAGTTGTCTTCCTCTGGAGGCCATCGGACGACGCTTATCCCTGCACCAAAATGCCTGGCTACAAATAACATCAGATGCTTGGGTGCAGAGGATTATATCCAGAGGCCGTACAATTCCATTTTCCCTTCCTTTGATATGCAAGAAAATCCAGACATTCCACCCAGTCAGAGGGAACAGGCAGTTCTAGAAATCCAAAAACTGCTAGAAAAGAGTCATCCAAGGAGTCCCACTAGAACAGAGTGAGAGAGTTCACAATTTACTCAAGATCCTTTAGTGCCAGAAAAGACATTGAGACCAGTTTTGGATCTAAGTGTACTGAACAAATCAGTTTGTTAAACCAAATTCCAGATGGTCACGGTATAGTCCATACTTCCATTTTTGGAAAAATATGATTGGATGTGCTCAGTAGATCTTTAGATGCATATTACTATATAAAAATGGACAAAATGATCCAGAAGCTTCCTCTGCTTCTGGCTAGAAGCCAATCACTTTCAATTCAGAGTTCTGCACTTTGGTCTCACTACCGCCTCCAGGGTGTTCACCAAGTGTATATCAGTAGTAGCAGCTCACGTGAGACTGCAGGGATTCAGTGCGTTTCTGTATCTAGATGATTGGATCAGTACTGCTCTGACTAGGCATCAGTTGATAGAAGCAAGAGACCATGTACTTCACATTGCTGTTCTCTGGGAATAACTGTAAATGGCAAAAAAATCAAAATTGACCCCAGCTGAGAATTTAGAGTTCATAGGAGCCCTTCTAAATACTCAAACTTCCATAGCTTCTCTTCCCCCTGTGTGATTACAGAAAATCCATGTTCAGGTACAGAAACTAATCAGCAACAAAATAGTAACAACTCATCTAGTCCTTCAAGCACTGGGCCCCATGGCTGCAGCTGTAACTTTAGTTCCCTTAGCAAGATATCATAAGAGGAAACTACAGTGATTACTAGTGTCTCAGTGGTCAGTGTTACACCAATCCATGTCAGACCTGATTTTGATCACCACTCTTTGCAGAAAAGATCTAGCTTTGGTGGATGCATTCCAAAGACATTCTTCTAGGCTGTTTTTGTCCCATCACAACCCCAAGCCATAGTGACCACAGATGCCTCCCAGATGGGGTGGGGGGACATTATCTGGGCAAGACTGTGCAAGGCACTTGGTCCCCCACAGAGGCCATCTTGCATATCAGTGTACTTGGTACTAAGGACAGTGCTTTTAGCATTGCAAGCCTTTCAGATTGCTCTTCCTTCAGGAACAATTGCAATTCAAATCTGACAATATGTCAGTAGTTTGGTACATCAACAAACAGGGAGGAAACAAATCCTGTCCCCTTTGTCGAGAAGTTCTGAGTGTGGCAGTGGGCGATCTCTTCCAACCTTTTCTGATAGCAACGCACATTCCAGGGAGTTCCAGTGTGATAGCAGACAAGCTAAGCAGGTATATTCTTCTACCACACAAGTGGTCTGTCTGTCCAAATGTGATGGAAAGGATTTGCCGTCAGTGAGGCTAACCTTGCTGCGACCTGTTTGCCTCTCTCCTAAACAGCAAATGCAGCAATTACTTTGCCCTGATCCTCCCCTCTGGGGGAGTCACTGAGAGATGCTGTTCTCCACATTTGGCCCTCTGGACTGCTGTATGCCTTTCTCTAAATCCCTCTAATCCCAAAATTCCTACAGAAAGGAATCTGGTTAAAGACAAAGTAATCCTCATTGCACCTTATTGGCCTCTACAGATATGGTTCTCCTTTCTTTGGCATTATCTGATTCAACAACCTTGGATTCTGGAGCCGGCTCCAGACCCATCTTATCCAGAGGGATTAAAACCATCCAAACATTGGTAAACCTCAAGTTTGGTTTCTCCAGTTCCATTAATAGCCAGGCATCCCTCTCTCTTGTCCGGTACGTCATATACTCTTATCCTCTCATAAGTCAGCTACCCGTAAACTCTATGTTAGTAAATGGAGGAGATTTACCTTTTTGCTTGTGATAACAATATTGACCCTTTTTCAGTGCCCATCGATAAAGTCCTAGAACTTTTAGCTTCACTTTTTAAAGAAGGTGCTTCCCGGTCTACTATAAAAACTCAATGAGCTGCTATTTCTAATTTCCATAATGAATTTAAAGAATCCTCTCTGGTTTCTCATAAGCTTTTCAAGGCCTTCTTAAAAGGAATACTCTTGCTAAAACTCCTTACAAAGATCCTACCCCAGCTTAGTGCTACAAGCTATTGTTCAACCTCCATTTGAACCATCAGTTGAATATGATTTGAAGTTTTTTTCCTGGAAAACTATATTTTTAGTAGCAATAACTTCTGCCGGAAGGACTTCAGAAATACAAGCCTTATCACGTAAACCTCCGTACCTGATTTTCCATAAAGATATTTCACTAACATTCAGTCCTTTCTTTTTGTCTAAAGTAGTGTCAGAGAACAACATTAATCAGACTATTAATTTACCAATATTTTTCCCAACTTTGCTAACGAAGGTGAATACTGTTTACATTTATTAGATGTTCACAGACAAATATGTTATCTACACAAAACTAAGGCTTTAAGAAAATCCAACCAAATATTTGCATCATTTTCATCTACAACATTTGGTCAGTAAAGTGAGCAATGTGACATTAGCCAGATGGCTCAAAGATTGTATTTCTTTTGTCTATAATAAAAAGAAAATTAAACTGCGTAGGCCTTTAAGGGCACATTCTTCAAGAGCTGCAGCTACTTCAGCGGGTTTTCAGTTTAGAGCTTCTATGGATGATATTTGTGCAGCAGCAACTTTGGCTTCTACTCGTACCAATATTACTCATTGCAAATTGGACCTGGTCTCCAGGGGAAGAGCGTCATTTGGGTATATGGTGCTCAGGAATATCCTTTCATGAGTCCTCCCAAGTTCTAAGGTAGCTGGGGACTCTGTCCCATATGTCGAGGATAAAATGAAAATTGACAACATCAGATAAAGAAGTTATGTACTCATAACATTCCATCTGTGTTGTCTATTTTCATTTATCCTCAACTTCCCTCCCACCATCTCCCTGCCCTTGAAGTTTTTGGTGGAACAGTTAATGGACATCTATCACTTGTTGTATGGTTCTAGATATGGTCTGTATGAAGGCTTTTGGGGTTTTTCATTCTGTCTTTAAAGCAAACGCAATCTGAAGTAACTAGGAGAGGAGTTTTGTGGGTAAGGGTTGAGCTCAAGAGTTTTTGACTCTTGCTAGCTGTTGTAATGGTCAAGCTGGTTCTGAAGCTTGGAACTGAACCCATATGTTGAGGATAAATGAAAATGGATAACACAAATGGAACGTTATGGTGAGTACATAACTTTGTTTTTTTTACTAGCTATTACCTCTGCCAGAAGAGTTTCAGAATTACAGGCCTGGTCTTCTAAACCCTCCTCCCTTTGTTTGATTTTTCATAAAGATAGAGTATCCTTAAGAACTAATCCTTCCTTCCTAAAATGGTGTCAGAATCTAATATCAAATATGTCTGCCAGTCTTCTTTCCATTTTTTTTCAAACAAGAGTTATTTGTTACATCTGTTGGATGTTCACAGACAGTTGCATTTTTACTTGCATAGAATGAACAGTTTTAGAAAAACAGACTGTATTCTTCTCAGATTCAAAATTGGACAAATCAGTCTTTAAAGTAACATTAGCTAGATGGTTGACTGATTATATTACATTTGTTTATAATAAATTGGGCATGTCCTTACCCAAACCACCGAGAGCACATTTTACAAGAGCCATGTCAGATACTTCATATTTTTTTGTCTAGAGCTTCTCTAGATGATATTTGTGCTGCTGCAACTTGGGCCAGTCCTCATACCTTTATTGCTCATTACAAATTGGATCTGGTCTCTAGGGGAAGAGCAGCATTTGGCATAGTGGTGCTCAGAAATATCCTTTCTTAGAGTCTTCCCATGATTTAGGTAGCTGAGGACTTTGTCCCAGGAGTTGAGGAAAGAATGAAAATTGACAACATCAGATAAAGAAGTTATGTACTCACCATAATGTTCCATCTGTGTTGTCTATTTTCATTCTACATCTTCCCTACTACTCATCCCCTCCTTGTTGCCTTTTGGAAGGATCAAAGATCCTAAAGGAACCTTGTTCCTTTGAGTCCCAGATTATGCTAGTTATCTTATTTTTTTTTTCTTTTTCAATGCTGTACAGATGTATGGGGCAATATCGGAGGTATATTAGTGACTAAGGCATTATGGGAAAGGGAGGAGCTCGAGAGCTTTCAGTAATTCACAAGCTAGTAGAAGTGACCAAGTTGGATCCGAGGATCTGATCTGAACCAAGAGTTGAGGAAGAATGAAAATGGACAACACATATGGAACATTATGGTGGTACATAATTTCTTTGTACTTTTGCAACTTTGATTTTTCAGAATTTTGAATTGTCAGGCTCATATGTTAGTTTGCTCTGACTAATTGTGAAAGTAAGAAGAATGTTTTATAAGCAGTTTCTTCTTAGAAAAAATCTGCTTTAAATTTAATTTCTTCTAGTACACATGTCTCTACTCATTGTTAACTGTATGTGTACGTGTGTGTGACTCTGCTGATACTTGTTTCAAGGAGGTTTGCATGTCTGAATTCTCAGAACCTCCAGATGATAAAAATTATATTTTAAATTCACATTTGGATAGAGATCTGGTGTTTGGCCCTTCTGCAGGAGAGGTGATCAAAAAGTGTGATGAAAGGGACTTCCAAGATGGCTGCACACTGAGTAACCGGTTAATTTCAGGTCTCCCAGTGTAACAGCAGAAACTCAGAAAAGAGAGCCAGTGAATTTGTCGTCTTGAGTAAATTTCTGCTACTGGCTAGTAAGTGCACTGCTTGGATCCCAACAAAGAAAAGTTGCTTTGGTTTCTGTTCTTTTATCAACCACAAACAGTGAGGGGAAAACACTGACTGGGAATAATCCTGCAGCTGTTCAGCAAAAAGCAGTTCAAGCTGTAACTTTGGTGCAGGACATGACTTCCAGTAATTTAGGGGAAAAGTCAAATGTGTTCAGAGCTGATTAAAATAAATGAAACACTGAAGGAGTATATCGACTCGGATAACAAAAGGGTGGAAAAATGAGAGAAAATTTAAACAGATATTCAGATGAGCTGATAGAACTGCAAGAATTCGGTCAAAATGAAGAAAAGGCTAGTTACAAGACTGCTCCTAAAGAAATGTTTCAAAAAATGTTAAAATTAGAAGACAGCGCATGTAGGAAAAACCTGAGATTTTCTTCTGTACCAGAAAAGTGGAAGGAATAAACTATATTAATTTTATGAAAGCCGAAACAAGCAACTGGACTGATATTCCACGGCAAGGGGAGTTGATCAAAAAAGCAGATCATGTGTATGCTCCAAACTTGGCCTTGAGAAAGCAGCCAAGACCTGTAATAGTAAATATACAAACCTACCAGTAGAAGGAGTTGATTCTGAAAAAACTGTGGTAGAAGGACAAAGTACTAAAAGTTGGAGACAGTGTGTAGAGAATGATTACTCAGTGTACACCAAGCAAAGCAGTAGTAGTAATTTATTCCAGTAATTAGGGAATGTCTAGAGGAAGGTTAGAGCATCAAGCTGCTGTATCCAGCTATCGAGAACATTTTTTCATGAAGGGTCATTCAATTTTGTGATGCAGAATATGGTAAGGAGGCAGTGCAAAAATGTGTCCAACAAACAGTGAACTATCAAGCAGAAGGACATTCTGCTCCTTATTCTTCTGATAATAAAGCTCCTATAGAGACTTTGCCAGTTAAAACTTTCCCAGCATTCCAAAGGAAAATGCTTGAGAGACAGCGAAGGATAGGAGTTGACTAGAAGAACCAGTTGGAAATGAACAAGAGACTGCGGTTGGGAGATGGAAAGCAACAGGAAGAAAACCAGTAGCTCAGAAATTAATGAAAAAAATGCGGTATTTACAAAGCAGGAATCACATTTGTGAAATATGGTGTAACAATAAAAACTGGAAATATTGGAATTTTTTGACTTTGTTAAACTTGTAAGGGACTCCAAAGCATATGTCTTCAAGTCATTAATGTATGGAAGAACATTAAGGAGATGGGAAGAGGAAGGAAGGAGTTAATTGTAAGTAAAACAAATCTTGTTCTTAACAGTGTTTTTACAAATTAGTAAAGCATTTTCCGTTATTCATTGTTATAGGTATACTAAAGTAAACAAGTGCCCTTTTTTCCCTTATGCCTTGTTTAGTTTTAAGAAATGTAGGCACTGCAATGTAAAAAGAAGAAAGCCAGGACAAAAGCATGTTTAAGATAATGGACTAGAATCTTGAGTTGTTGAAGGGAGGAACAGATTGCAAATGTATACAGATCATGATCCAAGTAAAATTGACATGCTTTTTCTTACTTTTGCATAGGGAAGTGATCGGATTAAAGCTCTTGGCTTGATCAAACAACAAGGTTTAAGTGGAAGAAAGTAAATAAAAGACCGTAATGAAAAGTTTTCTTTTAGCAAATAAATGTTCATGGTGCAACATAAGAAGCTTGTGGTTGATGGCAACCATGCATCTCGTGTTCTAGTGTTTCTGTGGAGGCAGCCTGATAAGAGGACAATAAAAACAAAATATTTTTTCAGTGGCTAAAAGATAATGCTTTCTGGAAGCATTCAACTTGTTTTCTACATCTGGGAGAGGAATACATAAGACAAAAACACGCCGCTCTTAGTGTAAGTAGAAGCATAGGTTGTCCAATGTGTTTGAGGATGGATAACCTTTATTGTATGTCAAAGACTGAGAGTGTAGCTGTGACTCTGGGACAGTTCCTGTTATGAGGGTTAAACTTCATTATTTGAAGATGTAGATAGTTTTGTGTGTTTGTATTAAGTTAATAGGTTATGAGAGTGTTCTGGAGTGTTTTTTTGAGGGTTGACATTAAAACAAAGTCTTGTAAGATGTGACAAATGGATATTTATTTATTTATTTATTTGCATTTGTTAACCGGGTTGATCCAGCTGGGTAAGAATTACCCTTTTTCAGTGGAGACCCGAGGGGAAAAGTCCCAAACAGACATATAAATACATACAAATAGAGACAAATTAACAATATTACAGAGGAAAACAATATTATGGGTACAATAGATAAGAAAAACAAACAATGAAAGTTTGAGAATATGAGTAAGGTAGGCCAGAGGCATGCATGCAAAAGATTTATGAAAAGGTGTTCTGAGCAAGATCTCTGAATTAAGTTAAAGTAGGCAAAGAAATGATGATTTAGGTGTGGAGTTAGTAGTGTGGGAGTTTTAGGTGGAATATGACAAGAAACAACTATGTAAAAGATCACTGATCATTAATATGTGCATGTAACAAAACCTGAAACAAGACATTAAAATAGCTGTTACACACAACACGTGGGAATAATAATTTCTTATCATAATGGCAACACTTTCCATATTATCTCTGAATGTGAATGGCTTCATAGGTATATAAAAAAAAAGAGATGTGAACTGTGTAAAGAAATGCAGAATGCAAACAGCTATGCCACAGGAGACTCATTTTGGAAAGAACTGAGCATATAAATTTGATAAAGAAAATATTTCAGGAAGGTTATTCAACAGAATATCTTGACAGAGGAAAAGAGTACTTGTATTAATTGCAAGAGGAGTTCCGATAGAGTAAAAAAATTATGGTAGTTAAGGGAGGGATTACATTGGCATGTTTTTATATTCCACCGAAAACTGCCATAATAGAGCTTAAGGAACTTCTGGGAGAAATATTTATAGATGGGGCATGAATTTATTTGGCAACCGTGAGGCTATATCTGGGGGGTCTAGAAAGGAAAATATACCAAAAGAGGGTAAATTTTCGAAGAACATTTTGAAAATATTTGGTATGGAAGATATGAATTCAGTAGTATTAGCTCAGAGAGAATTTACTTATTCCCCTAGGTACAAAGTCTGGGCTATGGTAGACAAATTATATTTCACAGGAATGTGTGTATTTAATTGAAAGTTTTTATATCATCCCAATAACTATTTCAGATTACATACAATAATAGCTAAAATAAACGTGCAGGATAATGAAGTGCAAGTGAGACACTGGTGCTTCCCCACCTACCTGTTAAAAAGAGAGGAATTTAAGGAATGGGTAGTGGAAATTATACGGGAGTGATTAGGGAAGATAATTTCTTCGGAAAATATAGCTAGGGAGTGGGATAAAATGAAAGTGAAGTTTAAAATAAAAGAGGGAGATATAGAAAGATTAAGAAGTAAGAATTATTTAGAAGGACTGTGAAAGTTAAAGTATTGCAGAATAGGGGGAATATCTCAGAACAGGAAGAGGTACAACTGCAGAGTGCTAAAGAGAAAATAAGGGACTAACTAGATAATATACGCGAGTTTAGAAAGATTGCTGTTAAGCAACTGTACTTTGTAGATAACTCCAGACTACAAAAGCTTTTAGCACAACAGGCAAGATAAACTAGTGCTAAGCTTAGGGAAACAACCAGAGATTCTGTAGAGGTATTAATAAATGTTTTGGAAACCATATGAAAATCAGTATAAAGCAGAGAAATGTGGCAATCAAGAAAAAGTACAAATGGAAATGTCTATGGAAGGATTAAAAATGCGAAGGTTAGAGGTAGATGAGGCTCAATTATTAACAGTGTTGGAGGAGATGAGATAAAAATGGTGATGTATAACCAATCTACAGGAAACTCTCCAGGAATAGATGGTATTCCTGTGGAAGTTTGGAAGCTGGGAGGGAAGAAAGTGATGATCTGGAAGTTTTTGTTTAACAATATTTTAAAAGGAGGAGAAATGCCAACATCTTGGAAGAAAGCTGTGGTGGCTGTAATACCTAAAGGTGGTCAAGACCCATCAGACTTCATATAGACCCATTTCAGTTCTAAACATGATTATAAAGTATTTCAGTTCTTAACCTGATTATAAAGTGTTTATGTGTAATGGATAAAAGAATGGCAAAGGTGATGCCAAAATTGATATGGATCAATGGGATTTTGTGGAGGGGAGGCAAACATTTGACAGCATTAATGGAATAATGATGATCCAGATGGTAGGAGAATGTAAGCAAATACCAGTGTTGTTGTTTGGTCTTGATGCAGAGAAAGCATTTGACAGAGTAAGCTGGGATTTTATGAGTAGGGCAATGGAAGCATTTGCATTTCCTGATACAATAATAAGGTTAATTAGGAGGATATGTGAGAAATCAGAGGTGAAAATTAAAGTAGGGCCGTTCCTCTCTGATAAATTCTGTTTGAACAGAAGAACTAGGCAGGGGTGTCCTCTTTCCTCTTAGTTGCATTATATTTAGAACCACTGGCAAAGAAAATAAGGGACTCAGAAATTCAAGGATATTATTGGTATTGAAATCATGAAAAGTTGGCTTTATTTGCAGATGTTGATATTTTGTACCTGAAAGAAAAGAATATTTCATTGTTGTGGAACATTGAATTAGTCCCAAGTCGTCTTAGGATACAAAATTAGTGAAGATAAATGCAATAGCTGTAAACTTTGTTCCCACACATGAATTGGTTCAGCAATACCCATATTTATGGGGACATCATAAAATGAAGTACTTAGGAGTAGGGGTTAAAAAGGTTTATGTTATGGCAGCTAAGGAAGTATGGGAAGAGGCTAGAAAGATAATACAAAAAACTGGGAAACTGAAAGCTCTGCTGTATGGCTATGGACTACCAGTGAAAATGTATTTAGTCACTTTAGTTTTATACACAGGTTAGACACGTTTTTTATCAACCAGAGAAGTTATGGATAGCAGAGTTGAAAGATTGTATCTATGAGGGGTAGAGGGCAAGAGTCAAGTGAGATAAGATGATCCTTTTGGTAGATCAAGGTGTTTGGGATTAAATGATTTGAAGGGGTATTTCAGAGCTTCACAGTTAAGGCTGCTATACATAGTACAAGCAGAAAGCTGGTAATTAAAAGTGGAAAGGGATGGTGATGGAATGGGGCAAAGCTCAAGAAAGAAATAAGGCGAGACTGAGATTTTGGATGCAGATTCTAAAGGAAAATAATAGAAACCATACAGAATGTTGTATTCATAAAGTACCAAGAAGTATTCTAAGAACTGTGCTAACATGGAAAGGGAGAAAGGAGATACTGCCCAATAGGGCTGACCGCAATTAGCGGTACAGAGAATAGGCAAGAGGGGGTTGGAATCTACAGGACAAAATTGGCAAAGGTACCAATGTATTGAAAGAAAATAATTGGTGAAGGAAGGTAATAGAATGGAAAGAGACTGCCTTCCCTATCTAGGATTGATATCTGAGTGTAGGCAGAGAAAGGAATAGTGGGGTCCTAAGTGAAAAAACAACATTGGTAGAGTTTTTAATATAAACTACAACAGAAACTGCTGTTAAAAAGGGAATAATTAGTAGGACATATCAGATGTTATACAATAACTATAGGGATCAATCAGAAAAGGTTATAAAGGACTGGCAAGAGAGACTGAATAAGCAATTCAAAGGAAGCAATGGGAAGTTATATGTATGCCTCCAAAATATGCAGCACAGTCTAGATGATTTATGATTTTTGCTTGGAAATGTTTGCATAAGTATTTTTGTCCCTCAAGCAGATTCCAAAGAATTTTTCCTCATGTAGATTGCAAATGTTGGAAGTGTGATGAGGAAGAAAGAGGTAATTGGGAACATATTTTCTGGGAGTGTAATGAGTTAGCAGACTTTAAAAATTCCCTGCAGACTGCCCTGTCAGAAACACTGGGCGAGCAAAGTGATATAACTAAGGAAATGTATTTATTTTATTTTTGAGCCATGATACGGAATCAGAATTGCCTAGACATAGTAATGTCTTGCTGAGTTTAATTATTGTGGCTGCCAAAAAAGCAGTTACTAGAAAATAAAAAATCAAAATCTAAATCAATTGTACTAGAGGTAGTGAATATAGTAATAGATCTAAAAAATGCAAGTGGGATCTTTAGAAATGATTAGAAGCAAATTACATAGAAAAATGGAAATTGTGGGAACAATACGTGCAGAGTAATGTTTTGGAGGAGGAATGAGGTTTAAGGGAAGGCAGGAATTCAACAAGCTATGCAATGTTCAATTGACAGTGGCTGTATAGAAGAGTATATGTGATGTATAACGTTTGGTACTGAAAATATGTCAACATAAATAAATGAGTGCCTATGTCATAACTGATACAGCAATAAAGATGTTTCTTGTGTTAAAAAAGTGTGATGAAAGGGGTAAGCCGTCCAGAGAATCCCTCAAGATTTTTCAGCTCTCCTTTTCCAGATTTTCCAAGGGGATTTCTGACTTCTCATCCAATTTTGGCAAAAAAACAAAACAAAAATGGTCTCAACAAAATACAGGCAAACAGATGTTTAAGAAGAAATGGCAAGGGAGTTCTTAAAAGAAGCCTTGAACCTTCCAAATCCAAGGACAGTCCAACAAGTGTGACTGCTCCCACCCTGGCACTTTTTTTTTCTTCCATAAGTTTAAATATCCATTGTTCTGTTTTGCAACAGATAGTTTCAGACAAATGGGTTCTGAAAATCATTCATCAAGGTTGCAAACAGCAGTCAGAGGAAATTCCTCCTTTCCAGGGTCATTACCCTCCAGATCACTCTCGTTCCCACCAGTTCACATGCTGTCCTGAGGAGTGATAGAACCATTTCCTCCTTCCCAGGTGAAGAAGGGTTTTTATTCAAGGATGTTCCTAGTGCCAAAGAAATAAAATACTCTGGTTTTGGTTCTTTTATTCCTAAACCTGTTTGTGAATGTGACCAAGTTCAAAATGCTGTCACTTCAGTCTCTTGCCCCTTCTTCCTCTTCCAAGTGTCCTGGTAAAATTAAACTTAAAAGATGCTTATTACATCCCTATTCATCCAGATGTCGGGCGCTTCTTAAGGTTGTGTGTGTCTGGATCCCCTTATTAGTTCTCTGCCTTACTCTTTGGACTATTCACTAGTGTCTAGTTCCAGTTATAGCTCATTGTAGGCCACAGAGTATCCACATTTTTCAATATTTAGACTTGCTTAT
Organism: Protopterus annectens; assembly: GCF_019279795.1. Classification (NCBI taxonomy): domain Eukaryota; kingdom Metazoa; phylum Chordata; order Ceratodontiformes; family Protopteridae; genus Protopterus; species Protopterus annectens. The sequence goes on along the minus strand of NC_056745.1, from coordinate 1,479,984,003 downwards.
CTTTCCTGTCTCTGAAAAAGTCTCTGCAATCAATCAATCTCTGTCTCTTTCTCTCTGTCTTGGGTGAGAGATCTCTTAACACAAGCTGGGATTCCAAGGGAACACTGGAGTCTTTCTTTACTCCTTCAAATAGGATTGTGTTCCTCGGATGTCAACTAGACACCTCAGTTCAAAGAGCTTTTTTGCCACAGGAAGAAATAGATCTATGTCTTGATCTATTTCAAAGGTTTTCCACTCAGACTTTGGCCACTGTGAGGAAATACCTCATGATTTTGGTTCTTATGGCTTCTGTGGTTCTCGTGATACCCCTGGCAAGACTCCACATGAGAAAAATATAGTGGTATCTTGAGTCTCTTTAACCCAGCACCAACACCTTTTGACCCTCCTAATCCGGTGCCGGGATTTGTCAGAAGAGAAGTCAATTGGTGGAGACAACAGATGTCCTTAAATCCAGGTCTCCCCTTCTCCATCCCTTTTCCAAAGCAGTCAGTCACCACATACACCTCAGACTTTGTGTGGGGGGTCAGTTTTGGGAGGGATAAAAGTTCAGGGTTTGTGGGACACCAAGGACGGATGCAAGAATGCAGATATCAGGGAGATGCTTGCCCTAATCAAGGCACTCAACTCTCTGACTCACCTGTGATCCCCGGGACCTCTTTAAGTTGTTAGACAGTACCACAGTTCATGTGGTACATCAGCAAGTAAGGGAGCACCCTTTTTGCAGGGTATAGCCATTTTAGCTTGGGTTATAGCTTCACAACACAATATCACTTGTCAAGCATCCTGCATTGCATTAGAGCAAACCTGTGCATCAAGACAGGCTGAGCAGGACCAGGACAGACCTTCACCAATGGAAGCTAGATCAGGAGGTCTGCCAAGCTTTGATCCATCTGTGGAGAGTTCAAGTAAGACCTCATTGTCTCCTCTCTGAACAATGAACTGGTAAGATTGTGTTCCGGGACTCCATGTAAGAAGACCTGAAAGAAAATGACTTTACTTTTACTTGGACAGGAATGTTCTGTATTCCACCCTTTCCACTAATACCTAGGACACGTCTAAATGTTTAGAAGGAATCCCCCAAGATCATTGTTGTGACTGTACCCTGGCCCAGGCAACCATGGTTCTCCCTTCTTTTGGATATGGGCGGGGGCAATTACCACATTTTTCCTCAGACTGGATGTGCTCACACAGGAGTATTTGATACGCCCCAGTATCAGTCAACTGCTTGGATGATAGGGTCTTAATTATTTTAGGCACCAGTTTTCTGAGGACATATAGCAGATACTAATGGAGGCAAGAAAGCCTGCTGCTAGAAAATTATATAAGGAAAAGGTTTTCTTGTTGGTGCCAACAACCTTAATCAGCACCCATTCAGGGCTAGTTGTTCCCTGGTTTCACAATATTTGTATGAGTTAGTCCTATATTTCGTATTCTTCTATCTAGGTTCATTTATTGGTCATTTCAGCATGTCTGCCCACGGAACTTCCTCTTTCATTGCATTTTCATATCGTAAGAGGCCTCCAAGAAAACCAGTGGCTCCTCTTTGGGATCTTAATTTTCTGTTAGAGAAGCCAACACTTGCTCCATTTGAACCAGCTAAGATATCTGACTTGAGGTTCTTAACATGAAAAACAGTTTTACTTGATCACTCTGACCTCTTCAAGAAGAGTATCTGAGTAGCAAGTGCTTATGGTGAGTCAGTCATCATTCTCTACAGCAACATGATTTGTTTGAGAACTAATCTTTTTATGCCTAAAGTATCCGAGTTTACTTTAAGCCAAGCTGTTTATCTCCCCATTTTCTTTCTTAAACCTAGAAATAAGGGAGAAGGGATACTGCATAACGTGGATGTCCACAGCTGCATAACGTGGATGTCCACAGACACCTCAGATACTGTCTTGACAGAGCTAAATCTTTCAGCTCTTCAGATCAGTTGATCATTTCTTGTGAAGGCAAGAAGAAAGGACAACCTGTATCAAATCAGGCTGCTTCCAAATAGTTGTCTGAAGACTCTCCCTGTTTGTTGTACCAACTATAAGAAATCTATTCCAGCCAGGACCTTGGCTTCATCTATGGCTTTTTGGAAAGGGCTGGATTCAGGAAGTATTCTAGAAGCTGCTACTTGGACCTTAGTACATATACTTTTACAAAGCACTATAAGCTTGATTCCTTTAACATGTCTAGATCAAGCTTTGCTAGGACTATTCTCCAGGGGCTCCTGGACTTCCTCCACCTCCCAAATGTAGAAAATCTACCCATATAGGTAAGGTTACAGCAGCAGTGATCTATATGATGAACACAGTACAGTTGTGTAAGTAAATTTACTGTAACAGCAGGTATTTGAATGATCACCACTGAAGTAGCCACTCCCTTCACCCCCCCCTTTTTGTGTGTGTGTGTGTTTTTATGTTAGGGTGTGGGCATGTATTTATTTTGTTAGCCTTATCCTTGCAGGCCTCAGCCTCCCTCTCTCTGTTGGCTTCGACTTCGTGCCCAAACTTGTCTTTGTCAGCTCAGCACGAGCTGCCTGATAGGCATGTGTAAGGTAACTTGAGCTGCGTGACAGTTTGGCAAGTTGAAGGTGTCCTGAAGCTTTGGAAGCTGGTCGGTTGTTATTTCCTTGGCAGGATATAATCCATATAGCTAAGACTACTGCAAAACTGATCATGCAAACATCTAATGTTATGCTAAGTTTACTTACACAACTGCATTTTTTTTAAACACTTTGGTTTATTGCTGCATCCTGATTTTTTTTTAAATAAAGTTTAAAACACTTAATGCCAACATAGTACTCTTTCTGCATCCATAAACGTACATGGAGCATGAACAAGCAGTAGCCCCCTTCTCACCTCATTACTTAAAAGCAGTCCAGATTCATAAGATAGAAATGACAACATGGATGTAGCTCTCATTGTCAGATGCATCATGATGTCCCTTAATTCATTGTTAGCTGTTCAGCTGAATTGTCTATGGGGTCCATTTACATAAGGCTTTCATGTTCTTTCATCTTTAGTCAATAGTTCTAGTTTACACATTTCCTGTGTGATCTCAGTAACATCTTATAGCTGTGGTGAAGTGCCTTATTTCCATCTTTTAGTGTTTGTTTGGGGGGGGGGGGGCTGCCAGTAGAAAAAGATGTAATGATTTAACACTTAATATGGTGATCTTATCCCAAACCAGTCAAAAACAAGACCAAAGTATGACTGTCTGGTAATTGTAACCAGCAAACTTTGTCAGATGCTGTTTAAAGTTCTGGAGCACGGAGCACTCTCACAGAAATGTGAACCGAGTGACCCATGACCCCTTCCCGTACCTCAAGCAGTTTGGCTTTGTGGTTGGAAACATGATAGACAGTCTGAAATGTAAAATAATTGGAAAGATATTGCCAGCCAAAGAACCTGCAATTTTCTTGAAAATCTTAATTAACAGTAGTTCCCCTAAATATCTTATTGGAATTTACATCTCCAGCTGATGTTCTGAAGCTAGACTTCATTTAATGATGTTAACTCTTTAGGCATATCTTAATTAACAGTAGTTCCCCTAAATATCTTATTGGAATTTACATCTCCAGCTGATGTTCTGAAGCTAGACTTCATTTAATGATGTTAACTCTTTAGGCATATCTTAATTAACAGTAGTTCCCCTAAATGTCTTATTGGAATTTACATCTCCAGCTGATGTTCTGAAGCTAGACTTCATTTAATGATGTTAACTCTTTAGGCATATCTTAATTAACAGTAGTTCCCCTAAATATCTTATTGGAATTTACATCTCCAGCTGATGTTCTGAAGCTAGACTTCATTTAATGATGTTAACTCTTTAGGCATATCTTAATTAACAGTAGTTCCCCTAAATATCTTATTGGAATTTACATCTCCAGCTGATGTTCTGAAGCTAGACTTCATTTAATGATGTTAACTCTTTAGGCATATCTTAATTAACAGTAGTTCCCCTAAATATCTTATTGGAATTTACATCTCCAGCTGATGTTCTGAAGCTAGACTTCATTTAATGATGTTAACTCTTTAGGCAAATCTTAATTAACAGTAGTTCCCCTAAATGTCTTATTGGAATTTACATCTCCAGCTGATGTTCTGAAGCTAGACTTCATTTAATGATGTTAACTCTTTAGGCATATCTTAATTAACAGTAGTTCCCCTAAATGTCTTATTGGAATTTACATCTCCAGCTGATGTTCTGAAGCTAGACTTCATTTAATGATGTTAACTCTTTAGGCATATCTTAATTAACAGTAGTTCCCCTAAATATCTTATTGGAATTTACATCTCCAGCTGATGTTCTGAAGCTAGACTTCATTTAATGATGTTAACTCTTTTTGCAGTAAAAATTATATACAGTGAACTTATTATTCCCATTTTAGAAAAAGCTTACCCCTTCGCGTCTGGCCTCCATTTAATCCCACAGTTTCCAATCCTGTTGAGATACAGTGAATAATTTACAGATCTTCATTTGCATCATTAATCATTCAAACAAGCTCTTGACCTCCAAACATTTACTTGAATCAGCTGAGAAAGTCTCACTAGAGATTGGCTTCACTACTAGCTTGAGATAGCCCCAGTAAATTGCACCTAGGGTGCACCTTAGCAGGTGACAAATATGACCATGTAAGAGCCCTCCACTGCTAGACAACTTTATAGGGGAGAGATAATATATTCTTGCATGTGTATCTGTACCTACAAATGCCCATTTTGTTGTACTTTTTCAACCTATTCATCACTCCTACTGCCTCAGTTGCATTTTGGGTTATTTGTCAAGGTAGCTCAATATTGGACAGCTTTCAAAAGTTCAGACTCTCCTCACTTCCCTCTCTCTTCCTGTCACAGCTGATTGACTGAAAATATCCTGAGAGGGAAGCCTTCATCTATCATAGGAAGTATGTTCAGTCTTTCTGCCATCCAAAGAAGAAAGTCCTCTGACTTTTCACAGGATCCGGTACTGATTTTTCCAACTTACTGCTAAGATTAACCCCTTTGGGGACCACCTTCCTCTCATTTTATTATTAAATGTATTATTTTCTTTTTTCTATTTAAAAAAAGTCCATTCATATTTTATTTATGTCTGTGTTTACAGTAATTATTGGGTGGATTTCTGCTTGTAGTAGTGTTTGGTTTCTGTCTTTGACAAATTCTTGTTTTTACTGTTTTTGAGGAAGCTTTCAGTATTTCTGTCAAACTGCAATATGTATGTGTACTGCTGGACACTAGAAGCTGTCACATGCAGTCAGAACCTCAAAGTGCATAAGTCTTAACTCTTAATCTGCTTTTCCATTTTCCACTGGAAAATATTCTAGAACTAGGAATTAATTATTCAGCATTTACACAATATATGCATGACTCTGTGGTAAAATCATGATGCAGTGTTAAAAACACACAACAAACTGTTATTTGAAAGTACTGTGGACATTTTACTCTCTAACAAGAAAATACACTTTACATTGCTGTCGAATATTATTTTATGGGTGTTTAATGTGGTTAGTGTGTGGAGATAATTTTTAACACTGGTTTGATAGATTGGTTGCTTTGGCGTTTGGACTTTGTGTACTGGAATTTTTTTTAAATCTCTGTCAGTTATAAAAGAATTCTGAACACATTTCAAATTGTTTTTGCGATGATAGCACAGTTTGGCCATTGTTTAGTTGTGTAAGGACATACAACTTACTAGAAACTTTGAAAGCCATGTTGTGATGCATTATCCAGTGCAGTCAGTGTATTATTCTGGCTGGTGGTCTCTCTTCTGACTTGATGGATCCTAACTCTTGTAACCCCCACAATCAAATCTGGTTGCACCTAAACAGAAAAAAAAATAAAAATATATCTTAGCATATGGTTAATGATTCTGTCAGGGCGTCAGCTCGGCTTTTTGCTCAGTCTCTTTTAGTGGTGCTCTGTCGACCACTGTGGAACAGGCTTTTAGACACATCCTTAGAACTGTTACAGTACCTGGCACAGATATGGGAGAGTTAAACCCTTAGGTTGCGGGAGTGGTGTGGGGTAAGAGACCCTTTGCCACACATAATACTGTGTCCCTAGGAATTTTATCTATTAGTAAAATTCACAAGAAAAAGGAACGGAAGGTTCTTCATACATGCTGTTTATAAGGCTGATGTGGTTTCCCTGGCTATGAGTGCTCTGCGGGCAGTTAATTCTGGTGGTTGTGTCCCTGTACATGGCTCTAGTGCTAGTTTGGCTTGAGACCTTTCTGTTTCAGAGAATGAGGAACGTGATAAAGACAATGGTTATTTCCTAAGTGATACTGAGTCCAGTTGCCTTAATTCTTCAGAAAGGTGAACCTGAGCTTAAGTCCAAACAGGTGTTGGTGTTTCCTCAGATGATTGCTATATTTAGTGATGTTTTTGTTTGGGAGCAGTCGGGAACTACATCAGAAGTAGACTGTGTATATGACCTTATAGCGGTCAAGATTCCCAGTTCTGTGGCTCTGATGTTTATAAAGCTGATGGCAGAACACCAGTATTGATTTCAGCAGTCCCTAAAAAGACCCCTAGAAATATAGGGTGGTCTCAAATATTACAAGTCTCTCTTCTCATTTGACTGCAGACCCAGCTGCAGTCTCCCCAGCTGCCTGCTTAAAACTGCACCTCCAGGAGTTTCTGCAGTTACCTCCTGCTGCGCTTCTAGGCTTCAGGTATTTCTTGTTCATATTTTAATTAATTCCAAAATCATGCTACATACAAGGTACCCAAATATTTTATCTTGGAGCATACATGATGGCAGACACAATCGTATTGATATTTGACCTCTATCAATGAGTATTTGTTAGAACTGCAAGGTGACAACTTAATTTGTTAATAGGCTGAAGCCATACCAACTGGGAGTTAAAGGTACACCCTCAAAAGAGCTGTACTGGAGGAAATTAGTTAAAAACTCCTTGGCTTCAATCTAATCCAGTGTCCCTTTCTAGAGGGAAAATGTAGATATTCAGGGCAAAAGGATGTCTCTCTACTAATGTAGCATTTAGAACATTAAATTACCGAGACTATATATGTGGACATTTATTTTACAGTGTGCATACAGTTTGGATAATTCTGCTGCTTCCTTGTCTGCAGAACAAAAGTCTTAACGAAATTTTATAATTTGACTCTGGTTTCGAAGCATGCTTTGTGAGGTGTACTTGAATGTACAGATATAGTCTCAAGAAATGCTACTTCTTATGTTGTATTAAGACTCTGCTTAGTTACATAATCCGAACTTCTGTAACTTAAAAGCTGAAATTCTGAATGCACCTTTAAGTTCTGTATAGGCATTTGGGCCCTCTGTTACAGAGATTCTCAAACAGTGGGATAACAGAGGCAAATTAATGCATAGGGTATCTAGGATGTTTCATGTACCCAAGTTCCCCCAAACAAGGCAGCATCTTTCAAGGGGCAGAACAAACAAAAATATCAGCCAAACAAAAGTGAGGGATCCAAAACTAAATGGAGGGAGGATAATTCTTCAAAACCAAACGAGAGTTCCTTTCCTAAAAAGTATCAAGCCCTGCAAAGGAATGGTTATGCACAGTTACATAGCACCCCCTACTCCCTTTTCTGCCTTTCCTTCTTTTCCGATTTCTCCAAAGCTGTCTCAGCCCTGCAGCCTTGGTCAAAACCAAATGGACTCTGAGAATAATTTAGAGAGGATAGACTTGGACTTGGATAGAAAATCCTCACCCTTTCAGGAGAATTCTCCCACATCCACCAGACCAGACAGAGTTGTTGACTGTCTTGCTCCATTATGCCTGTGATACACAAAGGCAGAGGATTTTATTCTAGAATTTTTTTGGTAGCAAGAAAGGAGCACTCCTGGAGACCTGTCCTAGATTTTCCTTTCTAAACACCTTTATAAAAGTTACAAAATTCAAAATGCTCACCACCTGATGTTCTTTTCATTCTTCCTCAAGATATGGGTACTGGATCCAACCTCTGGTCCAACTCAGTCGCTTGTCTCAGACTTAAGCATCCAACTCCCGAGCTCCTCCATCTATCCATAATGCCCCAGCTAGCCTTCAGTATCTCATATCTCAAGATGCAGATCCTGTTTCAGAAGCCTTTTTCAATCATTTGTGAGTAGTTTTTTCATTAGGAGTCTTATCCAGTGAATTTTTTCTCCATCCTCCCTCTGTTTAGCTTTTTGGGGTTTCTACTAATCCCTTTCTTTAATTTCTTTTTCTTCTACCATGTTGGGCATACTTGTTGCATACCATTGCTGGTACTTCCTTTCCTTTATTTCCAGTTCTTTCTATTATTTTTAAGGTAACTACCCCTTACCATTGTCAGTAGTTTTGCTGTTTTAAAAAAATATATTTTCTGTCTCCTTTTCCGAAACTATGGCCAAGAAGCCCACAGGATTTAAAAAAATGCACTTCCTGTGAGCACAAAATTCCAAATTCTGATGCCCACAGGGAGTGCGTTTATTGTCTAGGAGCAGCACACTTCAGTACTAATTGTGCTATCTGTGCTGTCTATAATTCTATAGGGATTGCAGATAGGAAGAACAATTTGGTCCTCAAGGGATTACTACCTCCTCCTCCTTCCCCCTCTGGGGCTCAGATCCACAGTAAACATTCTAAAGCTCCATCAGAGCCTAGAAAGACGTCCTCCCCTTGATCTCTGAAGACTCCTCCTACCTCTATGACTTTGAGCCTCCTCAGAATATTCAAAGATCTTTGGATCCTACTTCCTTGGATCCAAAAAGGAAAACTTTGGATCCTAAGCCCTCTGATCCAATAATTGTATCAAGTAAATCTCCGATATAGCACTTGGATCTGAAAACCTCTGATCCAAACTCTGGTGCTCCAGACTCTCAGAACCTCAGGTTCATATTAAATGATCAAATGACTAAAACATCAAACATCAGTTCGAGATGAAAGCATCAGACATTTTAATCATCGAAAGCCAACTTAGTTAAATCTCAATGCATCAAATCACAGTAGTTGACTAACAGCTGTGCATAAGTTAGAAAGTTGGCTTTCGATTATTAAAATGTTCAGTGCTTTCGTTTCGATGAAATGACATTCGATGTTTTAGTCATTTGATCATTTAACATAGAAGCAAACTCGCTCACCTGAGTTTGTGATCAGTCTGGTTTCTCCTCAGCTCTATTCCCCTTTCTGTAGACCACTTTAAAGAAACACCCTAGGTTGCAATCCACTACCTCATCTGTCACGTCCTCCAGAAGTCTCTTCAAGGCCAAAGTGTATGGGATGATGAGGAAGTACCTCAGAGTTCACATTCAAATGAGGGTTCATCTGGCTTCATCAAACATCAGATCCATGAGCCTCCCTTCCACTTCCCATATAGAAATATCTCCTCCTCTGATCCATGCCATAGCTTCAGAGTCCTCAGTTGCAAGAGTCAAGAGAGAGAATCGGTGTCTGAGCCAAAGAGGGTTGCATCTTCAACTCCAACAGTTTCCTTGATTGGTTCTGCTCTTGTCCCCTCAAATCAAGATGAGTCCCTTAGCTGAAGCATCAGAGCCAGATCTGGAGACCGGGAACTACTCTGATGGAGCAATCCTTTCTCCTTGGAGGCTTGGCAGTAGACAGCTCTGGTCGGGCCCCCTCCTCGAGGCATGGATTGAGACAGAGTCGGGGCTTGTCTGCTTTGGAAGTTTTGACTCTGATGCGGCCAGCCACGGCTTCTCCTAGTCTTTCTGCCTTTGAGGTAGTGGAAAGGGTTTTCTCACATCCAAGAGATGCAGTGTTTTTCTTCCTTGGATCCCACATCTCCCAGTTGGTCCGAGCTCTGATCCAATCAGACCTATTCCACAGGGACTACTGATACCAACTAGCGTTCAAATAGTCCCCTTAGAGGAACTTCACCTCTCTTTGGACATCTCCCTAGACCATCCCATTGAGGAGGTTCCTGTAAGAGAATATGCAAAAGGAGACAGATACATTCACCTTTGGATTTTCTCTCAGAGAATACAGACTTCAGTGAAAGAGAGGTCCCCCAGATCACCACCTGATGACATGTCATTCAGAGACATTTTGGAGATCTTTAAGCAAAAAGGTGACTGGTCCTCAGATGCTCCTTCCCCAGAGTCAGTATTTTTGGAAGCTTTTGGTAATGGTCCATCTGTGTCTTGGGCGACTCCCCTTGCTGATGAACTTATCGACCTAATCTCTCGCCAGGCATGGAAGGAACAGGACTCTGTCAAACCAGTTCCCCGTCATCCAAACATGATTTTGGCACAACCAAAAGGCAGACCCCATTGGAGCAAAGCAGTCCCTGTTTATGCAGTGGTTGTGGCAGTAGCCACAAAAAAGAAGCTAGCCAAGCAGAGATCCTGTGTCCATCCCCATAATAGAGAGTTGAGGGCATTGGATTAGAAAGTGCATATTTGCTTCAGCGGCCTTTGCCTTGAGGTCCTTCAATTATTTGGTACACTTTACAAGGCTGCAGAGGGATTTTGACCAAGGTGCTCTCCAAATTCCTGTCAGAGTCCATGTCTGTGGAAGACTATAAAAGATCATCCTCACAACTGGCCACTATATTAACCATCTCCAGTATGTCCATGAGGTCGATATCCCATGCTGCAGAGAGGGTACTTCACGGGCTGCCCATGCTGCAGAGAGGGTACTTCACGGGCTGCCAATTCAGGCATTGCGGTACAGAGACCTACCTGGATATGGTTATGTGACTTTGCAGAGCCCTTCAAGTCTTCTTTCATCAATGCTGTTTCTGATGGAATGACCTTGTTTGGCGCTCTGTGTTGAAGAAATGCTCTGCCATAGTGAACAGGATGGAAAGACCCTGTCTGCTATAGGGATTTGCTTTCCTACCCCTCAACGATCCTTCACCTGGAATCAAAAAGGGGGAAAGAAAATGTGGTTCCAGAAGTCCCAGGTTTCTTTCCCGGACTCACATGAGGAGAACTCCTGTAGGGGTAGAGGGGGAAATACAAATGGAAAGATGCCTTCCTAGCAGCAGGGGGGCCCATAAAACCAGGGCTTCCTAGACTCCTTTCCGGATAGACCCTTTCAGCATTCCTGAAGGGTTACCTGACTGCTCATCTCTAGAGGCAGCTGGAGGGGGGGGCGCAATTGTCCTTGCACCCAAATGCCTGGGCTGTTATAACAAAAGATTCTTGCATGATGAAAATAATAGCCAGAGGTTATTTCATACCATTTTTTCAGAGTCCCCCATCCAAAAGAAGAAGGTTTCCTGACATGTCACCGAGTCAGAGAGGTGCTGCAGCTCAAGAAATTCAGAAGCTGCCAGTCCAAAGAAGATTCGGAACTTACTCAAGGTTCTTTTTAGTGCCAAAAAAGCCTAGGGACCTGAGACCAGTTTGGGATATACACAATCTGAACCAGTTTGAGAGAAAATCAAAGTTCCGAGTGGTCACAGTTCAGTCCATTCTGCCCTTTTTGCACAAAGTTGATTGGATGTGCTCAATCAATCAGTCTTCAAGATGTGTACTGTCACGTCAAGATGAACAGATGCTCCCAAAAACATCTGCCCTTTCGATTGGGAGCCAGTCAATATCAGTTCAGAGCCCTGCACTATGGTCTCACCACAGGCCCCTAGGGTGTTTAACAAATGTATGGCTGTGGTAGCAGCTCACCTGAGACTGCTAGAATTCCAAGTGTTTCCATATTTAGACGACTGGCTCCTCACTGCCCCAACCAGGCATCTCCTAGAACAGGCAAGGGACTATTTGCTCCAGCTTTTTCAAATACTAGGCATTACAGTCAACATCACCAAATCTAAACTACAACTGGTACAGAGCCTGGAGTTCATTGGTGCCCAGTTGAACACAGTAAGTCAGATTGCTTCTCTGCCTGCTCATCGTATAGATACAGTCAAGTTCCAGGTTCAGCAAATCCTTATTCATCTTGCTCCCCCAACAAGACTTATCCTTCAGGCTCCAGGTCCTATGGCATTGGCTATAGTCTTAATTCCTCTAGCTGTCCAGTGGTCTATTCTGCAACATACCCTGTCCTTCACAATCAAACTCACCTGGGTATACAGAAACTATCTTCTTTGGTGGATCCAGTCTGACATTTACCTGGGCCTTCCCTTTGTTCCATCTCCTCCAGTAGCCACACTGGCCACAGACACCTCCCAACTGTGAGGTGGGCATTTCTTGGGAAGAACAGTACAAGGCACATGGTCTGCTGAAGAAACCAACTTACTTCAGTGTTCTAAAGATGAGAGCAGTCCTACTAGCATTGCAGGCATTTCAGGATGTACTATTGCAATTCAAACCAACAACGTGTATGTGGTCTGATACATCAGCAAACGGGGCGGGGGGTCCTGATCTTACTCCCTCTGTCGAGAAGCCTACGAGTGTAGCAGTGGATATTCTCCTCCAACTGCTTTCTAGTGGCAACTCGCATTCCGGTAAAATTCAGCATACTAGTAGACAAGCTTAGCAGGTCCATTCTGATGCCTCATGAGCTGTCTCTGTATCAGTCAGTGGCAGAGAAGATTTTCCTTCGTTGGATCCAACCTTGCAGTGATCTCTCTGCATCTCCTTACAGTAAGTGCAGCAGGTATTTTGCCCTGATTCCCCCTCAGCAGGAGTCACCGAGAGATGCTTTAGCCCATGTTTGGCCCTCAGGACTCCTTTAAGCCTATTCCCCAGTACCTCTGATTCCAAAATTCTTAGCGAAAGCCAGTTGGTTGAAGAACTCTGTTATCCTCATTGCCCCCTTTTGGCTTGCAGGTGTGGTTCCCTGTCCTTTGGTCTCATCTTCATGATCTTTCTTAGATACTAGACCCCATTCCAGGCATTCTCCTGCATCCCTCAGCGATGAAGCATCCCAGGATTCCAGGCCTCAAGCTAACCGAATGGTTCTCCAATTCCATTAATAACTAGACAGCCCAGGCCTTCCTCCCCAGTTCATCATATACTTTTGTTTTCCCAGAAAGCTTCTACTAGGAAGATTTACAGGAGTGAATGGAAAAGATTCTCCATTTGGGCAGTTAAAAAGGAAATTGACCCTTTTACTGCTCTTATTTCGTTGGTACTGGAGTTTTTAGCTCCTCTCTTTCAGGAAGGTGCTAGTTTTTGCAGAAAGTACAATTATCTAATCTTCATTCAGAAGAAAAAGTTTGTCTTCTTCCAAATCGTGCAAAGCTTTCCTGTAGGGCACCTTCTGACTCAGGCCTCCAGTGAACGATCCTTCATTTCTTAATAAATCAAAGGATTTTATTCTCACTCTCTAGCACCTCGGCCAGTAGGATATTGAAGAGAGAAAAAAGTTATAAAAAAAAAAGAAAGAAATATATGCCTTTATATAGTAACACCAATTAACACACATAAGTTAAACAATCAAAAGTTTTCATCTCTTCAAACGCCTATTTACTGAAGCAGTAGAGGAGGAGAAAAAAATCCTTTGATTTGTTAAGTGCAGTGGTTTTTTTTTTTTAGTTCTACTTTTGGCTACTTGTTTGACCATTTGTTTTGTGGTTTATTAGATCCTTCATTTCTTGGGATTTAAGTCTTACTTCAGAGGTTGACACAGCAACCTTTTGAACCTTCAGCCATAACCAATTTAATTTTTTTATCTTGGAAAACCGCTTTTCTGGTGAAAATTACTTTGGTGAGGAGAATTTCCGAACTCCAGGCTCTATTATCCAAATCCCCTTACACTGTTATTTACAAAGACAGTTACTTTACAAACCAGTCCATCCTTCCTACCAGAAGCAGCCTGTGAATCAAATATCAGTCAAACAATTCACCTGCCTGTCTTCCCTAATTTTTCAAATAAGGGAGAGTACATGCTACATTTTTTTAGATGTACATAGACAACTATGTTTCTCTTTACACAAATGATTTCAGGAAAACAGACCAGTTGTTTCATTTTCCTGGAACAGACTGTGATCACCAGTTTCAGTTACCCTGGACAAATGGATCACTGGTTGTATTTCCTTTGTATATACTCGGCAAGGTCTCTCCCTGTCAAAGCCTCCTGAGGCATATTCAACCAGATCCATGAACACCACTTCTGCTTTCTGGCCTAGATCTTCCTTTGACGATATTTGCGCATAAGCTACCTGGTCTAATGCTCATACCAGTATTGCTCATTGCAAACTAGATTCGACTTCTAGAAGTAGAGCTGCTTTGGTTTGGTAGTTCTCAGGGATATCCTTCCATGAGGGCCACCCAAGATTCACATAGCTGGGGAATTTGTCCCACATGTTGAAGAAGAATGAAAAGGACATCAGAGATTAGTTATGTACTCAGCATAATGATGCATTTGTGTTGTCCATTTTCATTCTTCCTCAACTTCCCACCCTCCTCCCCCCTTTTTTTTACCTTTTAGAGTGATCTCATGGATTTTTTGAAACCTTTTAGTTCCAGGTTTGAGCCCTGCCTTACTGTTAATTTTTCCTTTCCTAATCTATCTTCTTTATATGTGTAAAGCAGCAAACTTGATCTAAGGTATTGTAGGCAAGCAGAGGCATTATGGGTAAAGGGAAGAGCCTGAGAGTTGGATCCATACCTTTCAATTTTGCTGCCTTCATTACCAGTTTTATTCGTTTTTTTTTTTTTAATTTTTATTTTTGATTTTTCCCGTTGCCGCGCTTCATTCAGTTTGTCCGACCAGGCTTAATTTTTTCTGTCGGAAAGGGCGCTTTTTGCTTTTTTTGCTTTTCAAATGGTTGCATTAGCAGGAAGCATGGCTCTTTTGGATTGGCTGCTCAAAGTACCAGATTTGGCATTACTGAATAGTTTTGCAAAGCTGTTGTTAAAACTGCTGAGTGCTGTGACCAGTTGGGGCTGAGCTATTCGCAATTGCGTTGAGCGCGCTGGCTAAACTGAGTGAAGATGAGTTGTCTGAACAAGGATTGTGGCTTACATTGAAAACAAACTGCTAGCATTTGAATAGAAACAGAGCTAGTCTGTGGTTGGCCACACAGGGCTACGTTTTTTACCATGTTTTTGTTCAGGGTAGGTTCTTTTTTTCTGCTAAACAAATTTTTGTTTTTTTTTTTTACAACTGTTTGTCGAACAGTTGTGTGTGCTTGTGCGTTTTCTTTGTCGTGACATGTTTTTTTTTGTTTTTTGTAACAGTGCTGTTTACTGTTTTCGTTTTGTTTGAACACTTTTAATTGAAAATATTTTAGTGTTTGTTTTTATTTGAGTTGTGTGTGTTTTGAAAACAAAAGTTTGCTCTATTTGTCAGGTATTTAATTTGTGACAGAGCTATGTGTCTTTTATTTGAAGTGAAAAGAAACAGAGCTGTGTATGACAAAGTCAGAGCTGCAGAAGCGCTTATTTCAGACAGAGAGAGATGTGTAGAGCAGACTTTTGTTGCTTTCTGTTTAACTGTCTGTTTATGTGACATTATTTAAGAATTTTCAGAGAAATTTTTTTATTTGAGAAAGCGCTTGTTTTGTTGCTTTTTTCAGACTGAACAGAGCTGTGTGTGTGTTACTTTTTTTTTTTCAGAGCTTGTGTGATTTATACTGGTAGAAATTTATATTATTTTTTTCCTGGCTGTTGAACAGAATTGAAAAGAAAACGCTGTTTCAGGCTTGTCAGCAGACAGAAACACAAGAAATGTGTGACGTTAATTTTTGCATTTCTCATTGAACAGACTTAATGTGTCTATATATATATTATATAAAAGACATGGCTGTTGTAGTTTTTAAGATGAAAAGAATGAGAAGTGTGTGTTCAGTTTTTTGTAGGTTGTGTAATGAACAGAAACTCCGTTATGTCTGTGAAGAGGAGATATGTAGAAGAAGAGTGCAACATATTCTGTATAAAACATTTTTTCTGGTTGCTGACATTATATTGATAACAGAAACATGACATTATATTGATATCGAACTTGCATAAAAAACAGATAACCTGTGTATAAATGCTATAATATAGGCATACTGTACCTATAGTGTACTCTGAAAGATCCTGTAGTCCTAAACACAAATAAAAAATCCTGCTCCCATATTTTAACACTTGGTTTATATTTTATTTTTTTCAGGACTTTTAAAAAATCTTTTTCATTGATTTTCATGCTTTTAGACTGAAGAAATCAAATTTTGATTTTCATTATTAATATTGATTTGAATTTCACAAGACAATAAATTCAGAAAGTAAATGGCACTCTTATTTCTTATTTGTTCAATGTAGTAACACATTTTAACAACCTTTTTTTTAAATGTAAATTATATAAGCAATGTTTAATGTAAAAACTAGTTTTGGCCTGCCCCCAAAAAAACCCTGAAATTGAAAATAAAATAAAAGAGCTACTGTGCAAGATGGTCTGTGGTAAATAAGTCATTCTGTTATGATGGAAGTGTGGGGACTATGTATTAAATTAAATCTTTGGTAGTTTTGTCTTTTTTCTTCATTGCATTTTGTTTTTGTTTCAAACTTAAAAATGTTCAAACAATAAATTTAAAATGTAAATGAATATATGTAAAAAGTGTTTGAACAAGGAATATAGAACACTTGAAAAAGGTGTACAAATGTTTGGTGTATGTAAAGAACAAATGGGGTGAAAAACAGCCCAGGTAATCTTTATCCACCACTGGCCAGATGCATTTTCTTTTGTGGTGTGTGTGTTTTCAATTGAATGTTCAATGAAAGGGAAGTTCAAGGCAGATAAAGTTTAATGCCAAGTCTGTTTGTATTCAAGAGTTTTTTTGCTTTTTTTTATTTATTTATTGTTGTTAATGTTGTGTGCTAAAAATAAAAAAAAAAAAAATAAAAATACAAATCATTTGTAGAAGTAAAGCAGCATGCCATTAGTGTGGTAAATAAAAATAAATAAAAATGTGATAGTGGATGGCTTGGTATGGCTGTAGAGACTGTGTGGTATATTTTGGTGATGGTTTTTCAGTTTGCAGTTTAAATTTGATATCCCACAATTCACAGGTGGGTGTGGGGGGGGCAATTGTGTATGCAAATTTTTTGTTAATCATCAACAGATTTGTACCCATTTTTTTGGGGGCCTTCCAGCTTTTTTTGATGTTTTCAGGTTGAGAGGTATGGTTGGATCCGTAAGTCTGAGATATGCAGCCAAGTCTGATCTGGTACCCATGCATTGAGGAGGAATGAAAATAGACAAACAGATGAATAGTTATGGTGCGTGTGTAAGTTTAATTTACAGTCGGTCACAGTGTTGTTTCCAGACCACAATTTCTTGATGACTGTGGATTTCAAGGATGCTTATATGCCTGTTGCTCCCAGTTTCAGGAAATGTTTGATTTTTGCCTTGTCTGGCTTACATTTTCAGCTTTTTGCATTACCCTTTGAACAACCTACTGCACCTCGAGTGTTTACAAAGTGTTTGGCCCTAGTGACTGTTTATTGCTGAACCCCAGGCATTCACAATTTTCCTTATTAAGACGACTTGCTGATTTGTGTGGATTCCAAATCTAGGTGCTTGGAGTCCTATAGACAAGATAACATCCCTCCTTTCCCACCTGAGCTTCAAGTTGAAGCTTCAAATGTCCATCCTCACACCGTCTTAAGGAATTGTTTCCTGGGGTAGTGGATAGAAACAGTGTGGCCTTCGTGCCAAAAGACAAAGTTTTGACTTATCAGGGCATTTTCTTGGATTTCTCTCTTCCTGACATGGCTTCAGCATGAGTTCCACAAAATTATATGCCTCATGTCATCAGTGATCCTCATGATACCACCAGCCAGACTACAAGTGAGAACACTTCAGTGATGCTTGAAAAACTGTTGGACCTAGCACCTTCATCCCTTGGATTTCCAAGTACTGATACTGCAATATGTGAAACAGGAACTGCAGTAATGGAGGGATCAACTGTCTCTCAATCCTTGAGAAGCATTATCCATAGGAGTTCAAGTGCAAGGCCTATGGGTCTTCAGGACTTCCCAAAGCACTTGAACATGAGATGTTGGCAGTAATTCATGGCTTAGAAGTTCAACACTTATGGACTCTGGGTCCTCTTCTAGTGATCACAGGTAACACTACTGTGATGTGGTACCTGAACAAACAAGTTGGTACAAGGTCACATCCTCTTTGCCAGTTGGTAGTGATGGCCTGGGAGCTGACTCTACAGCATTCTCTAACTCATCAGGCATCATACATTGCATCAGAGTGAAACACAGTGGCAGACAGACTAAGCAGATTCCCCTACAAAGGCCCTCACTAGTGGAAAGTCCATGTAGAGGTCTTCCAGGACTTGACCTAGAAGTGGAGAACACCTCAAGTAGATTTGTTTGCCCCCTTTCAAAACAGCTGAAAATTTTCTGTTTATCACCCTTGCAGCAATGCATAGAAGACAGATGCTCTAAATGTTCCCATGGTCTGGAATTATGCATTTCCATCCTTTCAAATGATTTCCAGGATACTTCTAAAGATTCAATAAGAATTACCAAAGATCATTGTGATAATCCCCTTTTGGCCAAGGCAAGGTTGGTTCTGTCTTTTAATGGAATTGGCCATGAGCAGTTATCACAAGCTTCCTCACAGACTGGATCTGCTCACACAGCATGGGGGAACATGTTGCACCCCAAATTATAATCATTGCAGCTGACAGTGTGGATGATTCTAGCTGGATATGTTTTATGCACTTCCGTTACGTGAAGGATGTGCAAAACCTCCAACTAGAAAATCTTAGGTGATGCCTAATCAATAACAGACGTCCCAAAAGGGTTTTGACTCCACTGGTTTTGAAATATATATGTGAACTACTTGAAGATAGTTTGTCATATGCTTCTAGCAAAGTGCATCTTGTGGCCATCACAGCTTGTCTGCCCATGGATCTCCCTCTTTTGTCTGTTATAGGTTCACAGGAAGTTACTAGATTAACAGTCTAGGAGCCCATACAAGCCTAGCCATATTTATCCCGAGTTGCCCTAGTTGTCAGCAGTTAGGTGAGCAAAGTTTGTAGAGCTGTGAATCTATGGTAATTATCGACTGCATCCATCCATGATGGACATGGGCACCAACCCAGGAGTGAAATTACGGTCACCCATCCATTGATCTAGGTAGCGTTTGAAGAGGGTTGGGGGAGGGGCTGTGCTTCACATGAATGGAAAGCTTGTCCCAGAGAAGGGGTAGCCTTGGAAGTGTATCTATCTCTCCATGATGATTTTTTTTTGTCAGAGGCTAGGTTAAGATCCCTGGAGTGAGTGACCCTCATGCAGTTTGATTAATGAATGTGCATCATTTCCATCAGGGCCGGGTCAGAGACTACCCTGTAAGCCAGAAACAGGTCACCCCTTAGCAGCCTGTAGGAGAAGAGATACAGTGACAGGGCTTTCAGTCTTTCTGCTTAGGACTTCTTTTGTGTACCCTGCATTTAATTGGTGAGAAACCTCTGTAGTGTGTCCTGTCCAGGTGTTGCAGGTGTCTGGTGAGATACATGCATAAGTGAGCATTGTACTCTATTATTTGTCTGATGAGGGCGGAGTATAATGGAATTATAAAATTTTTAGATCTAATTGTTATGCCTTTACTTATGAGATGTACCACATAGGATTTCCTTACCACTTGTGGATTACATGGTGGTTAAAATTCAGATTGCTACCAACATGATTACCCAGATCACACACCACTAGGTCTTACACATAAGGGGGTGCTGTCTGTAATGTACTTAGGGATTTTAGCTTTGCATTTAGCTTCAATTAGTGGTTGTGGCACCAGTCATTTGTCTGTGTTGACCCTTTCTGCAGTATATTCGCAATGTTGGAGGACTCAATGATTGCTAAATTTGTAGTCATCAGTGAACTTGGTGAGCCACAGGCCATCCACGTTTGCCTGGACTTCTGAGAAATAAATTCAGAACAATAAAGAGCCATCACAGAACCCTGTGGTATTCCACTGGTGACTGGCCTTTTACTAGAGGTGAATTTACCCACTTTGACAGTGTGTCCTGTCAGTGAGCCAGTTGGCTACCCACCTGGTGACATAGGGGTTAACTCCCATTTGGGAGAGTTTTGCTATAATACCTGAGTAGGGGATTGTGTCATATGCCTTGGCTAGGTCAAGGTAGGCAGTATGCACTCTCTTTCCCTCATCCAGGACATTGGTGACTTTCTCGCAGAAGTTAACCAGGTTTAACAGACATGATCTACCCTTAAAGAATCCAAACTGGGTTGGGTCCAGACTTTTGAGATCAACTATGTCCTTGTTGATAAGGTCTTTGCCTTTAACATTTCTCCAGATCTGGGCAGAAGAAACAAACAATCCAAAACAGAACAGGAGCCCAACAGTAGCCAGCAGAAACAGATGTTAATCCCAAAAAACACTTTCTTTTAACGTAAAGTCAATTTAATAAAAAATTTTTCTCACGTTTTCGTCACTTTGAGTAAAGTAACTTCTTCAGACATACAGACAAACAGCAGTTACACCGTTTCTACAGCATTTAAACCATGTAGCATGAAGTCATGTGACTAATAGCAGCAATGAATTAAAGGTGCAGAGCACAATAATTCAAACACTATTAAAGTAAGTCTTAAAACTTACATACTAACTCAAATAAAAAGTGTGTATGCATTCAATATACAATATACAAGGGTTATGTTAATGTCATTAGTAAAAAGTTAAAAATACACTATCATGTAAGATTTCTTAATTTAAGCAAACATGAAATATTACAATTCTCATTCAAACCAGGCAAGCAGAAAGCATTAAGTGCTAACTGCCATTCTAGTTCTCGTACCTCTAACAAGTACTGAATATGGGCCACCTCTAATGTCAGGAAGTACCTGGTCAATAGCTTGGAACGTGAGACTATGTCCACCATTTAATGAAACATGTTTTGCTAAAGCATTTTCTGTTTTATTTTTGCTAATCGCATAAGAGTGTTTGTAAATTCTCTCACGAAGCCTCCTGTCCGTTTTCCCTATATAGAAAGCCGGACATAAGGTACAGGAAGCTAAGTAAACAACACTTTTGGACTCACAATTCAACTTATGGTTGATGTAAAATTTACATGTATTCAGTACTCTAAAGGAATTACCTGTTTTTATGTATTTACACATCCTACATGAAAGGTATGTGTCTAATGTCTAACTCACACACGCTTTCATAAAGAGCTAAAAGGGGATGAAGAGGAGGGCTGAGCGTACTAGCAGCCCTAAGTACATGTGCAGGTTGTTGAACATTGCCTAATAAAAAGGAAAGATTTAATTTCCTTACGTAACACTTTGTCTAACAAAGTTTTTACTACATTAATGTTATTACTTAAAACATGTGTTACCGTTCGCTAGCAGTTCAATGGAGTAGAGGTATAGTTCAACCACTCTTGACCTCACCTTCCATTGTCATTGATGTTAACCTGGTAGAGTCACCTCTTAGCCAGGTTGCCATTCAAACTACACAGTCACCAAACAGTGACTTGGTTACCTATATAAAACCTTCACTGACTCCGCAAGCTAGGGAGATCTCTTTATGCAATATTTTTATAACCACCTTTAGTAAAGACAGTGACCAACTTAGATTAATTCTCCACAAAAATTGGAGTTTCCTTTATAAGGACTCTTCTCTAGTTGACAGAATTGGCCAGTCACCCAGTATTGTTTATAGAAGAGGCACTAATTTAAAAAGTTTTTTTGAAATTAAAAGCACTAAACCTACTCCTAGACTTACTGGAACCTTTATGTGTGGAGCATGTAGGATGTGTAAATACATAAAAACAGGTAATTCCTTTAGAGTACTGAATACATGTGAATTTTACATCAACCATAAGTTGAATTGTGAGTCCAAGAGTGTTGTTTACTTAGCTTCCTGTACCTTAAGTCCAGCTTTCTATATAGGGAAAACGGACAGGAGGCTTCGTGAGAGAATTTACAAACACTCTTATGCGATTAGCAAAAATAAAACAGAAAATGCTTTAGCAAAACATGTTTCATTAAATGGTGGACATAGTTTCACGTTCCAAGCTATTGACCAGGTACTTCCTGACATTAGAGGTGGCCCATATTCAGTACTATTAGAGGTACGAGAACTAGAATGGCAGTTAGCACTTAATGCTTTCTGCTTGCCTGGTTTGAATGAGAATTGTAATATTTCATGTTTGCTTAAGTTAAGAAATCTTACATGATAGTGTATTTTTTACTTTTAACTAATGACAATATAATCCTTGTATATTGTATACTGATTACATACACACTTTTTATTTGAGGTAATATGTAAGTTTTACGATTTACTTTAATAGTGTTTGAATTATTGTGCTCTGCACCTTTAATTCATTGCTGCTATTAGTCACATGACTTCATGCTACATGGTTTAAATGCTGTAGAAACTGTAACTGCTGTTTGTGTGTCTGAAGAAGTTACTTTACTCAAAGTGACGAAAACGTGAGAACATTTTCTATTAAATTGACTTTACGTTAAAAGAAAATGTTTTTTTGGGATTAACATCTTTTTCTGCTGGCTACTGTTGGGCTCCTGTTCTGTTTTTGATTTCTCCAGATCTTTTGGGTTTCTAATACGATGACAAGAATGGACCTCCATTCCTAAGTCAAAGTGCGATTAAAGTTCATGAAATTAGTATTGTTTCACTCTTTCATTTCAGCCAGAAGTGCTCTTCGAAGCACCTGCAACATGCCCAGTAATGACGACTCCTGCAGTTCATACGGAGTTGCATGAATTGGTCTTTGTCTTTTGGCTTTTCCCAGTTAGGGGTCACCACAGCGGAATGCTGGTCCACTGATGATTGGCAGTAGATTTTTACTGTGCCGAGGTGCCAGCCTGATGCCCAACCTTCAACGAAGGCACACCTATTCATGCACACACCTACCTGCATGTCTTTAAATGCCACTCAAGTGCTGGGGAGGACATGATGTCTAAATATGATTGTAGACTGTTCTTTATAAGACCCGTTGCTACTACTACTCTTGGTGCTATGTGGGTATCTTTCTTCCACATCACTCTCATTTCTGCTTGCAAATCCTGATATTTTATAACTTTGTGTCTCTCTGTACGCAGGACACTGTAGTCACTGGGTGTGGCGATTTCAGAAATCAATGCTACTTTTGTCTTCTTTTCTTGGACCACTATATCTGGTTTTCTAGCATCTGTCTTTTGAACTGTTGGTAATGGGTGATCCCATGTGACAGACTTCATTTTCTATGATGTATTGTTAAGGTCCATAATTATTCTTTCCATGGCCTTGCAGATGAGGCTAGTCAAGCTCGATGGGTCTGTAATACCCACTGTCAGTCGATGGTTCCCCTTTGTGCAGTGGGATTACTGTTGCCGTCCTCCATTCTGCCAGAACATAGCCAGTCCGCATGCTTTGGTTGAACAAGGATCCAAGGAGGTATGCTTGGTCATGTTTTAAGTTGTTTAAAAGGCAGCCTGGGGTGTTGTCTGGTCCCACTGATGATGCCATGCCAGCTGTGGAGTAGTGACTCATCACTGGGACAAAGCAGGCATTCCTTAATATTCCAAGAGCAGAATAACGTATTTCTTACATTTATTTAATTGAATTGCACTTCTTTAATGCTTATAATTGTGCTATACAGCTAATCTACTACATTTTGCACTATTATAAAACTTTTTTTTTTACTGTTTCACTGCATTTATGTACTGTTTAAACTATTTTTCATTGCTAGATACTGTTTCATTACTCTAATTGCATTTTTACTGAATTACTTAACTGTAACTGCTTTTTCATACTGAGAGTTGTATTTTCTGTTAATGTGTGTTTTTCTGTGCTTTTTTGTGAGGTTGTGTTCTAGTCAGGTATCGTATAACGGATTTGTTTGCAGTTAAAACCATTCTCTAGAGTCTCCTTGGTCCTTTATGTTTAAAACTTTCATTTAGTGGCTACAGCTAGTAGCTGTAATAGTGTGCATTACAGTATTTGCATTTTTACTGAATTACTAAACTGTAAACTGCTTTTTCATACTGAGACTTGTATTTTTTGTTTGTGAGTGCTCTTTCTGTGCTTTTCTGTGCATTTATTGTGAGGTTTCTGTGTTCTACTCGGGTCTAGATAGAGGCCTGCTGTTGTCCAGGCCTAGTAGTTTTGTTTGAGTTTTCTATGTTTCTGGCAGCCATCTTCTGCTGATAGTGTCTTGTCTTCTTTGTTATTGAGAGTAACAGGGTTTCCTGACCTTCTCTAGCACGAGTGATTGGTGTAAGAGCAAGGGCTAGTAGGACTAGGTTAGGGGTCTGCAACCTTTACTATCAAGAGTCCTGACCTTCTCTAGCACGAGTGATTGGTGTAAGAGCAGGGGCTAGTAGGACTAGGTTAGGGGTCTGCAACCTTTACTAGCAAGAGTCCTGACCTTCTCTAGCACGAGTGATTGGTGTAAGAGCAGGGGCTAGTAGGACTAGGTTAGGGGTCTGCAACCTTTACTATCAAGAGTCCTGACCTTCTCTAGCACGAGTGATTGGTGTAAGAGCAGGGGCTAGTAGGACTAGGTTAGGGGTCTGCAACCTTTACTAGCAAGAGTCATTTCACGAGTGATTGGTGTAAGAGCAAGGGCTAGTAGGACTAGGTTAGGGATCTGCAACCTTTACTATCAAGAGTCATTATTGGTAAGAGCAGGGGCTAGTAGGACTAGGTTAGGGATCTGCAACCTTTACTATCAAGAGTCATTTCACGAGTGATTGGTGTAAGAGCAAGGGCTAGTAGGACTAGGTTAGGGGTCTGCAACCTTTACTATCAAGAGTCATTTCACGAGTGATTGGTGTAAGAGCAAGGGCTAGTAGGACTAGGTTAGGGGTCTGCAACCTTTACTATCAAGAGTCATTTTGGCCCCCTCCCACCAAATAAAATTCACCTGGAGCAACAAAACCTATTTGACACCTAAAATGAAGATAGCACAGTGTATAAAGTTTTATATATAATTATTATATTAAATATAAAAGAACTAAGTTTATAAGAGCACTATTTAAAATCCTTCCCTATTTTTGTTACTTTGTTGGGATTGCTCGATTGCAGTGTGTGTATGTGTCTGTCATATCTCTCGACCTCTTAGAACAAGAAATCTGGACAAATTCATAAATAATTGGGCACAAAGGCCCAAAAATAGGGACACTTTTTAAGTATTGCTCTTACAAACGTAGAAAGATAATAGAAGAACAGATTTTGCATTAGGATGAATTTTTCTGAAGGGTGTGAAGTCTGCAACTCAGCTGTCTATTTTTTCTGACTTCAGCCCTCAATGATTTGCCAGAAAACCACAATTTTATGAGAAACAGACCAAAAATATGAGGCAAAAGTCGGTACAATCTGCGAAAATCTGCACATGAGAGGTAAGTGTGTGTGTGTGTGTGTGTGTGTAAAATGCATATTAACAGAAACCATGTTATTCTAGCAAGTGTCTAAGTTTATAACAGCAATATTTAAAGTCTGTCCCTATTTTTGTTCCTTTGTTCCCCTTTATTTGTGGCTCTGTCTAGATTTCTTGTGGTATGACTTTGAGAGGTATGGAAACCTTTTAGGAGATGCTGCTTTTGCCAGGGGAATCGCTCAATCACTCTGTGTGTGTGTGTGGAATGCATGGCAACAAAAATCGTGTTATTCTAGCAAGTTTCTAAGTTTATAAGAGCAATATTTAAAGTCCATCGTTCGATCACTCTGTGTGTGTGGGGGGGGGGGGGGGGGTAGAGTGGCCATTATTTTTCAAAGCTGCAGGGAGCCACTGCAGATGGGTGAAAGAGCCACATGCGGCTCCAGAGCCGCAGGTTGCAGACCCCTGGACTAGGTAGTACTTCAAGCTTCTATATTTTTCCATCCTTTCTGGTATATAAACCATATGTCTGCAAGGGGCTGTGCTTGTATTTACTAGGCTGTGGGAATGGTGATTCATCACTGGGACAAAGCAGAAATTCCTTAAGACTCCAAGAGCAGAATAAGTTATTTCTTAAATTTATTTAATTGAATTGCACTTCTTGGAGCTTATAATTGTGCTATACAGCTAATCTACTGCATTCTGCACTATTATAAAGCTTTTTTTTTACTGTTTCTCTGCATTTATGCACTGCTTTAACTGTATTTTTCATTGCTAGATACTGTTTCATTACTCTGCATTTTTACTGAATTACTTAACTGTAACTGCTTTTTCATACTGAGAGTTGTATTTTCTGTTTGTGAGTCTGTGCATTTTTTGTGAGGTTTCTGTGTTCTAGTCAGGTATCATATAATTGATTTGTTTACAGTTAAAATCATTCTCTAGAGTCAACTTGCTCCTTTATCTGTTTAAAACTTTCATTTAGTGGCTACAACTAGTAGCTGTTAATAGTTTCCCACCAGCACTCCCTATTGGTGTCTTGTTCTTATACTTAGTGGATTTGCAGTTGCCCGCCCATACTGTAAATTTGATCTGGGAAACTCCTCCCAGTCTAATGTCATTAGGTCATTTTACCTAATACAGAGAGAACATGTGAGAAGGCCCAACTCACTTAGGTTCTTAACCTTGGAATCTGAAGTAGTTAACTTAATTTTATCTGCAACCTGTGGGTATTCAGATCCGTATCGGATCCAAGCTGGCAACTTTTTTTCTAGCATCTGCTCCAATCTCTGAGCTCCTCCCCTTACCCAAAATGTACTACCATCTCCTATCTTCCCTCAGATCTCATTTGCCGCACCAGTAGTGTGCATTGTGGTCTCCTTTGCTCTGAGCTAATGGATAGTAAGTGTTATTAATACTTAATCTAATGTGTGTCTGACTGATTTTTTTTCCCTTCCTCCCCTTTTTTAGTGTATTGCTTGTTTGTCGGTTTAAAAAAAAAAAAATTTTTTGTTAAACTTGGTAGAGTAGTTGTTAGGTCTGCTCTTCCCCTACCTGTGTTTGTGTGTGGTTTTTCTGGTAGGTAGTGTTTTCTTTTGGGTGCAGGACCATCGCTGATCAGCCAAAATCTGTTTTCAAGAAATGTACAGTGTGTGGCCATAAGCTCTCCCCGGCTGATGGTCACACTCTGTGTGTCATTTGTTTGGGAGTGGCACATTTCTCCACTCAATGTGCTATCTGCACCAGGTTCAATCCTAGGGCCCTCAGGGATCGGAAGGTCAAGTTAGTAGCCAAAGGCCTTCTCCCCGCTTCCATGCTGGAATCTGCCATGGCCTCGGTATCTAGTGCTCAACCTCCAACTCAGACAGGGACTCAAACTTCCTCTTCTTTTGGTGATGGGCCTAATAAAGACAAATCTACAGTCAGCGTGGCTGACAAGGAAAAAGACAGAGAAAGGCGCATAGAGGATAGGGACAAGAGAAAGGACAGACCTCGCAAGAGATCCCCGGACAGGGAGCTCTTTCTTAGTCACCCTTCTAAGGCTATGAGGCCAGTTTCTCCACAGCTCCGGTCTCCTCGTTTCTCACCGGAGCCGTTGGAACATTTGGACCCGAGGCCTTCCTCCCCATCATTGCGCAGACCAGCCAGATCCAAGTCGGTGGCCTCTTTGAGGTCGACTCGGAGTTTATCGGACTTGGACATGGACAGGATGATGTGGAGATTCATTCAGACCCAAATACAGATAGGAGTCTTGCCAGGCCCCTCTCCCTTTAGAGGGGGGACCTCCATGCCTTTTTTCCACCCCATCTCTCCTTCCCCGATCCATGCTTCGGCTTCGGGGCTCTTGGATCTGAGGATTTTTGGAGCTGGTAGCTCGGCGCCGATGGTTCCTCCAACCTCGACTCCGGCTGTTACCTTGAGTTCCTCGGATATGATTAGTTTGGATCCGAGTGACTCCAAGAGCCGCGGACAGGGAGTCTGAACCAAGGGAATGAATTCTTAGTCTCCAACCATTTCGGATCTGACCCGTTTCCTCGGACCTCAGGCTACCCTTGCTTTGGCTCCGGTCCCCGCTTCGGCTCCAGGACGGGCGTCATCCTTGCTGGGTGCTAAGGAGGTCCACTCTCCCTCTGCCTTTAAAGTGGTGGAGAGGGTTCTCTCCCAGGGATTGAGACCCCAGCCCATCCCCTTGGATTCCACCCAGGCCCCCCTGGATTTGGCGATGACTCCCTTCATCCTGTCTCAGGGACAGCCCATGCCAGAGGATCCCCAGGTTAATTTCCCTGAGGAACCCCCTGCGGCTCACGAATCCCCTTTTTCGAGTCCCACTGAAGAGGGTAACCGTAAGAGCAAGTGCAAAAGGAGGCACTTGAGTCCCTCACTATGGACACGGACTTAGATGAAGGAGAAGGTTCCCCCAGGTCACCTCCCGAAGAAGTCTCCTTCGGAGAAATCATGGAGATCCTCCGCCAGAGGGGAGGTTGGTCAGCCCCAAAACCTTCTGGGGATGAGTCGGTGTTCCTGGAGGCCTTTAGCATGGGCCCATCAACTTCCTGGGTGTCCCCGCCAGCGGACCCCTTGGTGGACCTTATCACCACGCAGGCATGGAAGGAGCCTGACACCATAGAGCCCATCCCCAAACGCCCTGACAAAATTTTATCACCCCCTTCCGACAGGCAGCCTTGGTCAAAAGGAGTCCCAGTTGAAGCTATATTGGTTGCAGCTGCCACAAAGAAGGAACTAGCACAGGAGAGTTCCTCAGTCCACTCTCCAGACAAGGAGTCCGGGTTGGTGGATAGGTTTGGGAAGCGCATCTATTCCTCAGCGACCTTTTCAATCCGTGCTCTGAACTGTTTGGCACATGTGATTCGGCTTCAGCGAGATCTTGCTTCAGAATTCGCTGAGTAGCCCCCAGAGTCTTTATTACAGCAGTACAGACAGTTGTTCTCTGCGAAAATGTCTACTCTGAAGTCAGTCTCAAACACGTCTATGTGGCTCCTTTCCCATGCCATGGAAGGAGCAGCTAGAGTGGCTGGGACAGGCATAGCCATGAGGCGTCATGCCTGGCCCAGGTTGTGTCAGTTCATGGACCCTTTCAAGGCATCGTTTATCAACGCTCCCTACGACGGTTCTTCCCTTTTTGGGAAGACTGTACGTGACACACATGTCCAGAGCGAAAAGGACAGGAATACTTTGTCTGCCGTCGGGATCCACTTCTCTAACCCTCAGTGGTCCTTCTCTAGGAGTCAAAGAGAGCAGAAGAAGATGTGCTTCCGAAAACCTCAGTTTTTCCAGGATTCTCAGGACAGCTATTCCCCCAGAGGCAGAGGGGGACAGGATCGATGCAGACCCAGAGGTAGAGGGGGTCCCAGGAATTTTGGGTCTAGGGAACCTTTTTCTGATAGACCTGGTCAGCAGCCCTGAGGGGTTACCCGACCCTCCTACTCTGGAGGCAGTCGGGGGAAGATTGTCCTTACACCCAGCGGCATGGGAGTCCATTACGACAGATTGTTGGGTGTTGCAGATATTATAAAGAGGTTACACTATCCCATTTGTTGCCCCTCCAAATATTCCAAAACACCTCCCTGATGTTCCACCCGCCCACAGGGAGGCCGCAGCTCTGGAGGTTTCAAAGCTGCTTCTCAAACGAGCCATCGAACAGGTCCCCCTGGATCAGTCCGGATCAGGCGTCTACTCAAGGTTCTTTTTGGTGCCAAAAAAGATGGGGGACCTCAGACCCATTGTAGACCTGTCAACATTGAACCTGTCTATAGCCAAACAGAAATTTCGGATGGTCACCCTACAGTCCATTCTACCTTATCTCCGAGAGTGCGACTGGATGTGCTCGTTAGACCTCCAGGATGCTTACTACCACATCAAAATACACAGAAGCTCCAGGAGATTTCTGCGCTTCTGGCTGGGATCCAGTCATTTTCAGTTCAGAGCCCTACCCTTCAGTCTCACCACAGCTCCCAGGGTGTTAACCAAGGTAATGGCAGTTGTAGCGGCTCACCTGAGGCTTCAGGGTATTCAGATGTTTCCTTACCTGGACGACTAGCTCTTCGCTGCGCTCAACAAGCATCACTTGTGTCTGGCCCAAGATTACTTCATTCGGTTGGCAGATCTACTGGGATTTAGTCAATGTTCAGAAATCCCAATTGCGACCAGTACAAGTTCTAGATTTCATTGGGGCACAGCTAGACACTTTGCAGATGAAGGAATTCTTAACTCCAGACAGGATCTTACACCTCAGGTGCCACATAGCTCAGATAGTGAACTCCAAGTCTCCAAAGGCGAGCAAGGTTCTCCGGGCTCTGGGCTCCATGGCTGCCTCCATATCGATTCTCCCTTGTGAGCGCCTTCATATGCGGGTCCTTCAATGGGCTCTGGCTGTTCAATGGTCTTGGCTAGACCTGCCCATGGAATTTCCAATCCGGATCAGTCACGTCTGCAGGACGTCTCTTTTTGGTGGTTAAGTTCACCGGAGATATCAGGACGACGCCCCATCGCGTCATCTCCAGACCAAGCTACAGTGACCACGCACGTTTCCCAACTCGGGTGGGGGGAACACTGGGAAGGACAGTCCAAGGCATGTGGTCCCAGTCAGAGACCAAGTTGCACATAAATGTTCTAGAGATGAGGGCAGTGCTTTTAGCGTTGGAAGCCTTTCACACTGTCCTTCTCGGATTGATTGCAATTCAGTCAGACAACATGTCGGTTGTCTGGTATGTCAACAAGCAGAGGTGAACCAGATCCTAACCCCTATGTCGCGAGGCCATGAGAGTGTGGGAATGGGCGATCTCCACCGGTCAGTTTCTGTTAGCAATGCACATCCCGGGCCACTCCAACATCTTAGCAGACAGATTGAGTCGGGGTATTTTGATGCCGTACGAGTGGTCTCTGAAACTGTCAGTAGTGGAGGAGATCTTCCTTGCATGGGGTCAGCCTTGCTGTAATCTCTTTGCATCTCCATCCAGTGCGAAGTGCAGCGAGTTCTTTGCTCTGATTCCCTCACCAGGGGAAGTCCCCAGAGATGCTCTAGTCCATGCTTGGCCCCCCTGAGCTTCTGTATGCCTATCCACCATTACCACTCATTCCAAAGTTTCTTCAGAAAGCTTGCCGACTGCAGTGCAAAGTTATCCTCATTGTCCCGTTCTGGCCTCGTCAGGTTTGGTTCCCATTCCTTTGGTCTCATCTCTTAGCTTTCCTGTGGTTTCTGGATCCCTGCCTGGATCTAATCTCCCATCTGTCGGGGGCCCGTCCGCCCAATCTGGGCAGCCTCAAACTGACAGCTTGGTTGCTCAAGTTCCCTTGATTGCCAGGACTCCCGGTCTTTTATCCCCAGTAAAATCCATTCTGGTGGCTTCTCTTAAAGATTCCACTAGGAAACTATATCGCAGTAAATGGAAGCGCTTTTCCATTTGGGCCTCACAGAGAAAAGTAGATCCCTTTACAGCCCCTGTTCCAGTGGTGTCGGATTTCCTGTCTGGCATTTTTCAGCAAGGAGCTAGTTCCTCCACAGTGAAAGTACAATTGGCAGCCATTTCTAATTTTCATTTTGGTGAAAACAACATTGCCTTAGCCTCCTCTAGGTTGTGTAAGGCTTTTCTTAAAGGTACTTTTCTGTTACGTCCACCTGTCAAGGATTCAGTGCCTCCTTGGGGCCTTACCTTTGTTTTACAGGCATGGCTCCTCCGTTCAAACCTGCAGCTTCGGTGGATTTAAAATTTTTATCCTAGAATACAGGTTTCCTAGTTGCCATTACATCTGCTAGAAGGGTTTCTGAGCTTCAATCTCTGCCGTGCCTCCGTATTTCGTCTTCCACAAGAATAGGGTCTCTCTCCGTACTTAATCCTTCATTCTTACCCAAAGTGGCATCTGAAGCAAACATAAACCAGTCCATTAATCTGCTTGTTTTCTTCCCTAACTTCCAAAATAAAGGTGAATACAAACTTCATTTGTTAGATGTTCATAGACAACTTCGTTTTTATCTTCATAAAACAAAATCTTTCCACAAGACTGACCAATTGTTTGTTTCCTTTTCCAAAGCATGTATGGGAAAAGTTATTTCTAAACTTTCTTTGGCCAGATGGATCACTCTTTGCATTTCACATGCCTACAAAGCAAAAGGTTTATCTCCTCCTGGTATTGTCAAGGCTCACTCTACCAGGTCCATGGTGACTTCTGCTGCTTTTTGGTCTAGGGTTCCTTTGGACGACATTTGTGCAGCAGCGACTTGGGCCAATTCACATACCTTCATTTCCCGTTTCAAATTAGATCTGATTTCTAGTGGTACAGCATCCTTTGGCTCTGCTGTGCTCAGGAATATTCTTCCATAAGGGCCTCCCAGGATTGGAGTAGCTGGGGACTCTGTCCCACAGGTTGCAGATAAAATGAAGTTAACTACTTCAGATAAAGAAGTTATGTACTCACCATAACGTTCCATCTGAGTAGTTATACTTAATTTTTCTGCAACATTCCCTCCCTCCGTCCCCCGGACCTTGTCCTGTCTTTTCAGGTTTGGTTCGATGGGCTGAGTTGCTTATGTATTTAGTTGCAGCAAATTCAATCTGAAAGAAGATAGATGGTAGTGCATTACGGGTAAGGGGAAGAGCTCGGAGCTTGGAGCAGATGCTAGAAAAAAGTTGCCGGCTCGGATCCGATACGGATCCGTATACCCACAGGCTGCAGAAAAATGAAGTATAACTACTCCGATGGAACGTTATGGTGAGTACATAACTTCTTTTTATCTGCTTTTCCTGCTTTCTCCCTTTCCATTTTATTAAAAACAAAAAAAAAATAAAAACATTTGCTAGAATCACCTTGTGTTCTGACTGAGTGTGCTTCTTAGTTGAGAAAGTATATTTTTGGCTCTTTAACTGTTCAGAGTTGAATAAAACAATAATTGAATTTGGTTCAGAATACAGTTTGAATAAATTGCATTTATTTAAACTGTATTTGCTCTAATATTGCTACACACTCATGTGTGCTAGCTTGCATTGCACTTGAATAGTTTTTAGTACTGTTTTAGCTGCCTTTCTGTAAAAAAAATCTAAGCTTGTTTCCTGCCTTTCCTGTAACTAGTGTAGTCCAGATACAGATTTGCTGTATCCAGGACTGTTTGTAAGCTTCTGAGCCCCCAAACATTTCTGTGTTGGAGGGAAGTCTTCTAGCGTATCAGTGGGAGCAGTAAGCACCAGGTAGCAAAAGGACTGGTTTCTGGCCCAGAAATTGTAGTTATTGGCCGTTTGGGCAGTTTTTTCCATCTCTTTCAACTTTCTGATTTAAAAGCCCACATTTGCACTTGTTTCCCCCCTTTCCTGTAACTAGTCTAGTCCAGATACAGATTTGCTGTATCCAGGACTGTTTGTAAGCTTCTGACTCCCCCCCCCCCCCCCCCCCAGCCTTTCACAAGAGGAGTGGTTTCTGGCCAAGAAATTGTAGTTATTGGCCGTTTGGGCAGTTTTTCCATCTCTTTCAACTTTTCTGGCTTAAAAGCCTGCGTTTGAGCTTGTTTCCCCCTTCTCCTGTAACT
The DNA here is from genome assembly GCF_019279795.1 of Protopterus annectens. NCBI lineage: Eukaryota > Metazoa > Chordata > Ceratodontiformes > Protopteridae > Protopterus > Protopterus annectens. The sequence continues at coordinate 1,479,950,824 of NC_056745.1, read as the reverse complement.
AGTATATCAGCTTATCAGTGGGAGTGGTGAGCACCAAGTAGCCTATCTACCACAAGGGAGTGGTTTCTGGCCCAGAAATTGTGGTGTATTGGCCATTTGGGCAGATTTCCATCTCTTTCAACTTTCTGGTTTAAAATCCTGCGTTTGCACTTACAGATTTGCTGTATCCAGGAGTGTATATAAGCTTCTGATCCCCCAAGCCTTTCTGTATTGGAGGGAAGCCTTCTAGCTTATCAGTGGGAGTGGTAAGCACTAGGTAGCCTATCTACCACAAGAGGAGTGGTTTCTGACCCAAAAATTGTAGTGTATTAGCCGTTTGGGAAGTTTTTTCTCTCTCAACTTTCTGTTTTAAAAGCCCACGTTTGTGCTTGTTTACTGCTTTTCCTGTAACTAGTCTAGTCCAGATACAGAGTTGGTGTATGTACTGTTTGTAAGCTTCTGAGCGGTGCCAAAGTCTGCTCTTCAAATTTTCCCTTAGATCTACTAGTTCCCTCCTTTCCTGCACTTTTACTAGCTTTATTAGTCTAGCACTTTACCAGACTTCTTGTAGCAATTATTGTAGCAAATAAAGTGCTACCAGCACTACGTTCTACAAGGAAACAGATCCAGTATTTATTATTAATGCCCACCCCTCCAGACATGTCTAAAGGTCAGTTCCCTGTGCCTTCTCCTATTAACCTGTTGAATTTGGGCATCCTAAGGCAATGTAGCAACTGCCTCATGTACATTGACAACCCTCTCTTCTCATCTCCCAACACTTAGACTTGCGAGAGATGCATTTATATATCCAAATTGGAAGCCACACACTCTCCAGCCAAGACCGGAATAGCTGGACAAGAGGAGAAGGTCAACACTTGCACCACACCACATGGAATACATAGCCCTCCAGAACACACACCAGTACTGCCTTCACACAAAAACACAAATCACACACCCACCTTCGCTGAAGCTGTCAATAAAAATCTACCCAAACAGCAGAGACCTCCAAGGCAGAAAGGCACTCGTCCACCACAACACAACACTAATTACGAGGCACACAACTCTCCTAAACAGTGTGCCACTCAACCAAAGCCCTTAAGGCAAAACAGCATGCCCAGCACACTAGTCATAGGTGACTTGATAGTGAGGCACACTGATGTCCCACTCACTAGGTTGAATAAGGAGAAAGTAACAGTCAGCTGCCTGTCGGGTGCCAGGATCCACCACATAATGCACACACTCATGTCTCTCAACAACAGGTGCAAATATGACTCAGTCATTGTACATGTGGGTGTGAATGACCTGGGAAGTACCTCCTTGGACTTAATGAAAAAAGACATGGAGGAGCTCTCGGATTATATAGCCCAGGCGGATATGACCCTAGTTCTGAGCAGCATCCTACCATCACCCAGAATGATACCACAGTACAAGCAGAAAATGATTGATTTCAACAAGTTTCTGGTATCATTCTAAGGGGATCCAGTATGTGTTTGCCTGGGATGACATGACTGATGCTTTGCCAGAGATGGCCTTAATCTGTCACCACTGGGCTTCCGGATACTGGCCAATGCTCTTGCCACCCTTATAGTGCCTGTTTTGGGCAGTGTTCCAAAGACCAAATTACCACTGTAACAGCTACAAACAAATGCAATCTGAGGGTCATGCTGCTCAATGCTAGAAGTCTAAATCTCAAAATGCACTTGCTCGAAGCACTCCTTAAAATAGAGAACATTGACATTTGTGCTGCAACAGAGACCTGGTTCAAGGCAGCAGAAAGCACCCCTACACTACCAGGCTATTAACTCATTCCACACCTTTTGGCCCCAGAACTTGGACCGAAGCTCCAAAGGCAGTGCTGTTTCCATATCCTTAAAGGATACGCACACCTCCAGACTGGTAGCCCAACATAACGCATCAGAGATGATTCAGGTGCAGTTAACATTGGGTAAAACAGCGATTCAGGTCGTAGCCTGCTTTAGGTCCCCAACCATGTCCCAAGACGCACACTCCATGTTCCTAAGCACCCTGGAGAATAATTAGGGTCCAACCTAACACTGTCATACTAGGCGACTTCATCTACTCCTCCATTAACTGGGAAAACTACTCATGTTCCTGTACACTTGCCCAACGTTTTCTGGAATTCATTAATGCCATTGCCTTGGACCAGCTTGTTCTTACCCCCACTAGAGGTAACAACATCCTTGACCTGATCATTACTAACATGGGCGACCATTGCTCTACCCCAATAGTCAACTCCTCCCTGGTTAGATCCAACCACAAACTAATCACCTTGGAAATCCACATCCCTCCCACCCTACCCCCGCAAAGGTAACCACCATGAAAAACTTCTCCAAGGCTAACGGGCTCCTAAAAACAGAGGTGGCTAACTTCACGGCACCCATGCAAATGGAGAATAGTTGCATGGCCACCGAATCATACACCACTGCACAAACACACAAATGCATGGATCTCATGATACTCAGTAGAACCAAGACACTCTCCTCCAAAAAAGAGAAGGCAATCTGGTGGTCCCCTGCCATAAACAAACTCTACAACAGGAGGAGGAAACTGATGCGGAATAAGGTGAAGTCCCAAGAGTGGGAAAAACTCCCTTATCAGCCTCAACAAAAAATTGAGGTCTCTCATCAAATCCTCTAAAGCTAGCTATGAAAACCGAATTGCAGCAGATAGTAAAGACAACCACAAGGCCTTCTATAGTTATGTAAGAATCTCCACGGCAATACCCAGATTTGCTCTGAGTGTCTACACAATGGTACCTCCTATACCGAGCCAGCAGATATTGCCAATATACTGGCCGATAGATTCAGTGCCAACTTTACCCCCCCCCCCCCCAAAGGACCAATCACAATACCAGTAGATTTTATTTAATTTATTTTACATTTGTTGACCGGGGTAGTCTGACTGGATTCATGTCCATTATCAGCGGAGGCCTGGGGAGAAAAGCTCCAAGGTAAACAGATACAATGTAGACATATTACAGATATGGTATTGACAAAGCAAACATGAATAGAGAAGTTCAGCAGGTTAGCGTTACCCCTGGTGACAGTCAGGGGAAAATTAAACAGTAGTTTGATTAATAGATTATTCACATTTATGATGAGAGTTAGCCAGACTTGTTGCAGTGGCAAAGCCAGTTTAGTGCCAAATATTTGAGTTTAGTTTTAAATTGGCCTAGGGAGGAGAGCAAAGTAATATCAGCTGGAAGTAAGTTGCAGGCTCTGCCTGCAGAGTTTGCAAAGAGGGCATCTCCAGCTGCATTGTTAATTTTGACTGTCTGAATTAGTAGTCTGTTCGAGGATCAAAGCAGTCTCGGATTGTTATAGGGGGTGATAATATTTTTAAGAGCTGGTGTATTATTTGGATTATAGAGGATTTTATTAGCCATAATCAGAAGGTTATATTGGATTAGACTAGGAAGTTCTAGCCACCCAAGCTGTTTAAGGTTGATGCATTGGTGTGTTCTAAAAGGCAAGCCAGTGGCAAACCTGGAAATGTAACAGGTTGACAGACTTGTTTAGATTGGAGAGAAGGGGGGGAAGCCTATAGAAGTGTTGAAAGCAGGTGAGAGCGAGCTATGGCAATCTTAGCTAGAAGGGGTAAGGAAAGCTTTTATTCTATACAGTGACCCAAGTTTTTTATTGATGGTGTTGATCTTTGGTTTACATGTAGGTCAAATATTAGGTTATCAATAATGACACCTAATTGTTTTGTAGAGGGGTCAGGGGAGATTATTGTGCCATCTTTTGCATTTACGGTAAAGGTAAAAGCAACAGATCTTTGTGTTGATGAGAATAACAGCATTTTAGTTTCTTTTGGAATTTAGTAACAATCGACGTTCAGAGAGCCAGTTTTCCATAGTATTAAAGGTGGACTGGGTAGCAGACCTCAAATCTGTAGGAGATGTAGCTGAGCAAATCTGGGTGGAGTCATCAGTGTACTCAATACAGCTGACATTTGGGATGACAGTATAGAAGTCATTAATAAATATGGAAAACAGTAGGGGCCCTAATATAGAGCCTTGTGGTACTCCAAGGGTGTTAGGTAATAGGTTAGAGAGCTTGTTCTGCCAGAGAGCAGCCTGCTGCCTCCCATTGAGGTAGGATTTAAACCATTGAAGGGCTTTAGAATCTAGCCAGAAAGTTTGCAGGGTGTGAATCAAAAGTTGGTGGTCCACCATGTCAAATGCCTTGGAAAGATCCAAGAAGAGGGCTGAAGATATGTGATTATTGTTATGGTTATTGTTTATGGTATTGGTAAAAGCTAGTAGGGCTGAAGTGCTGTGGTGAGAATGGAAGCTGCGTTGGGTATCGGCCATGAGGTGATTCTGGATTAGGTGGTGCATGAGTTGTTTGTGTATACATTTTTCCATAATCTTTGCAAGTGGAGAAAGTATAACTATCGGTCTGTAATTAGAGAACTCAGTGGAGGAACTTCCTTTATGTAGTGGGATTATGTAGGATGTTTTCCAAATGGTGGGAATTTTAGCCTCTGCTATGGTACGATTAATTAGTATTGATACTGGATAGGCAGTGGCATCAGACGATTTTTGAAGGTACTGTGCTGGAAGTTGGTCAACGGAGAATGTAGTGGGTTTTAATTTTTTGATCAGGGTATGGATGAGTGACATGGACACTGGTTGGAAGCTGAGCGAGAGGAGGTTTATAGGGGTGGTACTGTCAGGGCTAGGGGAGCTAGAAGGCAGTTAGCTAGCTAGGGCTTGAATTGTCTCAGTAAAGAAACTGTTAAAACTGTCTGAAACATCCTCAGGGGATTTAGCAATGGTAAAAGCGGGGATAGGGGTAGAAGTTTTTCCAGGATGAAGTAGATTATTCAGACCTGCCCAGAACTTCTGAGGATTGTTCTGGTTTGCTGTCTGTAAATTACAGTAGTAATGTTTTTTTTTTTTGTCTTGTAGAATGGATTTTTTTAGTTTCATTCCTAGCTTGTTTGCATTTAACATGATCATGGGGATCTTTAGTGGAGTGCCAGAGGGCCCAAAATTTGTTTCTACTTGTATTTTTTAGTTTAAACTCGTTAGAAAGCCATGGTGCAGTTTTTGCTTTTGTTCACTTTGAGCTGGCAGGTGCATGCAAAGGATTTCAAGAAATTTGTTGTTAAAATATGCAACTGCCTCCTCTAAGGGGAGGTGTTTTACAGGAGTTAAGTTCCTGTTGGAATTTGACAGAGTCAGTCTTTTTTGTTTTTGACTTTTCTGACTAAGGGTTGTTGAGGATTCATGGCTTTTTGCTTAACTATGTAAGTGAGAAGGTGGTCACTTAGGTCATCGGGGAGAGTACCAGCAGTGTACAGTTGGGGGTTACTATTTACGAGTACCCAGTCGAGTATGCTTTCTTTTTGGTTGGGTTTACCTCCCCTGGTCGGGGTGGATATGATTTGTGTAAATGCATGCAGGTTAATGTGGGTAGAAGGGGATTCTGAGGAACAGGTACCCCAGTCTATGTTAAAATACCCGAGTAGTAGGGTTTCTTGGGGGTAATGACACGATAACCAGTGTAGGGTATCTTCTAGTGTAATTATATTGTTACCTGGGGGAATATACATGCAGATGATGTTGATCCATTTACTTTTGTTAAGTTGCAATCTAATGGCAAGAATTTCAGAGTTATTAATCTGAGGTGGTTGAGTAACATTTATGGTCACATTCATCTCAGATTTGTAGAGTATAGCTACCCCACCCCCCTTCCTGGAAACATGATCCAGCCTGTGTATGTTATGCCCAGGAGGTAACACTTCATTGTCAGTAGTGTTATGTTTTAACCAGGTCTCAGATAGAGAATCTCAGGGGAGTGGACAGCCAGGAGTGCATGCATTTCAAGTACCTTGTTATTAATGCTCCTAATATTGAGATGACAGGCCAGGAGAGAGTTAGTTGGTCTACTGATTATAGTTTTATGGCTTAGGTTACAAGTAGAGGGGGTGTGTATATCAGAAGTGGATGGGCCTGGGTTGGGGTGAATGTCACCACCGAGTATAAGGCTATGTCTATACTTAGTGATAAGCTTCAGGAGTTTGTATGTTTGTAGTATTGTCTAGATCTAGGGCTAATGTGCCAGGGTTTAGTATGCTGAAAGAGTGAGCAAGATGTTGAGTTGGACCCATTTATTACTAGCATGGCTGAAGGTGGGATGCTTTACAGCTGGGGTGATAGTATGGCCTTTTGGGTACTGATAACCAAAGAGAAACTGGTTTTCATACAAGATGAGTAAATACATGGCTAGCAGAATGGGTAGTAAAGAGTAGTGTAGCCATAGTAGTTAGGATCTGTTGTTTGTATGACACAGCAGCAGAAGATCTAATTGTCAGTTTAGAGGTAATAGAGTGGGTGGAGATAATATGTTAGGTGAAAACTGATAGGATGTTAAAACAGGGTGGAAGGAGTATGTAAGTAAAAGCTGATAGGATGTTATAACAGGGTGTAGTTAAGTACCTATAAATTTAGAGGTAGTGGGGCAGATGGGAATTGGGGGCAGGGAGGTGCGCGGAGTGAGCCCGAGTGGGGCTAACACTGACTCTAAGTGTTTTCATAGGCTTCCTGGAACCGTATGGTATGTATTTAGTGTAACTTAATGTTTGTATGTTAAACTGTATTTTTAAGCTGTATTTTTAAACTGTATATTACACCAAGTTATAGACTGTTTAGACTGTATTTTTTACTCTTGCAGGGTATTTGTTAGCTGCAGGTTAAGGGTTCAGAGTATAATTTTCAGGGCTATGTGTGGGAGAGCAGAGTGAAAATACACTATTCAGGGTTTAATTTTAGGTAAGAAATAATGTTATAGAATGCCAGGGGCAAACTAGTTTATTTAAAAAGATAGAGGGAGCCAAATTACAATGGGGGGCAGAGACTAGAGGTGCCTTTAGACCCAGGTCAGCAGTGTACAGTACATAGGATTTCAGTACAGTATAAGGTATTAACCTTAGCCAATAGTAGGTCGGACTTTTGGAAACTTGTGTATGGGTACAATTTCTGTGTGTGGCATCCTTCAGGCAGGAGATTCTTTTAATTAGAAAGTTTGAGGGGGTCTGCCTTAGTGAATAGTAGAAAACTTACAGAATTTAATATAAAATTGAAGCACTTTTCGTCACCGTAAATACAGTAACTTCCTCAGAAATGATGTTACAACATACAAAAATTTTTTAAATATTCAAGAAGTTTTTAAATGCAAGGAACAAATTATCATGTGGTTAAAAACCGCCAATCAGCATCCAATTCTACTGATGGATCCTCTTTAAGGTGACAGTCTAAACCAAAAAACAATGTTAAATGTTCATCCTGTGGTTAATCAGTACATCAATAGGGTAACCAATATCAATTTTATATTAAATTCTGAAAGGTTTCTATTTTGCACTTCAGGACTTGCATTCTTTAGTTTGTTTTAGTGTTTCCACGGTGGTTACCAGCTTTTTTTAGTGTTTTTCTCAGTGGCATCTGGGGGTCCTAACAGTCCAAGTAGTCCTAGTCTGTTTGGTTCTACACAACAGCAGGTCTACACAACAGCAGGCTGACTTGATGAACATTACAGCATTACTTAATGCACTGTCTAAATGAGTGGACCACAATTCAACTCGTTTGGAACTAACGGTCAGCAAGGTGGGGCATCGCAGTCCAGCAACGTCACACCTCTGCTTCATGAACAAATACAAAGGACTTCTCACCATCATATTGCAAGCTTTGATTCTAACACTTCTATTCCACCGGCCCAACAGTCAGGCCAACGTATTGGGGACTAACAGCTTGAATGCTGGTAATGAACTTGTGTCTGTACAATCTGGTGTTATGGGGCTTATTGGGGCTCCGTGTTTCATGGACTGGGTCAATGATACTGCAAAGCTTTTAGCAGGGTTCAGTCGAACGCAGGAGCAACTGGCGGACAACACCACGGCTTTTCAAGTCAGTGCACAACTGTTATCTGACAAACTGAAAACTCTTGACCACAAGTTACTCAAATTGAAAAAATTACAACTTGAAGTTGTCTATTTTAAAGAATGCTTGCAAGAGCGGATTGTACCGAAAGGGTTGCAGTTTTACCAATACCCAACGGGCCTTGTTCCTGACTCTCTATTTCATCTTGAGTTAAATTCTTTGTTTGACCAACAAGGCTTTGAGCTCATGCAACTTATGATTAAACATTATTCATTACAAATTGAGGCACTTTTGAAAGAAGTGGCTGACTTACACAGTGACATTAACTCTGATATGGATTTTTTTAAGATACAAATATGATTATAGTAGTCTTTTCTAGTATCGACCAATTACTGGAAAGACTCAGGTGTAACAAAATTAAGAAAATGAAACGTAACCGTTTATCATATAATAACGGCACGGCATATCCAAGGCCATCAACAGCACAAGTGTGGCAATCTAATGACAACACTAGTACTTGTAAGGAGAACACTAACATTACAACTACTGAAGAAGGGGAAGAAGAGAGTTCTGAAGCAAATCCTGTCAGACGTAGTGAAAGGATTCGTAACCACAATAATGCTATTGATAACCAACAAGAGATTATGATTAACCAAAGCAATCAAAATTTTCACACGCACCCTGGTGCCATCCCGAAGAGACAGTCTTATCAAAATAAAAAAAAAAAATCAAAAGACCAGATCACGCAACGACAGACGCAGGTGATAGCGCAAGATGAGAATGTGAAACTAAATATAGTAAGATGAGAATGTGAAACTAAATATAGTAAAAAATGCTACTGGGGACTTTAACATCTTTACCTACACTTCTATCAGTATTAACCCAGTATTAATTGATTTGCTTGCAAAGGGTAATACATTTGTTCCTATTAGAAATATGAATATTGCAAAAACTATTACTGATTTAAAATGTTTTCTTAGGAAACTCAGTTTAAAAGCACTATTGGGTAATTCTTTGAACACAAACTGACCATTTAGAGTCTCTAGTGCATTTAACCCCCCCACTCCACCTGGTGTTAAGTGTGTTTGAAAATGTTTGTGAAATAGATTTGAGACACAAGGTACAGCCGAATTTTCTTACTAATGGTAGAAAGTCTAGAATAAGTAATGTTCCTAACGAGGAAATACAAGTTTTACAGCAATTAAGCTCTCTTCAAGTGAGAGTGGCTAAACCTGACAGGAGGGCGATTGGCTGTTTTTGATAAAATTCATTACAATAACAAAATGAAGGAGGTCTTAAATAGTGATGCTTATACAAAAACATCAATAAATGAGATGAACATAGCTTACAACCGTATTAGGGGATACCTGAATTACTTGTTCATCGAGGCTAAAATTGATGTCGAAATGTACAATTATATGTCAATTTCATTTCCAAAAACACCTGTAATGTTTGGCATCCCCAAGGTACACAAAGATGTCCTAAATCCACCTATGAGACCCCTTATAGATGGGAGATCTTCTATTACATACCCGCGTGCCAAAGTGGTGGATGTCATTTTGCAGAAGTATCTGAAGTCTGAAATACAAGTATGTAAGGACTCCTGGACCTTCTTACAGAACACAAATAGCTTGGAATTTAGTGAGGATAACTTTTTAACCATTGATGTTATAGACCTTTATACTTCTATCCCCCACCTTGAGGGAGTTGAATGGGTGAGCCTAATGTTAAAGGACAAAGGGGCACCTGTTTCAGAAATACATTTGAAAGAAGAATTAATAGATATAATTCTCACTAATAATTACTTCATATTTGATGGAGAATTCTACCTTCAAAATAGGGGGGTCGCTATGGGTTCGCCATGTGGTGCCAGTTTGGCCAGTCCCGTGATGGCCTACTGGGAGAAGACTTTTATTTTTAATAAACCACAGCACATGGTGAGCCTGGCTTACTACACCTGCTTTTTTTGACTATATATTTATCGTTTTTAAGGGTGATGACACACGGGCACAGACATTTGTTAACTACTTGAACAGTACAACTGATTTTTCAATTTCACGTTTAATTTTAGTGGCGATACTATAGATTACTTAGATGTTAAATTATCTAAGGATCTAGTGAACAAAAGACTGACATCAAGAATTTTCAGGAAGGGTACCTTCTGTAATTCATTCCTTCATTTCACTAGTGGACATCCTTTTGCACAAAAAAAGTCCATTGTAAAGGGTCATCTTATAAGGGCAGCCAAGATGGTTTCCCTTGATAATGATTTTTTCAATGAATGTAATTTTCTTAGTGGTATGTTTCAAAAGCGTGGATACCCTATTGATTTAATAAATTCATTGATAGATGAAATACAATGTAAACGGCATAATGGATATTTCAAACCTATATTATGTGGGAGAGAGGTAACATCTGACCTTTAGTCTGAAGCTTGTTGTTTCAGTAATTTTAATTTTAATATTGACCAACAAATTAATACCAGTGTTGACTTACAGTGGAATTATAGTATTAGTTTCATTACAACCCACAGTAAAGACAGTGCAAAAGTAAGTTTTATATTGCACAAAAATTGGGTCTTTATTAGTAGGGAAAACTCCCTTCTTGAAAAGTTAGGTAATTCCCCCAGAATAGTGTTTAGAAGGGGGTCTAACTTAAAGAACTTAATAGGAACTAGATGTCCACCGTATTACAACAGAAATGTGGGGATGTCTGTGGTGCATGTAGGCTGTGCAAATACATAGAAGTAGGAGGGTCTTTCACTATCAACAATAAAAAATGTAGACTTAACCACAAATTGAACTGCGAGTCTAAATCAGTGATATATATCGCAAAGTGTAATAACTGTATGGCGTTTTACATAGGTAAGACGGATCGTAAGTTCCGTGAGAGAATTTACGAACACATACATGCGATAGATAAAAACAAATGTGAAAATGCCTTAGCCAAACATTCCTATTTGAGTGGTGGGCATAAGTTTAGCTTTAATGCTATTGATCACATTAAATCTGATGTTAGGGGTGGCCCTATGTCATTGTTCCGTGAGGAACGTGAATTGGTATGGCAGTTGTTAAATGCTTTTTATTTTCCAGGATTAAATGATGCTTGTAACATTTCTTGCCTACTGAAACTGAACAGTTTAAATAGATAATACGTTACACTAATAACTAATTCTATTAGAATGTTTTAAAAATGTTTTTATATTTACTAATAATTTGATATATATGTTTTAGTATGTGTATGTTTTACAGACTATTGAATTAGTCTGAGAGATGGTTATCATATTATGATATTGGTTACCCTTTTGATGTACTGATTAACCACGGGATGAACATTTAACATGGTTTTCCGGTTTAGACTGTCACCTATGGAATGCATCATCATGGACCTAATAAACAAGGATATAGGAAATTTCCAAACTCTGGATCCCACACAGTTTGGTTTTGTGAAAGGTAGATCATGCCTGCTCAACTTGGTAGACTTCTTTGAGTCGGTCAATAGAGCTGCGGATGAAGGCAAGGTGGTTCATACAGCCTACCTTGATCTGGCCAAGGCCTTTGATACCATTCCCCACTCAGGAATCATAGAAAAACTCACTAAGGTAGGCATCAACCCCTATATCACTAGGTGGGTTGCAAACTGGCTCACAGATAGAAACCACAGTGTGAAAGTAGCTGACTCCAAGTCAGACTGCCGTCTAGTCACGAGTGGAGTCCCACAGGGTTTGGTCCTGGGTCCTCTCCTGTTTGATAACTACTTCTCTAAGGTCCAGGCCAACACAAAGGGACTCTGGCTGACAAAGTTTGCAAACTGTTGCAAGTTGGGACCTATTATTAACTCCCCGAGTGATGTTGACATCCTACAGAATGGCCTCACTGAGATCAACGACTGGTGCCAGAACCATGGCCTTAAGCTCAATGCCAAAATGTGCCATCCTCCCCTTTGGGAAAAACCCGGTTCCCATAAATTACCACATTGATGGTAGTCCACTGAACACAGAAAGTGTTATAAGAGATCTGGGAACACAGGTTGATGGCAACTTCTCTTTTGATCACCACATTGCTACTGTGGTCAGAAAGTCCTATGTGGCACATCTCACTACTAAGGGTTTTGCATCCAGGAAGAAAGAGGTCATTGTCTCCCTCTACTCTGTCCTCATTAGGCCAATCATCAAGTACAGTGCCCCATTTAGCATGTACCTCACTAGACACCTGCAACAACTGGAGAGGTCACAAAAGTAACTCACAAAGAGGATGTGAGGCCTTAAACACTTGTATATGAACAGACTAAAAAAACTACAACTATTCTCCATCTCATATCGCCCACTTAGAGGCCATCTCTGCTCGACTTGCAAAGCCATGTCTGACCCAGCTCTGTTAGAAATGCTACATCTAAAGAAGTCCCAATCCCTCTGCACCACATGCTCCAGAGACCTCAGCCTCATTACCACAATCAACAGAACGTACTGGAGGGACAGATTCATAACTCAGAGACTGCCCATGCTATGGAATAGACTTCCCATACATGTCAAGCAGAGCACCTTGCTGACCCTCTTCAAGAGCAATCTTGATGAGTGGATGGGAAATAGAAAATGTACCCCAGGGATAACTCCAGTGGCTCTACACGACAGAGGCAGTGGAAACTAAGGTCGGGTGGCACAATGCCAGGGTAATCCTATGGCTAGGCTTGTGAAGGCCCCAGGGCCATTAGCATAGTACACACCTGTGAACCTATGTTTTGGCTTTGGAGAGCACAGAGATGACCTTTTCACTTGAGATAATAGGCTGAGGAATTGTGGCAGGTATACTTTGGGGATAACAATTTGGGACAAGGAGTGGGTGAAGATTGCTCCAAATCTGTCAGCTAGCAGGTTGGCTATTACCTCCAGTTGAGTATGGATGGTGCCATCCACAGCTAGTTCAGCACATAGCTGAGTATTCCCTTTTAGATTGCAGATGTAGTTAAAGAATGCTTTGTGATTATCCTTGGCTAGGAAGGATATTTTTGCTTTGTAATTGACTTTGGAGGACTTGACAAGGTCTCTTATTTGTTTGTTTAGGCTAGAGAGATTTCTTCCTCTGCTAAGCCAGTTCCCTCTTGTGTTTGAAGATCAGTTTTTTTGTTATATAGTCTGTTTATACTAGGGATTCACCAGGGTGGTTTGTTTTTCTGGCAAGACCAGGTCTTAATCCTGTCAGGTACAGCCAATTCTGTACAACTTTTTAAGTGGCTATACAGGGTGATGATGTACACCTCTGCGTAGGAGTCTGTGTTAGCTCTGTTTGAGGGGGCTTTGAAACTTTACCATCGCTTAGTAGGAGGTAATTTGTCTTTGAAAAATTCAAAGTGCTTTTGAGCTTGATGGGGTATCTGGCCTTATAATTACATCAAAAGAGACTAATTTATAGTCCGATCTTACCAGGGACAGCATCACACAGGCCGGGGTGCATTGCTCTCCCATGTCAGTGAGTACTGTGTCCAGGACATTTGAGTCCTTCGTGTGTGCTGACGGACTATTCCATAGCATTTGTAGTGACAGTCCAAGGACCTCTGAGTCAGCATGTTTGTGGTTGTGTTGGTTTCCCAGTCGATGGTAGGATAATTAAAACCACCCATGAGGAAGTTGTTGGGCTGTATGGTAAGTGATTCCAGTAAGTCCACGTGGGCGGTATGCTTTTCCTAGTTCATGGTGGGGGACTTATAGCTGGCTACGATGTGGTAGGGGAGTTTTGCCTATGGTTAATTGAACATGAAGCAGCACAAGAGTGTCGTACTGTTTGACCAGTCTTGAGGTAGATGCACCTTCCCCCTCTGGTCTGAGGTGCACTTATCCTTAATGAAGATAGATGCAACTTCCTCCTCTGGTCTGAGGTGTACTTATCCTTAATGAAGATAGACACACCTTCCTCTGCTGGTCTGAGGTGTACTTATCTTTAATGAAGATAGACACACCTTCCTCCTCTGGTCTGAGGTGTACTTATCCTTAATGAAGATAGATACACCTTCCTCCTCTGGTCTGAGGTGTACTTATCCTTAATGAAGATAGATACACCTTCCTCCTCTGGTCTGAGCTGCACTTATCCTTAATGAAGATAGATACACCTTCCTCCTCTGGTCTAATGTGTACTTATCCTTAATGAAGATAGACACACCTTCCTCCGCTGGTCTGAGGTGTACTTATCCTTAATGAAGATAGATGCACCTTTCTCCTCTGGTTTGAGGTGCACTTATCCTTAATGAAGATAGATACACCTTCCTCCTCTGGTCTGAGGTGTACTTGATGAAGATAGATACACCTTCCTCCTCTGGTCTGAGGTGTACTTATCCTTAATAAAGATAGATACCCCTTCCTCCTCTGGTCTGAGGTGCACTTATCCTTAATGAAGATAGATACACCTTCCTCCTCTGGTCTGATGTGTACTTAATGAAGATAGATACACCTTCCTCCTCTGGTCTGAGGTGTACTTATCCTTAATGAAGATAGATACACCTTCCTCCTCTGGTCTGAGGTGTACTTATCCTTAATGAAGATAGATACACCTTCCTCCTCTGGTCTGAGGTGTACTTTTCCTTAATGAAGATAGATACACCTTCCCCCTCTTGTCTGAGGTATATTTATCCTTAATGAAGATAGATACAACTTCCTCCTCTGGTCAGAGGTGTACTTATACTTAATGAAGATAGACACACCTTCCTCCTCTGGTCTGAGGTGTACTTATCCTTAATGAAGATAAATACAACTTCCTCCGCTGGTCTGAGGTGTACTTATCCTTAATGAAGATAGACACACCTTCCTCCGCTGGTCTGAGGTGTACTTATCCTTAATGACGATAGATACACCTTCCTCCTCTGATCTGAGGTGTACTTATCCTTAATGAAGATAGATACAACTTCCTCCTCTGGTCAGAGGTGTACTTATCCTTAATGAAGATAGATACAACTTCCTCCGCTGGTCTGAGGTGCACTTATCCTTAATGAAGATAGACACACCTTCCTCCTCTGGTTTGAGGTGTACTTATCCTTAATGAAGATAGATACAACTTCCTCCTCTGGTCTGAGGTGTACTTATCCTTAATGAAGATAGACACACCTTCCTCCGCTGGTCTGAGGTGTACTTATCCGTAATGACTATAGATACACCTTCCTCCTCTGGTCTGAGGTGTACTTATCCTTAATGAAGATAGACACACCTTCCTCCGCTGGTCTGAGGTGTACTTATCCTTAATGAAGATAGATACACCTTCCTCCTCTGGTCTGAGGTGTACTTATCCTTAATGAAGATAGATGCACCTTCCTCCTCTGGTTCTTTCACACTTAGTTTGTGGTCTGATTGTTTGGATGGAATTGTAGCCCTGCACAGCCAGGGTGCTTTCCATGGCTTTGAACCATGTTTGGTGACTACATAGACATCAGCATCTTCCAAGGTGAGAAGTGCTTCCAGGGAGTGCAGTTTCTTGTTTAGACTCCTAGCATTAAGCAGCAGTACCTTGAGTTTCTCTACAGAGGTTCTTGTTTAGACTCCTAACATCAAGCAGCAGCACCTTGAGTTTATCTAGAGAGGTTCTTGTTTAGACTCCTAACATTAAGCAGCAGTACCTTGAGTTTATCTAGAGAGGTTCTTGTTTAGACTCCTAACATTAAGCAGCAGTACCTTGAGTTTATCTAGAGAGGTTCTTGTTTAGACTCCTAACATTAAATAGCAGTACCTTGAGTTTATCTAGAGAGGTTCTTGTTTAGACTCCTAACATTAAGTAGCAGTACCTTGAGTTTATCTAGAGAGGTTCTTGTTTAGACTCCTAGCATTAAGTAGCAGTACCTTGAGTTTATCTAGAGAGGTTCTTGTTTAGACTCCTAACATTAAGTAGCAGTACCTTGAGTTTACCTAGAGAGGTTCTTGTTTAGACTCCTAACATTAAACAGAAGTACCTTGAGTTTATCTAGAGAGGTTCTTGTTTAGACTCCTAACATTAAGCAGCAGTACCTTGAGTTTATCTAGAGAGGTTCTTGTTTAGACTCCTAGCATTAAGTAGCAGTACCTTGAATTTATCTAGAGAGGATATTGTTACATTGGAAGGTTTGTTATTTTGACACTGCCTAAAAAAGGCACAGTAGGGGTTGCTAACGCCTTTGCCAGTATTCAGAAGCCTAGAAGGAGACAAGTGCAGACCATATCTGGCAAAGCAGTGTGGCAGGTCGACCATGCCTTTCCAGCCCAACAGATATTGGATCCCTTTGGACTGACACTAGAAGTTAAGCCAATTGTTAAGGTCAATCATTTTTTGTTTCTATTGTGGCATCATCCTTGGAGATGGTAGAATGCTGCTCAAGGCTAAGCTTATGCCTACCTTTGACATACAATCTGAAAGTTCAGTCGTGTCTCTCTTCATGTAGTCCAGAGAGGTACATCTCAAGTCATCCACTCCCACATGGGATGCGATGGAATCATACTGGTACTTGTGGTTGAGTGGCTTGATGGATCTTGGCACCTGACAGGTAGCTAAGCATAACCCGCTCTTTATCCAGCCTAGTGAAGGGAACATCCATGTGTCTCACTATGAAGTTTTCTATGACCAGTGTATTGGGTCTTGTGGTGTTGTTTTATGTGCTTATTTTGGTGTCTTTGTTGTGTTGAGGTTGTTTTTTCTCACTGTGTGTGTAAGTGGTTTCTGAAGGCCCTGTTTGGAAGGCCTCTGCTATTTTGGTAAGGTTCATAGGTTCATAGGTTAGGTTCATAGATTAGTACTAAGCTAGCTGTCCTTGCGAGCTATTTTAAGCTTAGCCAATTATTCCTTATGAGACTCAAACTCTGCACCTTGTGTTTGTAAAGCAAACACCTTAACCATTAGACCACCCTCCCAACCCCAAAAGCAATTTACAGCCACACTGTTGATGTTTAGGAAGTGAATCTTGAACTTGGACTTGTTTGAACAATGTGATTTAGGTTCATAGGCTAGTACTAGGCTAACTGCAGAGAATCAAACTCCCACAAAACAGGGAACAGAATATACTAAATATTGTTTGTGTTCATAGATTCATAGGTTAGTACTAAGCTAACTGCCGAGACTCAAACCCTGCACCTTATGCTTGTAAGGCAAACACCTTAACCATTAAGCCACCCTCCCAACCCCCAGGAGAAGTCACTACTTACTAGAGAGTACCTTTGCATATGTGGATTTATGTGTTGTGCCCTTATTTAGTGTGGGAAATGATGTGTGTATGCTGACAACCTGTTTAGCATTTGATTTGTCCATGTGTAAAGTATTTGTTTGTTTCAAGAGTAACTGGTTGTCAGTATACATGACAGTTGCTACATTGCCTCAGGATGCCTGTGTCCACCAGGCTGGCCACAGAGAAACTGCCCATCCATGATCATAATGTTGATTTAGTCAGGGAAGGGAATGGGTTAAATTAGACTGGACTGTGTTGGTGCCACAGAGAGGGGGACTATACTTTGCATAGTCAAAAGCAACCACACAAAGCAGTGTTGCTCGGCACACAGCTGTTATTTGCTCCTAGAGTATCAATACACTGAGTATAGTGTTAGTGATAGTTACAGTGGATATAAAAGGTGTACACACCCGTGTTAATACACCAAGTTTTTTTGATATAAAAAAATGAGACCATGGTAAATCATTTCAAAACTTTTCCCACCTTTAATGTGACCTATAACCTGTACAATTCAATTGAAAAACAAACAAATGTGGTAGGGGAAAAAATATAAAAAAATGTATAATAAGCTGGTTGCATAAGTGTGCACACTCTTCAACTAATACTTGGATGAAGCACCTTTTGATTTAATTACAGCATTCAGTCTTCTTGGCTAACACCTGTCATCAATTAAAGAGACTCTGATTAACCCCAAATAAAGTTCATCTGTCCTAGTAGGACTTTCCTGACATTTACTCAGTTGCCTGCTAGAGCAAAAGCCATGGTTCGCAGAGACCTTACAAAGCATCAAAGGGATCTCATTGTTGAAAAGTATCAATCAGGAGAAGGGTACAAAAACATTTCCACAGCATTGGATGTACCATGGAACACAGTGAAGACAGTTATCAAAAAGTGCAGAAAATATGGGACAGCAGTGACTTTGCAAAGAACTGGATGGTCCTTACAAAACTGATGAAAAGACAAGATGAAAAATGGTCAGGGAGGCTGCCAAGAGAACTACAACAACACTGAAGGAGCTGCAGGAAGTTCTGGCAAGAACTGGTTGTGTAATACATGTGACAATCTCCCTTACTGTCCATATGTCTAGACTGTGATGTAGGGTTGCAAGATGGAAGTCTTTTCTTACACAGAAAAACATCCAGGCTCAGCTAAAATTTGCAAAACAAAAACAGCGTTTACCAAAAGCATGTGGGAAAACATGTTATGGTCTAATGAGACCAAGGTTGAACTATTTGGCCACAATTCCAAAAGGTATGTTTGGCATAAAAACAGCACTTTGTATCACCAAAAGAACACCATCCCCATGGTGAAGCATGGTGGTGGCAGTATCATGCTTTGGGGTTGCTTTTCTTCAGCTGGAACTGGGGCTTTAGTCAAGGTGGAGGGAATTATGAACAGTTCCAAATACCAGTCACTTTTGGCCCAAAACCTTCAGGCATCTGCTAGAAAGCTGAAGATGAAGAGAAATTTCACCTTTCAGCATGACAATGATCCCAAGCATACATCCAAATCAAGAAAAGAATAGCTTCACCAGAAGAAAATTAAAGTTTTGGAATGGCCCAACCAAAGCCCAGACCTAAATCCGATATAAAATCTGTGGGGTGACCTGAAGAGGGCAGTGCACAATAGATGCCCTCGCAATCTGACAGATTTGGAGTGCTTTTGCAAGGAAGAGTGGGCAAATATTGCCAAATCAGGATGTGCCATGCTGATAGTCTCCTACCCAAGAAGTCTGAATGCCGTAATTAAATTAAAAGGTGGTTCAACAAAGTATTAGTTTAAGGGTGTGCACACTTATGCAACCAGCTTATTGTACATTTTTTTTCTTATATTTTTTCCCCTAACAGATTTGTTTTTCAATTGAATTGTACATGTTATAGGTCACATTAAAGTGGGAAAAGTTCTGAAATGATTTATTGTGGTCTCATTTTTTTATATCGCAAAACCTGGCATTTTAACAGGGGTGTGTACGCATTTTATATCCACTGTATTCTAGGGGAATTTGTTTCAAGGTGTTTGTGTCTGTGCAGGCCACTGCTAACCACCTCTGTGTGTAGAGCAGCTTAGCGTAAAGGCTTAAATATGAGCAAAGATGAGCAAGTTTTAAGCCAACTACCAATCAGAAAAGCACACAGTAAGTCTTCTACCAGCAGTCCCCAGTTCACGTAGGTCATATGGGCACACTTGTGCCACAAGAGTGCAGGAAAAAAACTTTCTTTAATGTAGAATGGCTGGTTTGGAGCCCAAGTGTAAAAAGACCAGACAAACTAGCTACAACAGTCCTATAACTATCAGATACAATGTAATACAGTGTAGTTAATTACTTAAAGCAGCAGAAGATGGTACATTCTTTTTAATGTAAAGTGCAGGGGAAAAAACAGCAAAAACTGCTAAGATATGGTCACAGTTAACAAGACAAGGGCAACCAAATACTTATTTTCATCTTTTGAGTAATGGGTTGCTCCAGTTGAAAGCGGGTTCTCAGCACACGCTAGCAAAGTCATTAAACAACAAATAGCTCTGAGTAGTTATGCCAAAGCCCATGGAAACACAAGGCTTAAATATGAGCAAAGTGGAATAAGTTTTAAGCTAACTGCCAATCAAGGAAGAATACACAATAAACCTTTTACCAGTATTCCCCAACTCGGATAGGTCAGATCTACACACTTTTGCCACAAGTGCAAAAAAAAACCTTCTTAATTTAGAATGACTAGTTTGGAGCCCAGGTGTAACAAGACCACACAAACTAGCTACAGCATTCCTAGAACTATTGTATACAATGTAATACAGTGCATTAACTACTTAAAACAGCAATAGACAGTGCAGGTTTTTTGTTTGCTTTTTTTTGGTCAAACAGTTTATATAAAGATTGTTGCAAGTGAGATCCCCTTGAAAGCAAATTCCTCCTCCCTGGAATCTTAACTTTTTTCCTGAAAAATTGACCTTACTTCCCTTTGATCCTGCCTCATTACTCGGAACACTTTTGTTTTATTCATTGCTCTGACTTCTGCAAGGTGCATCTTTGAGCTGCAGTGTCTTATGGTGGGTCAGCTCTATCTGTTTCTTCATAAGGACAGGGTGCTGGTACACGCTACTCCATCATTCATGTCTTTAATTGTTTCAGAATTTACCTTTAATCAAGCCATCAGTCTCCCAACATTCTGTCCTGACTAAAAAAAAAAAAAAAAAAAGATTCTACATACCTTGGATATGTACAGGCACTACCATGACAGAACACGGCCCTTAAGGAATACTTAACAGCAGTCTGTCCCCTATAAAGGGGCTAAGAAAGGTTCAACCTGTCTCTACGCAAATTATTGCATGATGGTTGTCCTCTACTATTGTTTTCTTTTACTCCCACCATAGTAAATCTCCTCCAGGCAAGGTTATTATTCCCTCAACTAGGGCCGTATCCTCTCTCATGGCATATCGGAAAGGGGTGGACTCTAGAAACATTATAGAGGCAGCACGCAAGTCCTCTGTACATACCACACTACAGACTGGATTCCAAGGTCCAGAACAGGCTTTGGTAAGACCATTGTCCATGGTCTCCTGGATCCTTATCTTTCCACCTCCCAGGAAAGGTTACCTTTGTGAATCTACCCAAAATGCTGCTGAGGCAGTGGGAGTGATAAACACAATGCAGTTGCAGTAGATGTTTGAATTCATTGT
This sequence comes from Protopterus annectens, assembly GCF_019279795.1. Taxonomy (NCBI): domain Eukaryota; kingdom Metazoa; phylum Chordata; order Ceratodontiformes; family Protopteridae; genus Protopterus; species Protopterus annectens. The sequence goes on along the minus strand of NC_056745.1, from coordinate 1,479,930,099 downwards.
TGCCTCAGTGGCAGCACCCACCTGCCATCCTCCAGATGTAGCATAGTTGAGGTAGGTTTCAACCTCCTCAGAGCTGGTCATTGTTGGATTTAGTTTTTATGTAGTATTCTGGCTGCAAATGCACTCTTGCTTAGATGGTTCTGACTTTTTACTTTCCTCTCCTCTTGTGGAAGTGAAAAAACCTGAAGACTCAGTTCCTGTAACAAATGAAGGCTTCCCTCTCAGGATATGCTGAACTAATAACTTGTCGTGGAAAGACGAAGGGGAGTCTGAACTTTAGGAAGCTGGCCATTAGTGGGTTTTCCGGGCACATAATCCAAAATGCCACTGAGGCAGTAAAGAATTCGAACATCTACTGTTACAAGTAAGTAGGGCTTGTGCAACCGTTATAATTATGCTTGCTTAGTACGTGGAGTATGAACTTTGAAAGTCCAGGGTCTGAGGATGGAATTCTAGCCCTGCATGTAACTTTATATATGTATGCATGTATGTTTTGTTCAGGTTAGTCCCACTAGGTCAGTAGCCCATTTTTCAGGGATGACCTGAGACAGTATTCATACTGCTCGGTACATGACCTGAGCTAGTGTGGTTGTATTCATACTGACCGGTAGATGACCTGAGGTGAGGTAGTATAGATGACCAGGTAGTATTCATTAGATGACCTGAGGTGAGGTAGTATTCATACTGACCGGTAGATGACCCGAGGTGGTAGTCATACTGATCGGTAGATGACCTGAGCTAGTGAGGTAGTATTCATACTGATCGGTAGATGACCTGAGGTAGTGTGTTAGTATTCATACTGATCTGTAGATGACCTGAACTAGTGAGGTAGTATTCATACTGATCGGTAGATGACCTGAGGTAGTGAGGTAGTATTCATACTGATCGGTAGATGACCTGATGTAGTATTCATATTGATCGGTAGATGACCTGAGGTTGTGAGGTAGTATTCATACTGATCGGTAGATGACCTGAGGTAGTGAGGTAGTATTCATACTGATCGGTAGATGACCTGAGCTAGTGAGGTAGTATTCATACTGACCGGTAGATGACCTGAGGTGAGGTAGTATTCATACTGACTGGTAGATGACCTGAGGTAGTATTCATACTGACCAGTAGATGACCTGAGGTAGTGTGGTAGTATACATACTGACCGGTAGATGACCTGAGGTAGTATTCATACTGATCGGTAGATGACCTGAGGTAGTGTGTTAGTGTTCATACTGATCAGTAGATGACCTGAGGTAGTGAGGTAGTATTCATACTGATTGGTAGATGACCTGAGGTAGTGTGGTAGTATTCATAATGATCGGTAGATGACCTGAGGTAGTATTCATACTGATCGGTAGATGACCTGAGGTAGTGAGATAGTATTCATACTGATCGGTAGATGACCTGAGCTAGTGTGTTAGTATTCATACTAATTGGTAATGACCTGAGCTAGTGTGGTAGTATTCATACTGATCGGTAGATGACCTGAGGTAGTGTGTTAGTGTTCATACTACTGATCGAGATGACCTGTGAGGTAGTGAGGTAGTATTCATACTGATCGGTAGATGACCTGAGGTAGTCTGGTAGTATTCATACTGATCGGTAGATGACCTGAGGTAGTGTGGTATTATGCATACTGACCGGTAGATGACCTGAGGTAGTATTCATACTAATTGGTAATGACCTGAGCTAGTGTGGTAGTATTCATACTGATCGGTAGATGACGTGAGGTAACATTCCTACTGATCGGTAGATGACCTAAGGTAGTGAGGTAGTATTCATACTGTGATCGGTAGATGACAGTATTCATACTGTGATCGGTAGATGACCTGAGGTAGTGAGGTAGTATTCATACTGATCGGTAGATGACCTGAGGTAGTGTGTTAGTGTTCATACTGATCAGTAGATGACCTGAGCTAGTGAGGTAGTATTCATACTGATTGGTAGATGACCTGAGGTAGTGTGGTAGTATTCATAATGATCGGTAGATGACCTGAGGTAGTATTCATACTGATCGGTAGATGACCTGAGGTAGAGAGATAGTATTCATACTGATCGGTAGATGACCTGAGCTAGTGAGGTAGTATTCATACTGATTGGTAGATGACCTGAGGTAGTGTGTTAATATTCATACTAATTGGTAATGACCTGAGCTAGTGTGGTAGTATTCATACTGATCGGTAGATGACCTGAGGTAGTGTGTTAGTATTCATACTGATCGGTAGATGACGTGAGGTAACATTCCTACTGATCGGTAGATGACCTAAGGTAGTGAGGTAGTATTCATACTGTGATCGGTAGATGACCTGAGGTAGTGAGGTAGTATTCATACTGATCGGTAGATGACCTGAGGTAGTGTGGTAGTATACATACTGACCGGTAGATGACCTGAGGTAGTGTGGTAGTATACATACTGACCGGTAGATGACCTGAGGTAGTATTCATACTGATCGGTAGATGACCTGAGGTAGTGTGTTAGTATTCATACTGATTGGTAGATGACGTGAGGTAACATTCATACTGATCGGTAGATGACCTAAGGTAGTGAGGTAGTATTCATAATGTGATCGGTAGATGACCTGAGATAGTGAGGTAGTATTCATACTGATCGGTAGATGACCTGAGGTAGTGAGGTAGTATTCATACTGATCGGTAGATGACCTGAGATAGTGTGTTAGTATTCGTACTGATCGGTAGATGACCTGAGGTAGTATTCATACTGCTCGGTAGATGACCTGAGGTAGTATTCATACTAATCGGTAGATGACCTGAGGTAGTGTGGTAGTATTCATACTGATCAGTAGATGACCTGAGGTAGTATTCATACTGATCGGTAGATGACCTGAGGTAGTATTCATACTGACCGGTAGATGACCTGAAGTAGTATGGTAGTATTCGTACTGATCTGTAGATGACCTGAAGTAGTGTAGTAGTATTCAAACTGATCGGTAGAAATCTAGACAGAGCTCTCTGAAGATTCTGCTGCTATTTACAGTAAGTGATGTGTGTTGTTTTATATCACCAAGTCAAGCAGGTGGGACCCAGTTTAAAATCTTATCCAAAGGATGGACAATTTGTGCTGGTAGATGTGCAGGTCAATAAACGTCAGAACTAAAGAATTAAAAATAAATAAATAAATAATCTCCGTGGTATCCCCGAAGTCTCAAAATAATCCACTAAGCAAGTGTAGTGGGTCCAAAAACAAAACAGTGCAAGAAACTTCTCTGTGTGGAAGATCTTCAGTCCATATCTCTAGTTAATCCCTTCCCCCATCAGTGTGACATTCGAGCTGGTGTCCTACTTAGTAGCTGTCATAATAATATAACCCTTATGTACTTTAAATAAAATTTATAATGATGTGGTACCTTTTATTTAACCAGATTATTAAGTCTGTGATTTTTATCCAAGACACTATACTACATGGCTGGAAATGTATCAACTTTAGTCCATTTGGCAGTCAAAAAAAAAGGATTGCCAAATGAACTAAGGTTGATATATTTCCAGCCATGTAGTATATTATTAATATACAGTGATTAACTAGAGATATATGGACTGCAAATCTTCCACATAGAGAAGTTTATTAAACTAAAGAAATTTCAGGATTGTTCTAAACTGGAGATATCAGAGGAAATGTAACTTGTTTACTTTAGAGTGTCTTCTTGCAGATTAACTGATACGAGTTAAACATATTGTCTTTCTATGGTACAATGTAGTGTGTATTGTGGAGCAGCATATATTAGTCTTTATAATTTATGTACTGGTTTATTCAGGTGATGAGTTCATATAAACTCTTAAAAACATCATTTTTACAGGATCCTTGCTTTGGGGCCTTTTTGGAATACTGTGCCATGAACGGAGCATGTGTAGGATGTGACCTTCCTCCTGAGATTGAAGTTCTTCAAGGGTAAAGTTTTTGCTGGATGTCAAAATTATAACATATTCAACTTATTTCACAGCATTTTTTAAAAAGTATAACTCCACAGTCTTTGTTTTTATAGCATCCTTGAGCCAAGACCCTGCCCGGATATCCACAGCTGATCACTTTTACTTCCACGCTACTTGACCCTGACAGCCCAGTGAGATGATCATTTGGCAGTGGAGGTGGTAGATTTTGTGCCACTGACTGTGATGACAGCAGGTGACACTGCCAGTCATCTTGTTATTGTTTATACGGGGGGGGGGGTTATGTTTCATGGTTTCTGTCTTCCAACAAGGCTGGGATGTTCACAGATCTGTACTGCTTTCATTATGTGAATGTGGTACTCTATAGTGAAACCCCCTGCAGCACAACTGTTGTTTTTTGTCCTTCCAAACATGGATCTTTCCTTGGTTTCCATCTTGCTGGGAATTGGCATGGCAAAAGGAGGGCTACAGAATGAGAGTACACCTTCAGTTGCCCTGTTCTTCCTCCCCCACACACCCTCTCCATGCCCTCCATTCCAGCGCCTGCAGTTGAGCATTAGACACAGACAGTAGTGGCATGCAGTCTCACCAGTGCACCTTAGGTCAGGCTACCATTCTGGAGCAAGCAGGGTAGTCTTACTGTCATCACTCCTGACCATTCATAGTACTCGTGCTTACAATGAGCAGCAGCAGTCTTACTGTCGTCACTCCTGACCATTCATAGTACTCGTGCTTACAATGAGTGGCAGCAGTCTTACTGTCGTCACTCCTGACCATTCATAGTACTCGTGCTTACAATGAGCGGCAGCAGTCTTACTGTCATCACTCCTGACCATTCATAGTACTCGTGCTTACAATGAGCGGCAGCAGTCTTACTGTCGTCACTCCTGACCATTCGTAGTACTCGTGCTTACAATGAGTGGCAGCAGAGCCCAGAAGAATACTTCAAGTCTGGACAGTAGTGGGAAGAGGACAGCTCCAGGGCAGCATCGTGTGGGGGATGCTGCCCATCATTATACAGGGGAGCACTGGTGGTCTTCACTGTTACTCAGTCTTGCACTTTTCCTGAGAAACTAGTCATCTTACATTTGCAGTTTTTTTTATTTCAACCCCAGGACTAGTTACCTGCAAGCAGCAGTTGCATGGTACCTTTCAGACTCTCCCTGGCTCTGCTTCTCATCCTGTAGCTTCTGTAATGCACCATGCTTCGCATTCCCTCCAGATCTCATTTACCATATTCTAGATGCTTCCCATTCCCTCCAGATCTCATTTACCATATTCCTAATGCTTCCCATTCCCTCCAGATCTCATTTACCATATTCCTAATGCTTCCCATTCCCTCCAGATCTCATTTACCATATTCCAGATGCTTCCCATTCCCTCCAGATCTCATTTACTATATTCCTAATGCTTCCCATTCCCTCCAGATCTCCTTCCCATTCCCTCCTCCAGATCTCATTTACCATATTCCTAATGCTTCCCATTCCTCCAGATCTCATTTACCATATTCCAGATGCTTCCCATTCCCTCCAGATCTCATTTACTATATTCCTAATGCTTCCCATTCCTTCCAGATCTCATTTATCATATTCTAGATGCTTCCCATTCCCTCCACATCTCATTTACCATATTCCTAATGCTTCCCATTCCCTCCACATCTCATTTACCATATTCCTAATGCTTCCCATTCCCTCCAGATCTCATTTACCATATTCCTAATGCTTCCCATTCCCTCCAGATATCATTTACCATATTCTAGATGCTTCCCATTCCCTCCAGATCTCATTTACTATATTCCTAATGCTTCCCATTCCCTCCAGATCTCATTTACCATATTCTAGATGCTTCCCATTCCCTCCAGATCTCATTTACCATATTCCTAATGCTTCCCATTCCCTCCAGATCTCATTTACCATATTCCTAATGCTTCCCATTCCCTCCAGATCTCATTTACCATATTCCAGATGCTTCCCATTCCCTCCAGATCTCATTTACTATATTCCTAATGCTTCCCATTCCCTCCAGATCTCATTTACCATATTCTAGATGCTTCCCATTCCCTCCACATCTCATTTACCATATTCCTAATGCTTCCCATTCCCTCCAGATCTCATTTACCATATTCCTAATGCTTCCCATTCCCTCCAGATCTCATTTACCATATTCTAGATGCTTCCCATTCCCTCCAGATCTCATTTACCATATTCTAGATGCTTCCCATTCCCTCCAGATCTGATTTACCATATTCCCAATGCTTCCCATTCCCTCCAGATCTCATTTACCATATTCCTAATGCTTCCCATTCCCTCCAGATCTCATTTACCATATTCCTAATGCTTCCCATTCCCTCCAGATCTCATTTACCATATTCCTAATGCTTCCCATTCTCTCCAGATCTCATTTACCGTATTCCTAATGCTTCCCATTCTCTCCAGATCTCATTTACCATATTACATATCCATTTGCCATATTCTAGATAGTGCTTGCAAGCTCATTGGCAATAAAAAAAAAATCTGTACATTTTTGGACAAATATAATTTCAAAAATATTTTTTATAAACATTTTATTAAACATAACATTAAAAAGTAACACTGATACATGTACAGCATTATGCAGTAAAGGCTAATATCTGAGGATGTTCCTCACTGATGGGTTATGGATCAGATCCTCTGATCTGACTTGGACTCATTTTTCCAGACTCTGGGTCGTAGTCTCAGGCTCCTCACTCTTCCCACAATGCATTACTCTATTTGTAACTCCCCAGATCTTGTTTGCCGCAGAAATGGTAAGACAGAGGTTTCTGGGTCTCGAGCTGTAAGGACATTTTGTAATCTTTATCTTGTCTTCTGATCTTTTTTAAGGTGTATCCTTTGTTTCTGTTTTCTTTTTAGGTTCCTTCCTCCGTCTGTGATCTCTCCGGTCCCTTATTGCCTGGTGTTATTTGGAATTTGTTATGGGGTACCAGTAACTTGATTTCCATTGTCCGGTCATCTGCCTCGGTTGTTGGTTTCTTGTGGTCTGTCTTCATAGCCATGAACTACTGTTGTGTGCCACTTGACTGTCTAGACTCTCGCTCTCTGTCTGGGCATATCTCACAGCTGTATCCTTAGGCTTTTTAACTCTGTAGTGGTTTCTCTACTCCTGTCAGATTCTCCCCTCGGCTGACTGGATTTTTGCAGAAGGTCCAGATGTTTTCCCCAAATGTTTGTTCCTTTTTCAGTATGGTGATCCAAGGGACTTTCCTCTGAGTTTCAGACTTCCTATCCTTCAGAGCATGTATATTAACACAAACTCTGTTGTCCGGGGCTGTTCCCTTACTTTCGGTAAGCTTTTTCACTTTTTGTTAATCTCTCCAGGTCCTTTGGGCTTCTCATACCCCAACGAGAATGAACTCCATTCCTAAGTCAGTACGATTAAAGTTATTGAAAGTAGTATTGTCGTAATCCTTAATGTTAGCCAGAAGTTCTCTCTGCAGCCCTTGCTATGTGCACAACTATGTCTCCTTTTACTACTCCTACGGAGTGACATGTATTGGGTCGATAGTAAATTCCCTTTATTCAACTCTTTGCTCACACTACTACTGCTGGAACTGTCCAGCATACCTCTCAACTGTACTTTGCTCTGTCCCTCATAAAATTTGTGTTTTTCTGGTTTTTGTGGTGAATTAGTAAGGATTGTTTTTATTAAATAGTGACAGGCATCAGAAAATGTATAGCATCACAATACCATGTTATCATAGTAACTTTCTAAGTTTATAAGAGCAATATTTGAAATTTGTCCCTATTTTTTGTGGCTTTGTGTCCCCCCCCCATTATTCTTGGCTTTGTCTAGTTTTTTGTGCTAAGAGGTTGGGAGCTATGCTGTCTGGGTATTTTTTTTTTTTGGGGGGGGGGGGGTTCCTCCCAGCTGATCTGTTCATCATACATTTTGTGGTTTTATGTGCCAGCTTTTGGTAAGGGTAAACCAAGCTTTTTAGTGTTTGGTAGGTTGAAAAAACAGTTCACGGACTGCTGGCAGTTTCTACAGCCCTATAATCACAGTCAGCATGTTGGATTGTTTGTTGCTGTTGAGCAGAGGAGTTTTAAGGCACTATTCTTATGCCCTTTACAGCTTTTACAGGTTTTCTTTTGGGGCTCAACTCCCCCCCCCCCCCCCCCCCGTATAAGAAATATGCTGGAGATCAATAGGAGCATCTCGGATTAGACCATTCAGATCCTAAGTCCTTCTCGGATCTGATGGTTTCAGCCCCGATCATGACTCTCTCCATTTACCTGCAGAACCTTCTCGGATCATAAGTTTTCAGACCCGACTATTTCAGGCAGCCAGCATGGATCAAATGCACTTTCGGATCCTGTGACTTTGGGCTGCCTCCTCAGATCCTACTATCCCTTTTCTCGGATCCGACCTACCCAGATAGTTTGTCCTCTGGTCCTAATAGGATCTGACCTTAGGAGGGAAGAATTGAGAGTTTCTCAGACCTGGTGCCCTCGGATCAGAAATGTCCAGATTGTACCTCTCAACTGTACAGATTTTTGCAGAATGTTCAGATTTTTGCTCTTATTTTTGGTCTGTTTTTTCATATAACTGTGGTTTTTTGACAGATTACTAGCAAATCATTAAAGATTGAAGTTAAAAAATAATGACAGACATTTGAGTTTCAGACTTCATACCCTTGAGGAAATTCATTCTAAAGAACAATATTTAAAAATTGTCCTTGATTTTGAGCCTTTTTCCCACTTTTATTTATGGTTTTGTCCAGATTTCTAGCTCTAAGAGGTTGAAAGGTACGGCCTGGACAAATTCGGCTTTCAGCACCATTTAGGGAATACTTTCAGCAGAAATGCATTCTGATGCAAACTCTGTTATTCCAGCTCATTCCTAAGCTATAGGAACAAACCTGAATCTGCCCATATTATCTGACTGCATCCAGTTTTACTGAACTAATAGATTGAGAGGCATGGTGATGAGCTATAGGAACAAACCTGAATCTGCCCATATTATGTGACTACATCCAGTTTTACTGAACTAATAGATTGAGAGGCGTGGTGATGGTTCCTTGTTTGTGCATCCTTCAGAAAATCCATGCTAATGCAAAACCCTGTTATTCTATCAAAACAAAAAAAAATCCTTTCAGATCCTGACATCTTCTCAGATCCGACCTAATTACAACAATTACAAAATTAAACTAAGCTAGGTTCTCCCCTTCGGATTCAAACTGTGGAGGTAGTTTCTAAGAAAATCCTTTAGATCCCAAACCTAGGACCATACAGGTTGGAGTCCTGCATTTCTTGAATCCAAGCCCTCTTCGATTTCAAGCTGTTGAGCCAGTGCAGCAAATTCATATCCAAAGCATCCCTCTGATCTGATGACCTCACTGTTGCTGTTCTTTTTCCAGGATAGAGGTCTGGTTGGTTCATCCCTCTCATGGCTTGCACAGGTGCTTAACTAGTATGGTTTTTCTGGCCCAGGAGACCGTTTCTCACCATGGAGATATTTCCTCCTGTAACTAGGATTCTGAATTTGGAACTAATCCTGCCCTCTTTCTTCACTACTTCCTTTCCTTCTTAACCTACAAGGGTGTCTGAAGTGAAATAGTGTGTTGGCTTCTCAGAGTCTGATCTGCTTGGACTTCTCATTTATTCCACACCCTGGTGAGACTATGGATGTGCCTACTGAAGCACATTGTTTCAGGATGCGACATTCCTAGGAAGCAAACAATGCCTCGGTGGTATGCATAATACCCAAAAGTCATTGCACCTCTCTTTGTTCAGTCCATCTTTTTGCTTCTGCTCAAGGATGATTGGATGTACCCTATCCTTTTTCAGGACGCATACTATTACATCAAATTAAATAGGTGCTCCAGAACACATCTGGCACTACCAACTGGGAGCCAGTCACTACCAATTCAGAGCTCTGCCTTTCAGATTTATCACAGCCCCCAGGATGTTCTTTTTTTCCATATGCACAGCAGTAGTTTCTGCTCACCTGAGGCTCAAAGGATTTTCAGGTGTTTCCATATCTGAACGACTGACCCCTTACTGCTCCAACCATGTATCAAATGTTACAAGCCGGGGATTATCTGTTTAAACTGTCCAGATCCCTGGGCATTACTATAAATCTAACAAAAATCAAATCTATCCTCTGTACAGAATTTTGAATTCATGACCTCTTATTTGAATACCATAAACCAATTTACAAACGTCATCATTGCTGGTGGACCCAGTTGGACGACCTGTCCCTGGACAGGCTATTTTCTCCCCATCTCCACAGCCACAGTGGCTATGGACGCTCCCCATCTGGAGTGGGGGAGACAATTTCAAGTGAAAGATGGTCCAAAGGACATGGTCTTTCTTGGAGACCAGATTGCATACCAACATCCTAGAGAGGAGAGCTTTCCTCATGTTACAAGTCTTTCAGGATGTTCTCCCTCTGGGAACTATTGCAATGCACACTGACAACATCTCAGTAACTTAATATATCAGTAAACAAGGAGGAACCCATTCTTACCCCTTGCATAGAGTGGTCGTGAGGGTTTGGGAATGGGCAATTTCTTCAAACCGCTTTTGGATTGAAACACATGTAATGGGGAAATCCAGCACTCTGGCAGACAGACTCAGTAGGTGTAGTCTAATTCCTCCTAAATGGTCCCTTAGTCAATCAGTTGTGAACCTAATTCTTAGCCATTGGGGGCCAGCCTTCTTACGACCTTCTTGCTTTCCCCCCCAAACAACAAGTACAGCAGATTACTTCCCTCTAATCCCCGAGGGATGCTTGGATTCACGATTGGTCGCAGTCTCCTTTATATTTATCTTCCTCTGCTATCCGGTGTCTTACAACAAACCAGCAGGTTGAAGAGCTCTGTTATCCTCCTCCTCCCTTTCTTTCTGTCTTTCATGGCTTCATCTATTGTGGATCCTTTCTCTCAGGTCTCCTCTGAAATGTCCTACATGGATTCTAGAGCTCAATTGGGATCTCTTATCTCACCCTTAAGAGATCCAGCATTCTGACCTCCACGCTCTCAAACTGACTGTATAGTTTCTCTATTTCCAGTGATTGCAAGACTGTGCAGGCTTGCTTCTCTTGTTAAAAGCCTGCATTTGCACTTGTTTCTTTCCTGTAGCTAGTGTAGTTCAGATACAGATTCTTAGTTTTAGCACTTGAATTTGCTTATTCGTGCTCATCACTTGTTCAGAACTTGTTGAAAGCAACTACGTAAGCTATAAATTACTACAGCACTCACCCTTCCTCATTACCTAGAGGAAAACAGTTTTTGTACTTACTTTCCTCGCTTGCTTAGAGAAAAACAGCTCTTGTACTCACTTTCCTCACTTATCTAGAGGAAAATAGTTTTTTATTCAGGCAAGTCCAAGTGTGTTCTCTCCTGTCTATCTGATGAAGCTGGGCATCTTGGGGCAATATAGCAATTGCCACATGTACACAGATAACCCTCTCCTCCTACCACCCAACACTACAGCCTGTGAGAGATGCACTTATCCAGCCAAACTGGAGGTAAAGCTCTCTCCAACCAAGACTGAACTTGACAGTCAAGAGGAGAAGGTAAACACTTGCACCACACAACATTCATCACATAGTCTCACTAAACCTTCACCACCAAAATCCACACATAGAAACACAAAAACATTTGCGGAGGCTCTCAATAATAATCTGTTCAAGCAACAGGGACCTCCAAAGTAGAAATGCAAGCAACCTCCACCCCCCCCAACACAACCCAAATGACACATAGCCCACAGACTCAATGTGCCACTCAACCACAGCCCATAAGGCAAAACAACGTACCCAACGCAATAGTCATAGGTGACTCTATAGTCAGGCACACTGATGTCCCACTCACCAGGCTAAACAAGGAGAAGGTTACTGTCTGCTGCCTGTCAGGTGCCAGGATCCACTGCATAACGCATGCACTCAGGTCACTCCACAACAAGTACAAATATGACTCTGTCATTCATGTTGGTGTGAATGACCTCAGACGTACCTCCCTAGATGAAAAGAGAAATGGAAGAGCTGTCCAGTCTTGTAGCCCAGGCAGGTATCAACCTAGCCCTGATTAGCATCCTGCCATCGCCCGGATTGATACCGCAGTACAAAGATAAAATGATTGACGTCAACAGTTGGCTAAGCTTCTGGTGTCATTCTAAGGGGATCCAGTTGCCTAAGACAACATGGTCGGCACATCACGATGCTTTGCCAGAGATAGCCTGCATGTGTCACCCTTGGGATTCCGGATACTGGCTAAGGTTCTTGCCACCCCTATAGTGCCTTTTTTAGACAAGGTTCAAATGACAAATTCACCACCATAACAGAAACAGGCAAGCAAAAACTGAGGGTAATGCTACACAATGCTAGAAGACTAAATCTCAAAATGCATTCCCTCGATGCACTCCTTAAAATGGAGAACATCATCTTTATCTGTGCAGTGACTGAGACCTGGTTCAAGACTCCAGAGAGCACCCCTGCACTACCAGACTATAACTCATACCACACTTTTCGGCCATCTCACCTGAACCGGAACACCAAAGCCGGAGGTGTGTCCATATTCATTAAGGATAAAAACACCTCCAGGTTAGTTGCTAAGCATAATGCAACCAAGGTTATCCAAGTGCAACTAACTCTGGGGAAAACTGCAATCCAAATTGTAACTTGCTACAGATCCCCCACCATGCCCCAGGATTCCCACTGCTCTTTTCTTGATATACTGGAAAATATTAGAGTTCAACCAAACACCCTAATAATGGGCGATTTTAACTACCCCACCATTAACTGGGAAAATTACTCATGTACCAACTCCTTCGCTCAATGCTTTCTGGAATTCATAAATTCCAATGCCCTGGATCAACCTATCCACACCCCCACCAGGGGCAACAATATCCTAGACCTACTTATTACCAACATAACTGACCGGTGTCCCACACCTGAAGTTAACTCCTCGGTCAGATCTGACCATAGGTTCATAGGTAGGTACTAGGCTATCTGCCCTAGGGCCTATACAAGCCTAGCCAAAAAGGTACCCTGGCTTTTGCCACCCAAGAAAGTTATTTTCCTGTGCCCCTGTCGAGCAGAGCCACAGAGGTGATCCTTGGGGGTGAATTTCCTATTTCCCATCTAATCATCAAGATTTTTCTTGAAGAGTGCTAATGAGGAGCTTTGTTTGATATAGATACGTAGTTTGTTCCAGAGTATGGAAAGTCTCTGGGACAGGAATCTATCCCACAGCATGTTCTGTTTATTCTGGTGACAAGGTTTAGGTTCCTAGAGCGTGTAGCTCGGAGGGATTGGGATTTCTTTAAGTGGAGCATGTCCAACAGTTCTGGGTTTGACATAGCTTTGTATGTTAGGCAGAGATTGCCTCTGAGTAGGCACTATACAACGGAGTAAACTGGCGTTTTTTGAGATGGTCTGCGTAGGGCATCTGAGGCCATTAATCCTCTCTGTGAGGTATTTCTGCGGCCTTTCCAGTTGTAGATGTCTTGTTGAGGTACATACCAAAAGGGGCGTTTTACTCTATAATGGGTCTAATGAGTGACGAGTAGAGGGGGAACAATGACCTCTTTTTTTCCTGGTTGAGAAACTTTTTGTGATAAGGTGTGCCACGTAGAAGGATTTCCTGACTACTGTGGCGATGTGATTATCAAAGGAGAGACTACTGTCCACCTGTGTCCCAAGGTCTCATCACACTTTCGGTGTTAAGTAGACTATCACCTATGTGGTAGCTCATGGCTATAGAGTTTTTACCAAAGGGGATGACGATGCACTTTTTAGCACTGAACTTGAGGCCATGGCTTTGACACCAGGCATCTGTCTCAGTGAGGCACTTTTGTTGGATGTCCACATCATTAGGAGTTTCAGTTATGGCTCCTAGTTTGCAGTCATCTGCAAACTTTGTTAACCAAAGACCTTCTCTGTTAGCCTGCACTTCAAAAAAGTAGATACCAAACAGGAGAGGACACAGGACTCTGGACCCTGTGGTACTCCACTTGTCTAAAGTTGGATTTGGAGTCTGCTACTTTCACAGTGTGGGTTCTGTCAGTGAGCCAGTTGGCAACCCATCTTGTGACATAGGGATTTATACCTAGTTTAGTGACTTTATCTATAATTCCAGAGTGGGGATGGTGTCAAAAGCCTTGGCGAGATCTAGATAGGCTGTGTGAACCACCTTTCCCTCGTGTATGGCTTTGGTGACTGCTTCAAACAAGTCTATCGGGTTTAGCAGACATGATCTGCCTTTTACAAACCCGAACTGGGTGGGGTCCAGAGTTTGGGGATTACCAATGTCTTTGTTTAGAAGTTCCATGGCCTTGCAGACCAGGCTCGTTAGCCTAATGAGGCGGTAGTTCCCGGGGTCCGTGGTGGTTCCCCCTTTGTGGAGTGGCATAACAGTCGCTGTGCACCATTCTGTGGGCACAAAGCCTGAGGTGAGGCTATGATTGAACATGGTGCTTAGGTGGGGTGCCAGTTCATTCTGTAGTTCATGTAGAACGCAGCCTGGGATGTTGTCAGGTCCCATGGATGCTGTGTTCTTGGCTTTGGAGAGTGAAGTTTTTACCTGTGCAGCCATGACTACAGGAACTTTCCATTCTTCCGGTATAGAGATGGGCCCTTTAGGGGGTGAGGGGGGTAAAGTAGCACTAAACAACCTACCTGCCAGGATGTTGGCAACATCACTTGGTTTTGTATATTTAGTGCCATTGTGCTGTAACTCAGAGCAGATCTGAATGTTGTCATTGAGATTCTTGACATAGCTATAGAGTGCTTTGTGGTTGTCTTTAGAATTAGTGGCGATTTTGTTTTCGTAACTAGCTTTGGAGGATTTTATGAGGGATCTCAGCTTCTTACTGAGGCTGACCAGGGAGTTCCTCCAATCATGGGATTTTACTCTTTTTTTGCAACAGTTTCTTTCTTCTCTTGTAGAGTTTGTTTATGGCAGGGGACCACCAGATTGGCTTCATTTTTTTGAAGTATCACATTTTGGTTCTGTTAGGGATAAGCACGATCCATGCACTCGTGTAAGTGCTTATAAAGTGCATTTGTGTAGGATTCAGCAGTCGTTCCTCTATTGTCCATCTGCATGGGTGTCGTGAAATTTGTCACTTCTGTCTTAAGAAGCATGAAGTTGGCTTTGGAGAAATGTTTTATGGTGTTTTCCCTAATGGGGGGTGGGGCGGGATGAGGATGTCTAGGGTGATTAGCTTGTGGTTGGATCTGACCAACAAGGAATTGACTTCTGGTGTGGAACACCAGCCACCCATGTCGGTAATGACTAGGTCTAGGATATTGCTGCCCCTGGTGGGAGTGTGGTTAATTAGATCCAAGACATTGGAATTTATGAATTTCAGAAAACGTTGAGCAAAAGAGTTGGTACATGAGTAGTTTTCCCAGTTAATGGTGGGGTAGTTGAAATCGCCCATTATTAGGGTGTTGGGTTGTACCGTAATATTTTCCAGTGTATCAAGAAATGAGGAGTGGAAATCCTGGAGCATGGTGGGGGATCTGTAGCAAGCTACAATTTGGATTGTGGTCTTGCCCAGAGTTAGGTGCACTTGGATAATCTCAGCTGCATTATGCTGAGGAACTAGCCTGGAGGTGTTGATATCCTTAACGAATATGGACACGCCTCTACCTTTAGTGTTTCGGTCCAGGTTAGGTGGCCAAAAGGTGTGGCATGAATTACAGCCTGGTAATGCAGGGGTGCTCTCTGGAGCCTTGAACCAGGTCTCTGTCCCTGCACAGATGTCGATGTTCGCCATTTTAAGGAGTGCCTCAATTGAATGAATTTTGAGGTTTAGACTTCTAGTACTGAGTAGCATTACCCTCAGATTTTGCTTGCTTCTACCTAATATGGTGGTGAATTTGTCATTTGAACCTTGCCTAAAAAGGCACTATAGGGGTGGCAAGAATCTTAGCCAGTATCCAGAATCCCAAGGGCGACAGGTGCAGGCCATCTCTGGCAAAACATTGTGGTCTGTCGATCATGTCATCCCAGGCAGACAGATACTGGATCTCCTTAGAATGACACCAGAAGCTTAGTCATTTGCTGAAGTCAATCATTTTGTCTTTGTACAGCGGTAACATTCTGGGTGATGGCAGGGGCTAGGGTCATACCTGCCTGGGCTACAAGATCAGAGACCTCCTCCATGTCTCTCTTCATGTAGTCCAGGGAGGTACGTCTCAGGTCATTCACACCAACATGGACAAGGACAGAGTCATATTTGTACTTGTTGTGGAGTGACCTGAGTGCGTACGTTATGTGATGGATCTTGGCACCCGACAAGCAGCTGACAGTAATTTTCTCCTTGTTTAGCCTTGTGAGTGGAACATCAGTGTGCCTGACTATAGACTCACCTATGACTAGAGTGTTGGGTATGTTGTTATGCCTTATGGGCTGTGCTTGAGTGGCACTCTGAGTTTCTGGGCTATGTGTCATTTAGGTTGTGTTGGGGGGGTGGATGCTGCTTGCGTTTCTGCTTTGGAGGTCTCTGTTGCTGGAGCAGATTTTTATTGAGAGCCTCCGCAAATTTTGGCGTGTGTATTGGTGGTGTATGTTTTGAGGGACTATGTGATGAGTGTGGTGTGGTTCAAGTGTTTACCTTCTCCTCTTGACTGTCTAGTCCAGTCTTGGCTGAAAAGCTTTGCTTCCAGTTTGGCTAGATAAGTGCATCTCTCACAGGTTGTACTGTTGGGTGGTAGGAGGAGAGGGTTGTCTGTGTACATGAGGCAATTGATGCATTGCGCTAAGATGCCCAGATTCATCAGGTAGGCAGGAGAAAACACTGGGAGCTGACCTATAGACATGTCTGGATAGGTGCTTATTTATTAAGTAATAAAAACTGTTTTCCTCTAGACAAGTGAGGAAAGTTGAGTGCTGTAGTTAATTGTAGCTCATTTAGTGCTTACAACGAGTTCTGAACAAGTGCTGAGCTCAAATAAACAGATTTGAGTGCTAAAACTAAAAAACTGGCTAGTTCTAAGGGAAAGTGTGAAGTGCAGATTTTGACACCAGGAATAGTTTAACCCTAGCTAAGCGGCGTTGCATAACTGGGGATCACGTCAGTCGCCCTACTAGACAGGGATCCAGGGAAGAAATAGCTAGAGAATTGTTATGGCTAGGCTTGTATAGGCCCTAGGGCCGATAGCCTAGTATCAACCTATGAACCTATAAAGTGTATTTTTTTTAATATAACAGTAGCAAATGAGCAAACTGATTTAAACAAATTAACCAGTAAAAAGCTAAAAACTGAGCCCATTCCAAGTGGCGAACTTCATGAAATCCATGCAGATGGACAGTACAGTTGCGACTGCTGAATCCTACACAAATGCACTCAATAAGCAACTTACATGAGTGCATGGATCGTGCTATCCCAAACAGAATCAAGACGCTATCCTCCAAAAAAAAAAAGGTTCCCTGCTATAAACAAACTCTACAACAGAAGGAAGAAACTGTTGCAAAAGAGAGTAAAATCCCATGAGTGGAGGAGCTCCCCTGGTCAGCTTCACTAAGAAGGTGAGATCCCTTATAAGATCCTCCAAAGCTAGCTACGAAAACAAAATCGCCACTGATTCTAAGGACAACCACAAAGCATTCTATAGCTATGTCAAGAATCTCAATGGCAACACCCAGATCTGCTCTGAGTTACAGCACAGCGGCATGAAAATTACAGAACCAACTGATATTGCCAATATCCTGGCAGATAGGTTCAGTGCTAATTTACCCCCTTCTCACCCCCTAAAGGGCTCATATCTATGCAGGAAGAATGTAGAGTCCCTGTAATCAAAACTACGCAGGTAAAAGCTGCACTCTCTAAAGCCAAAAACACAGCATCCATGGGACCAGACAACATCCCAGGCTGCGTTTTACACAAACCTCAGAACGAACTGGCTCCCCACCTAAGCACCATGTTCAATCATAGCCTCACGTCAGGCTTTGTGCCCACTGTATGGCGCACAGCAACAGTTATCCCACTCCACAAAGGGGGAACCACCACTGATCCCAGGAACTAACACCCTATTAGCCTAACGAGCCTGGTCTGTAAGGCCATGGAATGTATCATCATGGAACTCATAAACAAAGACATTGGTAACCTCCAAACTCTGGACCCCACCCAGTTCGGGTTTGTGAAAGGCATATCATGCCTCCTGAACCTGATCGACTTCTTTGAGGCAGTCACCAAAGCCATAGTTGAGAGTAAGGTGGTTCACACAGCCTGTCTTGACCTCTCTAAAGCTTTCGACACCATCCCCCATTCTAGAATTATAGCTAAACTTACTAAACTATGTACAAATCCCTGCGTCACAAGATGGGTTGTCAACTGGCTTATGACAGAACCCACACTGTAAATGTTGCAGACTCCAAATCTGACGTCAAACCAGTGACAAGTGGAGTACCACAGAGTTCAGTCCTGGGACCTCTCCTGTTTGGTATCTACTTCTCTGAAGTAAGGCCAACACAGAAGGCCTTTGGCTAACTAAGTTCGCAGATAACTGCAAACCAGGAGCCATAGTCGAGTCCCCAAGTGATGTGGACATCCGACAAAAGGGCCTCACTGAGGCAGATGCCTGGTGTCAGAGCCATGGCCTCAAGCTCATTGCCAAAAAGTGCAGTGTCATCCCCTTTGGTAAAAACTCTGTACCCATGAGCTACAACATAGGCAGCAGTCTACTTAACACCCAATATGTGATAACAGACCTTGGGACCCAGATGGACAGTAGTCTCTCCTTTGATAATCACATTGCCACAGTAGTCAGGAAATCTTTCTACGTGGCACACCTCATCACGAAAGGATTCTCATCTAGGAAAAAAGAGATCATTGTTCCCCTCTACTAGACACTCATTAGATCCCTAATAGAGTACAATGCCTCTTTTGGGTTGTACCTCACAAGACATCTGCAGCAGCTGGAAAGGCTACAGAAGTACCTCCCAAAGAGGATTACTGGCCTCAAACAGATGCCCTACACTGACCGTCTCAAAAAACTCCAGCTTTACTCTATGGATATCGCCTGTTCCAAGGTGATCTCTGCCTAACATATAGAGCTATGTTAAACCCAGAGCTGTTGGACATGCTGCACCTAAAGAAATCCCAATCCCTCTGAGCTACATGCTCTAGACACCTAAACCTTGTCAATAAACAAGACATGCTGAAGGGGATAGATTCTTGTCCCAGAGACTTCCCATACTCTGGAACAAGCTACCCATCTTTGTCAAGGAAAGTTCCTCATTAGCACTCTTCAAGAAAAATCTTGATGAGTGGATGGGAAATAGGAAATACACCCCGGGGATCACTTCTGTGGGTCTGCTCGACAGGGGCACAGGAAAATAACTTTCTTGGGTTGCATAAGCCAGGGAATCTTTTTGGCTAGACTTACTTGGGCCGATAGCCTAGTACCTACCTATGACACTGGCCAGAAGGTTCAGGACCTCTGTTATATCATTGCTTATCCTGACATAATAAGGTACGCTTCTAATCTCGCTCCTTTCTGATCTTATGAGTTTATTGTAACAAAAAAAAAATAAAATTGTCAGCCATGATTGTTACATTTGTCTGCATTTGGAGTTTTCTCCCTGGACCTCCACAAAAATTGAGTTCTGTTGACCCAGTCGGACTGTTCCGTTAAGCAAATGTAAAATAAATAAATAATGAATTTTCCATACGGGTTCCCGTTCAAACATGGCACCTCTCTCAGCTACTATTCTTTTCTTTTTGCTAACCTTTTTACGGAGATCAGTTTTTCTCTACTATTAAACTGATCCAATCCTACCTTTATGTCTAAAGTAACCACAGAATCAAATATTAACCAGTCAGTTCAGTTACCAGTTTTCTTCAGATATGTATATCCTTTTCACCCAGTCGCTTAGGTCAAGCAGTGTCCAAAGTCACACTAGTTAAATGGATTACTGATTGTATGTATATTTATTCATTAAAAGGTTTACAACTGCCCTGTCCTCCAAAAGCCCTCTCTACCAGGTCCATGGCCATTTTGTCTACCTTCTTTGCGAGAACTTTTTTTGGTACTTATGTATTATCGCAACCAGATTTTCGCGGTTGCAAAAATACCATACTACTAAAAACTGTGGACTGCCTTCAGGAAGACCAGCAAATTAAAAAATCCTCTTCCTGATTTGCATGCATTACAGATGCATGTTGTAATTGTCATGGCTGTTATCGTACATGCCGATTTCTACAGGTTGTAAACGGGGTGTAAGAGCAAGTTTAAGAAAGCGTCCCTATAGTGTGTGGTTGAAATGTAACAAATGTGATTTATTATTAAAGAAATGCAGAGCAGAAGGGGTGAAAGACTCTACGAAAAGTAACTGTGCCGACTCATTAACGAGTACTGCTACCAGTAAGTAATGGCATGCATTCCTATTTTGGACTTCATCACCTTCAAAGCCAGCACCCCAAGGAAAGTGTGTGGCTGTTACTTTGCCACTACGTCCTTCCTTTCCTGTTGTCTTTTAATGTTGGTATGTAGAATTAGATTCCTGCCATCAGACTTGTGGTCAGTCTTGGTTGAGGTACACAGTAAAGGTGCAAGGAAAAACAAACCAGAAGACTCCTGTCAGCTTTGGAAGTCGCTGGTGCTGGCAGGTAATGGCAGCAGTGTTACATCGCATATTATTACAGTCTGTAACTGCCGGTAGAAACTTCCTGTGTATGTGTACAGCTTACTGTGGTCCTGATAGTTAAGCAATGTAATGCGACAGTAGTAAACAGTATGAAGATAATTTTTGAGTCTTGCATGTCCTCCTTTCACTAGAAGTATGCTGTTTTCGCAACCACAAAAATCTGGTTGCAATAATACGCAAGTACCCTTTTTTTCCATAGGAAACCTAGAAATCAATATAGTTGTTAACGAATGTTAATCATCCTTTCAATTTGTCAGTTATGTTTATTTTTTCATGGGCTCAAACAATACAAAAATCTGACCAGCTGCTTATCTCTTTTTCCTTCTAAATGCTTGGGTTCAACAGTCCCATATATTTCCTTCTAAATGCTTGGGTTCAGCAGTCCCATATATTTCCTTCTAAACGCTTGGGTTCAGCAGACCCATATATTTCCTTCTAAACGCTTGGGTTCAGCAGACCCATATATTTCCTTCTAAATGCTTGGGTTCAGCAGTCCCATATATTTCCTTCTAAACGCTTGCGGTCAGCAGTCCCATATATTTCCTTCTAAATGCTTGGGTTCAGCAGTCCCATATATTTCCTTCTAAATGCTTGGGTTCAGCAGTCCCATATATTATCCTGGCCAAATGGATTACTGACCTTATTTTCACTGATTTATTCTCGAAATGGTTTAGAATTGCCTCATTACCCTAGAACCTTTCTACCAAGTCTGTGGCTACATCATCAGCCTTTGTACCACATTTTCTTTTGATGATATCTCTAATACACTCACTTGTTTCTTTTTTGCAATCATAACCTTGTGATGCATTACATTCTGGGCATTGTTGCCCAATACAGACCTTCCTTTGGTTCAACAGTGCTTTGCCATATTCTTCCTTGAAGGCCCCCCCAAGATTTACTTATCTTTAATCCCAGAGCACTCATTAAAAGAAAGCATAAGCTTAACAGGTTTTGTTACCTCCCCCAAAGTAACATCTTAAGAGTCAAAATCTCAGTCTCCTATACCTTCCACTTCCTTGACTCCATCTTCAGAGCCTTCTAAGAAGAGGTCAAAATCGAATCCAAGAAGGTATCAAACCTCCTCCCCTTTGGATCAGAAGAAAAAGAGATTAATAGATTCTATGTCCTCAGATCTGGCTAAGAAACCTTCGGATCTGACTGTTTCAGGTCCTGGTATTCTGCCAAGAACCTGATATTCTCTGTCTTTTGATCCTGTGCCTTCCAGGGTCTTTACCCCCTTTATGGAAAGGTGCCATTCAGTCACCTTCTCTTGCCTCATCTCGTTCATCCAGGAGTTTGACTGAGTAAGATGTGTACAGAATGATGAAGTTCCCCCGGCGCAGATCCAGATGGGTGTTTTACCAGCTCCTACCACTTCAAGTTACGAGGCCCATCAATCGACTGCACCACCACCTCATACTCCTTCTCTGATCCTTTTGATTGCTTCACAGTCCCTGGATTTGAGCCTTCTGGGTCTGTCTGGCTTGGATCCGAAAATAACCTTATCTTTGGATCTGAGACTAACTCTTGAGTGCCCTGGCTCTGATATCTTTGGATCTGGAGTCACTGAAGGTTTCACAGACATCTCTGCGCCTTGGTGCTTCGGCACTGGATAGCGCGGCTCCGACTTCTTTCTTGGGAGATTGCTTTTGGGGCAGGAGGAGACAGTGGTCCAGAAGCCTGCTTTCTCTGTGCCAAGGTCTTCTCTCTGGGCAGTTAGCCTTTGAGGTTGTGAAGAGGGTATTTTCTGCTCTGACAGGAATGACGGATCCAACCCTCTCGGATCTTCAGTCCAGCTCCTAGATATCTCTGCACATGGAACCTCATCCTTTGACGCCATACGGACAGCCAGTTCAAGACCCTCAGACCACCCAGCAGGGTTTTATAGTCTCTTCCAACATTTCCCTGAACATCTCACAAGTCCATCAGAATAGAATGCGCAAGAGAAGGCACTTGGACTCTCCACAAGATCAATCGGTGATGATACTAACTTCAAAGTTGATGGGTCCCCATGATCACCTCCGGAAGACGTCTCATTTGCAGACATATGCCTCCTGGGTTACTCTACCTGCCAACAAGCTCATTGATTTGGTCTCTCGGCAGGCACAGAAGGAAACTGACTCAGTTGAGCCATTAGCTAAAAGGACAGATAGGATTCTGGCTCCACCTGTGGGGGAGGAATTTTGGAGTAAGGGGGTGCCTGTGGATGCCATGGTCATGGTGGCAGCCACCAAGAAGGAACCTGCCTAACAAAGTTCTCTGTTCATTCCTCTAACAGGGAGTCTAGGGCTATGGACAGATTTGTGAAACGTGTCTATGCTTCAGCTACCTTTGCTCACTGAACTATTTGGTACATTTTACTAGGCTGCAACGGATTTGATCAAAGAACTTTCAAATTCCCATTCAGGAGCTGTTTCTTCTGAAGCCTAATCATCTGTGGCCTCTCACTTAGCTGCCCTCCAATCTGTTTCAAATTCATCCATGAGGCTTATTTCGCATGCAGCCAAAGGTGCCTCAAGGGCAGCAGGTTCAGGCCATTAGGAGACATGCCGGTATGCATTTGTGATTTTGAGTCCATGTCCTCGTTCATCAGTGCTCCCTTTGATGTCAGTTTTTTGTTTGGCTCCAAAGTGAAGGAAACATGATCCAGATGCGAGACAGATGGAAAGACCCGCTCTGCAGTGGGTGCACATTTTTCAACCCCTCAAAGATCCTTTTCTAGGAATCAATGAGGTGGTCAGAAGATGTGGTACAAGAAGTGCTAGGGTCCTTTCCAGGGCACATGTGGAGAAAGTTCCCCTAGGAGTGGGGGGGGGGTGACTGGAATGGATGATCTTGCCCCCGCTGCAGATGAGGCCCACAAAACCAAGGGTTCAGGGATTCTTTCTCTGACAAGACCCTACCGTAAACTACGATACGTTTCACCTGCAGCCAACTCAAGACTTTGGAATTCATAGGAGCAGTTTCAGTAAGACGTCAGTGACAGCTTCTCTTCCTCTGTCAAGAGTACAGACTACAGGATTCCAAGTCAAGTCAAGAGAATAATTTGCAGTACCAGTGTTTCAGCCAGGTTGATCCTTCAGGCCTTGGGGTCAATGTCAGCTGCCATAATCTTAGTTCCTCTAGCAAGGTTTCATATGAGAATTCTTCAGTGGATGCTAGCAACACAACGGTCCATTCTTTACCAGTGCATGCCAACACAAATAAGGATCACTCAGGCATGCAAGAGGTAGCGCTATTGGTGGATTCATTCAGACCAACTTCTGCAAGGCTGCCTTTTCATTCTCCCTCAGCCCACAGCCAAATTGACCATGGGCGCTTCCCAAATTGTGTGAGGGGGCACTTTTTGGAGAGAACAGTCCAAGGCACTTGTTTCCCTGAAGAGGCCAACTTGCATATCAATGTCCTGGAGATGAGAGCAGTGCTTTTAGTGTTGCAAGCCTTCTAGGATGCTCTTCCTTCAGGAACAATTGTGATTCAAAAGGGCAATATGTCAGTAGTTTGGTACATCACCAAACAGAGGGACCAGATCATATCCCTTGTGTTGAGAAGCACTCAGAGTGAGGCAATGGGTGATCTCATCCAACCACTTTCTCATAGTAATGTACATTCTGGAAAAATCTAATGTGATCACAGACAAATTGAGCAGGTCCATTCTCCTACCTCATAAGTGGTCTCTCAACAGGAAAGTGGCGGACATGATTTTCTGCTGATGAGGCCAGCCGTGCTGCAATCTTTTTGCTTCTCCCCTAAACAACAAGTGCAGCAGCTTCTTTGCCCTAATCCCTTCTCAGGGGGAGTCACCGAGGAACTCTGTACTTCGCGATTGGCCTCCCCCGTCTGCTTTTTGTTTATCCACCAATTCCACTAATTCCAAAGTTCCTGCAGAAAGCCTCCATGTTGAAGAGCAGAGTCATCCTCATTGCACCTTACTGGCCTTGTCAGATTTGGTTCCCCTTCCTGTGGCCTCATTTTCTTTGCCAACCTTGGATACTGGATCCGATTCCAAATCTCCGTTCACATCTGACAGACTCATCCAGATATCCCAGACCTCAAGGTAACTGCATAGTTCCTCCAGTTACATTAATAGCCAGACAACAGATGCTGTCTTCACCTGTTCGTCATATATGTTTATCTTCCCATAAGCCCTCAACAAGGAAGCTTTATACAATTAAATGGAAGAGGTTTGTTTACTGGGGATAACAAAAACTTAGTGATCCCTTTTCAGCTCCAATACATAACGTACTTGAATTTTTAACTTTGAACTTTACTGTGGGGGCAGCAATATGTAATTTTCATATTGGATTTGAAAATTCTTCAGTGGCGTCTTCTAAACTTTGTAAAACATTCTTGACGGGCACTCTTCTGTTGAGATCCTGGTATAAAGACCCTACTCCACCATGGGATTTGAACTTGGGTACTGCAAGCCTTAATTAATTTCCTGTTTGAGACATCAGCAAAATGTGACATTAAATTCCTGATATGGAAAATTGCCTCCTGTGGCCATTACCTCTGCTAGAAGAATTTCAGAACTTCAAGCATTGTCTTCTAAACTTGCCTACTTGATCTTTCATAAGGATAGAGTTCCATTACAAACCAATGCATCTTTTCTTCTCAAGCTGGTGTCATAACCCAGTATCAATCATTCCATTAATTTGCCAGTATACTTTCCTAAATTTCCAAACAAAAGTAAATATGTGTTGCATTTATTGGATGTTCACAGGCAATTATGTTTTTGTTTACATAGGACAAAAGAAATCGGAAAGACCGACCAGTTGTTTCTCTTTTACAGGTTTGAAATTGGGAAAGCCAGATGGCTGACAGAGTGTTTCTTTTATCTACAACAAACTGGGTCCAACCTTACCCAAAACCTGTAAGAGCCCATTCAACTAGGTCCATGGCAACTTGTTCAGTTTTTCAATCCAGGACTTTCATGGACGACATATGTGAGGCTACAACCTGGCCCAATTCTCATACCTTTATCACTCATTATGAACTGGATCTGGTCTCGAGGGGCACAGTAGCCTTTGGCTCAGCTGTGCTCAGGATATTCCTGAGCACAACTGAGCTCAGAATATTCTTGAGCTCAGCTGTGCTCAGGAATATCCTTCCTTAGAGTCCACCTGGGGTTTTAGGTAGCTGTGGACTCTGTCCCAACAGTTGAAGATATAATGAAAACTGACAATATAGAGATAAAGAAGTTATGTACTCACTATAACATTACATATGTGTTGTCCATTTTCATTCTTCCTCAACTTCCTGCCCTCCAACCCTTGTCACAACAGACTTCTGGAAGAACGAGACAGTTGAAGGACACCACTGTCCTGTGTGATTGAGCTGCAGATATAGTTCCCTCTGTACTACATATTTATGTATCTTTATACATGCATATTGGTAGATACCACTTCCAGTAAAATCAGCAATCAAGATCTGGGGTATGTTAGGAGTTAGTGCATTATGGGTAAGGGAGAAACTTGAGAGCTTTTTTGGTTACCACAAGCATTAGTAACGGCGGAGTCTGATCAGAGGTTCGGATCCGAACCCACCAGTTAAAGAATGAAAATGGACAACACAGATGGAGTGTTATAGTGAGTACGTAACTTCTTTCATGCCTGTGTCACAAGTGATGATTCAGTAATGGTGTTTTAAAAAAAAATGTTTTACTATACAGCACTCATTTTATATCATGAAATGTTTTTATATAAATACTGTTAAGAACAAAAATTGTTTTACTAAAAATTACTTTTTTTCTTTGTGTCCTTCCAAGCTGTAACAGCATGAAATGAGTTGTATTACTTTCAGTTCCCCCACAAGTTTAACAAAGTCAGCAAAGGTCGAATCTTTCTCAATCATATTTTCTTGTAAAGTCATATTTCATAAATGCGATTCATGCTTTATAATTTCACATTTATTCACTAATTTCTGTGTTGCTGGTCTTTCTGTTCATCTCCATCTCCCAACCCCGGACTCTGGTTCAAGTCCAAGGTGCTCCTAGTTCTTCTAGTCAACTATTATACTTTTTTTCTGACTCTCAGTGGCACATTAAAATACATTTCACTGGCAAAATCTTTCTCTCTGAGCTGCTTCAGAAGAATGAGAAGAAGAGTCCCCTTCTGTTTGATGGCTCACTTTTTGCCGAACAAACTTTTGTATTTCCTCCTTAGCCTGTTCTGCATCAAAAAAGGACTTTGATCCTCCAGGAAAAATATATTCTGAAGACAGCAGCTTGAATATCACACCTGCTTTTTTAATGTCCCCTGATTGCTGGGATAAATTTGCTTCCCTTTTGTGTGATATACATTGAATAGTCATTTTCTGCAAACACTGGGTCCAGTTTTTAATACTTTGTCCTTCTGCCATTGTTTTGTTAGGATCAAATTTTTCTGCTGGTATGATTGCATCTTTACTAATGCAGGTCTTAGCTGCTTTCTCGTGGCCAGGTTTGAACCATACATACGTTGTGCCCTTTTCATTTAACATATTTTCCTGTGGAATAGTCCAGTTGCGTATTTATGCTTTCTTAAAATTAACACATTCTGTCCTTCCATTTTCTCTGGTACAGCAAAAAATCTCGGATTTTCCCTATATGCCCTGTTTTCTTAACTCTACCATTTTTTGAAATCGCTCTTCTTGAGCAGTCTTGTACTCAGCCAGCCTTTTCTTCATTTTGACCTCTGATTTTTGCAATTTTATCAGTTCACCTCAGTAACTGTTTAAAGCTTCTTACATTTTTCCAGCTTTATTTGATTTATATTCATTCGGTGTTTCATTTATTTTAATCATCTCTGAGCACATTTGATTGACTTTTTTTTCCTGTAAATTATTGGAAACCTTGTTTTGTACCAAAGCTGGAGCTTAAACTGCTTTTTGCTGAGCAGCTACAGAATTCTTCCCAGTCAGTGTTTTGTCTTCACCTTTTCTAGTTGTTTTTCTTCCAGGCTGTCTATAAGTTTCTTCTTTATTGGCATCCAGGCAGTATAGTTATTAGGCAGTAACCGTATTTTATTAAAACTATCAGAATTACTAGCCCTGATCTCTGCTGCTTTTCTCACACTTGGAGAACTGAAGTTAAGCTGTGTGCAGCCATCTTGGAAGTTCCATAGTCCTTTCCCTGTTTGGGTAGTGCAGCCACCACATCTTTCTTGCAAGCTTTTGGATACTGTCCATTTTAAAATATTTTAGTCAAACCTTTGAGATCCTTATTAATTTATGCCCTCCTAACTTACAAACTTCCACAGCAATACCATCTGTTTTGGAAGACTTCCCTTTTTGATTATACATCACCATTTTTATCTCATCCCTCCTCCTTGAGTCTCATCTTCCTCTGACCTTGGTGTATTTAATTCCATAAATATTTTCATTGCGTCTTTTCCTTGTTTCCCCACTCGTTTGCTCTGTGATTTTAATGCATCTAATACCCTACTAACACCCTAGGTATAAATGTATCTGACACCCTAGGTATAAATGTATCTAATACCCTAGGTATAAATGTATCTGACACCCTAGGTATAAATGTATCTGACACCCTAGGTATAAATGTATCTGACACCCTAGGTATAAATGTATCTGACACCCTAGGTATAAATGTATCTGACACCCTAGGTATAAATGTATCTGACACCCTAGGTATAAATGTATCTGACACCCTAGGTATAAATGTATCTGACACCCTAGGTATAAATGTATCTGACACCCTAGGTATAAATGTATCTGACACCCTAGGTATAAATGTATCTGACACCCTAGGTATAAATGTATCTGACACCCTAGGTATAAATGTATCTGACACCCTAGGTATAAATGTATCTGACACCCTAGGTATAAATGTATCTGACACCCTAGGTATAAATGTATCTGACACCCTAGGTATAAATGTATCTGACACCCTAGATATAAATGTATATCTAACACCCTAGGTATAAATGTATCTGACACCCTAGGTATAAATGTATCTGACACCCTAGGTATAAATGTATATCTGACACCCTAGGTATAAATGTATATCTGACACCCTAGGTATAAATGTATATCTGACACCCTAGGTATAAATGTATATCTGACACCCTAGGTATAAATGTATATCTGACACCCTAGGTATAAATGTATATCTGACACCCTAGGTATAAATGTATATCTGACACCCTAGGTATAAATGTATCTAATACCCTAGGTATCTGGTTATATTTTAGTCATAAGTTCCCAGACTTTGACAACTCTTCTGAAATGTATCTTAACACCCTAGGTACCTGGTTATATTTTAGTCATAAGTTCCCAGACTTTGACAACTCTTCTGAAATGTATCTAACACCCTAGGTATAAATGTATCTAACACCCTAGGTACCTGGTTATATTTTAGTCATAAGTTCCCAGACTTTGACAACTCTTCTGAAATGTATCTAACACCCTAGGTATAAATGTATCTAACACCCTAGGTATAAATGTATCTAACACCCTAGGTATAAATGTATCTAACACCCTAGGTATAAATGTATCTAACACCCTAGGTACCTGGTTATATTTTAGTCATAAGTTCCCAGACTTTGACAACTCTTCTGAAATGTATCTAACACCCTAGGTATAAATGTATCTAACACCCTAGGTACCTGGTTATATTTTAGTCATAAGTTCCCAGACTTTGACAACTCTTCTGAAATGTATCTAACACCCTAGGTATAAATGTATCTAACACCCTAGGTATAAATGTATCTAACACCCTAGGTATAAATGTATCTAACACCCTAGGTATAAATGTATCTAACACCCTAGGTACCTGGTTATATTTTAGTCATAAGTTCCCAGACTTTGACAACTCATCTCTATTTTATGTTTAATGTCACTGTGCTAAGAATTTTTGTGTTAAGATGGTAGGTTTGGCATAATGGCTAAGGGCTTCACTTCATAGACACAAGGTGCAGGGTTTGATTCTAACGTCAGATTATTGGTTAAGCTAAAAATGACCGTGCATGGCAGTTAATTTATGTACTTACCCTAACTTGATGTCTGTGTTATCCTATGTCACTATTCATCACTCTTGGGTCTTGGATCTGACATTGGATCTGAGCCAGCAACTTTACAGACAGCTTCAAGGCTTGAGCTCCTCCCAGTACCGTGATCTTTTGCTGCCCTCTAACCCCTCATATGGAGTTTGCCTTAAGCTAGAAAGCAGCTAAGGAAGACCTTAACCACCAGATGGGGTATCTAGATGGAGGAGGGATAGTGATGAATAGTGATATAGGATAACACCGACGCCAGGTTATGGTAAGTACATAACTCTATCTGATGTTATCCATGTCACTTGGGTCAGAGTCCCCAGCTATCCTGAAACCTGGGCGGCCTCATGGAAGGACATGCTGTAGAGCTGTGGAGCCAAAGGAAGCCCTGTTCATGGAGAAAATGTCAAGTTTGTAGTGACTAACAAAAGTGTGAGGAGAAGACCCAGGTGGCTGCCGCACAGATGTCATCTATGGAATGATGGGCAGCTGATGTAGCCACTGACCTAGTGGAACGAGCTCTGATTGAACCTGTTAAGGATAAACCTTTGGATGAATAAGCAAAGAAAATGCACATCGAAATCCATTGGGAGATGGTTATTTTGGACACTGCCTGACCCTTCCTGTTGAGAAAGCGCCACAAACAGCTGGTTAGACATGCGGAAACTTTGTCCTAAGTAGAAACATGGTCTATGCACGTCTGGCTTATGCAAGAGATATTCCCCTTTATTAGCAAAATTTGGGAAGAAAACTGGCAATTGAATTGACTGGTTCAGATTTGCTTCTGTGGCAACCTTAGGCATGAACGAAGGGTTAGTTCGAAGGGCTGCTGTCTTTATGAAAAAACATAAAAGGCAGTTTGATGGAAAGAGCCTGCAATTCCGAAGCACTTTTAGCTGAAGTTATGGCTAATAGGGCATCTTCCATGACAAGAATTTGATATCACATGTGGCAGCAGGCTCAAGTGGACTCTGTGTGAGAGATTGCAGCAGGAAGAAAAGGTCCTTGACAGGAGGTCGGAGAAGAAAAAAAACCCTTTTAAAAACTCTTTACACAGGCGAGCGGAGAAGGTAGGATCCCTCGCAAGCATGCAAGTTGGAGACAGCTGCCAACTGCACTTTGATAGTCGAGAAGCTAGCTCCATCCTGAAACAGCAAAGACAAGAAGAGCAAGATATCTGAAATGGAAGCCAAACTGGATTGAGATTGCACTGCTTAGCCCAAATAGAAAACTCTTTCCACTTACTGGCATAAATCTTTCTAGTGGAAGCCTTCTGAGAGGCCAGGATAATGTTCTTAATGGGAGAAGGTAGCTTGGGCTGATTCAGAATTACTGGAAGTGGGCAAACCATGCCGTCAGACGAAGCATCTGGAGGTTGGGAAGCGGAGATGGATTGGAAATCAGATCTGGAATGGGGTCTAGTACCTAGGGTTGGGTACATCAAATGAGACAAGAAGGGGGAACCACACCTGCTGAGACCAAAAGGGGCTGATGAGGATCAAGGTGACCTTGAGGTGACTAGCTTCCTGAAGTGCTCTGGGAATGAGGGGCAAGGGAGGATCGATGTAAAGGAGACCTGGTGGCCAATCATGGACTAGAGCATCCCTGGGGGTCATCCCATTTGGGGGAATCAGGTGAAATACCAACTGCATTTGTGGTTGAGAAGGGAAGCAAAGAGATCGCAGCTCGGCTGACCCCAGCAAAGGAATATCTTTTGCCACTGAAGGATTCAAGGATCACTTATGAGGACTCATGGGCATTGCCCATTCCCACACTCTCATGGCCTCATGACAAAGCAGATACGAGCCTGTACCCCTTGCTTGTTGATGTACCACCTAACAGCCATGTTGTCCGTGTGAACTGCAGTGGTACCCGGAGGGAGGCAGTCCTGAAAGGCTTGCAACATGAGGATAATTGCCCTCTTCTCCAAGACATTGATATGCAGTTTGATCTCTGCTTCGGACCACGTGTCTTTCCCTGAAAATGCCCCCCATCCCTATCCCAACAGGGAAGTTTTTGTGGTCACTGCATCACTGGGTGGAGGAAGAGAATGGTCTACCTGCTAGGAGGTCAGGTGACTGGATCCACCAGAGGAGATGACATCTGCACACTGTAGTGAGGCAGATCGAAGTTGTCATAGGATGAAACAGGGAAGACCACTGAACTGCTAGAATCCACTGCAGAACCCTTATGTAGAACTTAGCTAACTGCACCAGACAGATTGCCGTCACCATGGACCTAAGGAATTTGAGAATAAGATGGACCAGGGGATGAGACAGATCAAGAAGACATTGAACATGAGATCTGATGAGGTGTACCCGGCGGAGAGGGAGCTCTGCAGTCTCCGACGCAGTGTCCACCAGAATCCCAATGAATTCTAGATTTTGGGTTGGAATAGTGTTGGATTTGGGGAGATTCACTGTAATGCCTAATTGTTTGAAAAGTTGGAGTAGGTACTGAGAGGCAGTGGACAGACGATGCTTTGTGGGAGCTGTGAGGAGACAGTTGTCAAGGTATGTAAAATATCTGGAATCCTTGCAGTCTCAGGTGAGCTGCAACTGCTGCCGTGCATTTGGTGAACACCTGGAGGGGCCTGTGGTGAGACCAAAGGGCAGGGTGCTGAACTGGAAACAAGGGTAAGTTCTGGATTCTCATTGTCCTATGGGGACCTCATGGATGGCTCTCTTTCAAAGAAGGTTAAGAACTTCTTCCTGACCTAACTCCCTCTGAAGGGGTGGTGCATCGGGAAGGTATCTCCTGACTGGAGGAAGAGACTGGGAAAAGGGAATAGAATAACATCCGAAAATGTTTAGCACCCAACAATCTTTTCTAATAGTTTCCCAATCCAAAGGGTGCACAGACAACCTCCAACTGCCTCCAGGGTAGGACAGTCTGTCAACATTTCAGGAGTGCTATTGGGGCTTCTCCGAGAAGGGTTCCCTGGACCCCTGACTTTGCAGACCCCTTTTGCCCCTGGGGCGCAGCATCTGCCATTGAGCCCTTTCCCTCGACCTCTGTAGGAGGGCTCATCTTGAGCATCCTGGAAGGCAGACTGCGACTTGCGAAACCACATTTTCCTGGTCCCTCACTGCTTCTTGGAAAAGGAGCGTTGAATAGTGTAAAACCTGATTCTCACAGCCTACAGGGTCTTGCCTTCCTGCTCACTGTGGGTGAGAGCCTCCTTGACTGAAGGGCCAAACAAGGTGGAACCATCGAAGGGGGGCATTGGTGAAAGACACCTTAAAGGACTCCGCAAATGCCGAATGGCTATCCCTGTGCTGGCGGCTCGAGAGGCTCCTTCCATCGTGTTGGCAATCAGACTCATCAGTGAATTAGCCAGAGAAGAAAGTGTGGATAGTTTGGGGGACACCTTACTTCCTCAGCAGGCAGTATCTCAGAAAGGGACGTGGTAAGCTGCTTGACCAGGTCCATTTCCAGTCAGGTGAAATGTGACCGGTAGTTTAGCACCCACAGACTGACTGTAGCTGAGCACCCACAGACCGAATGTAGCTGAGGTGAAAACCCGCTTTCCATGCCTGTCAGTCACCTGGAAACTCACAGTTGGGGGGACAGACGTGCTCTGTTCCGCCAGCTCGCTCTTGGTGGGGGCAGCTACCATGATTGCATCGACTGGCATGCCTTTCGACCGGAACTGCTTGTCAGTAGGGAGACTGAGAAATTTGTCCGCATGTTTGGGAACGGGGCTCCACAATATCGGGCTCCTTTCATGCCCCGCTGGTGATGAGGTCTAGAAGTTCAACTGTGGGGTGAACCCAGGAGGTAGATCAGCCATCCCGAAAGCCTTCAGAAAAACGGGACTCCTCTGAGGACTGGGCGGGGGGGGGAGGAAAACCAACTCCCCTTAAGCTTAAGTATTTCAAAGATGTCCCCAAAGGAGACATCCTTGGGCAGAAATCTGAGGGACCCAGAACTGCATACCATGGCCAATCTGCTGGCTGTGTTACTCTATGTAACTGAGGTGTTTTACTCGTAGCACTTACCTGCAAACAGATTAGACATTCTTCTAGACATTCTTCTACAATTAGCCTATAGACTTTCTTTAAACTTGGATTCCAATACTTTTCTTTTACAACTGCCCATAGCTTATCAGCTTTTAGATGCCCTAATATTTGGTGATTTAACTTGACCAACTGATGTGCTAACTGAAACTGCACATAAGGCAGCTGCATTCCTTTTGTAGTGGAGTACGCATAGTACTATTTTTTTTTTTGGTGGTATTCCTGCAATTATGCACTGGTCTGTTTCTTCTTTTAAACCTTGTTTCATTTGAATTTTTATGAGGTCTTCCTTAATTGACTGTCTAGCTCTTTTATGGCCTTAACCTCCACATCAGTGTATGCATATCCTGGAAGCTCTGTTCCTTTTTGTGCTGCTTGTTTTACCAACATGACAGCTAATGCATTTAACTTGAAAGTCTCACTTGTCAGTTTTTGATGAGCTTTTACCTTTAAAATGCTGCATTGTCTCTACTGATTTGACATCATTACTTTGTCTTAGAATACTTCAGCATGCCTTAATGGTTTGCCTGTACTGTCTACAAATCCTCGTCTTACCCAGGTGTCCATATGTAATCTTAAAGAATTTAATACATAAGCACTGTCTGAGAAAATGTTGACAGGATTGTAATAGTCGAGTACCTACAGCCTCAAATTCAGCTCTCTGAGCTGACATATGTCCTGGTAATTTGATTAGCTCAGGAGAAACCAACTTTGGATTCTCCAGAACTATGGCAAATCCTGTCCAGTATTTACCTTTGTTCCAAAACCGTGCTCCATCCACAAAGATGGATGGCTTAAAATGGTCAAAATCAGATGCCAGAAATTGTACGTCAGGTGACATTTTTTTAAACAGTTATGCTGTTTTTCTTCATATCCCATGTGATTTGACAAATATTTGTTCCCTCTCTGTATGGTGACAGTTTTCATTCCGAAAAGTGCCATCCATTTTGCAAATACTGCTTGTCTAATACCATCTGTGATTTTTTATTAATTTCAAAGTTGTCTACTAAAGCTTTCACTGCTTCATGCGGTGTTTGTACTATAATGCTGGAAAATACAGTCAGATACTCTGTTTACTTAATGCCCCAGTAAATGACTAACATCTGTTAAATGCACGGGTCATAGCCCACTTTCACTGGGATCAACTTTTGGCTACAGAAAGTGACTGGACGTAATGTTTTTCCCATTCTGCTATCACCACCATGTGGCCATTCCTATAATAGTACAACAGATGATGTTTTTTTCCCTACTGTTGCTTGTAGTACAAATGGTAACTTTGGTGTGGGTGCTATTAACTCTGTAGCTTGTGCTAACTTTACCTTCATTTGCAAAAATGCTTTGTCTTCATGAGGTCCCCACTCTAAAAAGGTTTAGTTCTTTTGTTCCTGTAGCATTCTGTAATGAGGAGCTGCCGCAGCTGCATAATCCTCTCTAAATTTCCTATTGTAATTCATGATTCCCATGAATTTGTGTAAATCTGCTACTGTCAACAGCTTTTCCATTTGTAAAATGCCTTGCACTCATATTGGGTGAGGAGACTTTCCTGATGGTTTAATTATAGTACCCAGAAATTTAACTTCATATGCCATGAACTGAATTTTTTTCACTTTTAACCTTAAACCCTGCCTGCTGCAGAATACAGAAAACTTTAAGAAGCTGTACATGCTCTC
Source organism: Protopterus annectens (assembly GCF_019279795.1). Lineage (NCBI taxonomy): Eukaryota > Metazoa > Chordata > Ceratodontiformes > Protopteridae > Protopterus > Protopterus annectens. The sequence goes on along the minus strand of NC_056745.1, from coordinate 1,479,894,890 downwards.
CCACTGTTTCAGACTGAGTTAATACATCATCAGTGGAATGCAGACCGAATAATCTTTTTCCAAATGTTGCAGAATGGACCCTAGCTTCTGATGAAAACTTGGACTATTATGAAATCTCTGAGGTAACCTTGTCTTGACATATTGCTGATCTTTAAATGTAAAGGCAAATTGTGGCCAGTCTCTTTTCCTGAGTGGTACAGCAAAAAACAGTTTGCTAAATCTATTACTGTACACCACTTACTTTGTGGTTTAATACATGCAGCCAGTTCTGGAACTCAATGAATTAGGTGTGCTCTAGGAGTTGTGTACTGATTAGCCTTTCGTAAATCAACGACAACTGTAGCTACCATCTTTTTTATTAACTGGCCAGAATGGTGAATTTATAGGACTGTTGCCTTCTTGTATGATTCCTTCCTTTTCCCATCCTGCAGTACATTTTTCCATATGTTCCTCTGCCTCCCTTGGAATGGGATACTGCTTTTGAAATAGTGGTATGTAATCCTGATCACTGCCCACCCTTACTGGCATTTCCACTTTGCCACAATCACTGGGTCCCTTGGACCACGGGTTTGGGAATTGATGTTGTAAATGCTGCCACACATCGTTACTGTCTCTATTTACATGTCCTGTAGGCTTGTCAGGTTATTCAGGTGAGAGGTTGCACAACAAACTGCACTTACCTCTCCATCCTTTCCTGTCTCGTATCCACAGAATACTGTTAGGCAAATCATTTACTATGCCCAAAGGTCCTAGAATGTCCTTGCCACTAATGGTAATTGAGCAGGATGGATGTATCAATATGCACCCTTCCATGCCTGCCCTTCTACTTGAAACTTTGTCTACATCTTGACTACTTACTGCATAGCATCCTGTACCATTAAATGCCGAGATGCAAACCTTTTTCATAGGCTTTACAGGTAACTGTCTATTTGTAATGGATACTGTCGCTCCTGTAGCTAATAAATACATGCAGTGTGCCATATTGCATTTGACAAAGGTGTGAATGAGTGGATTCCCCTTACAGTAGGGGTGTGCCCCCCCCCCCACACTCTGGTATCTTTCCTGACTACCTTTAAAAAGCATTGAGAGGAATGACCACTGATTGATATCTGGGTAGAAGGGTCACTATGGCAAAATGTTTTGTCATCTTCCTCAGTGTCTGAGTGATCCACATATTAAGAGTTTTCAGTCTGTCTTCATAACTGCTATCTAGTCATTTCTTCTGCCTGCTGTTCCAAATCTTTTGGATTTACAGGCGAAGCTGCCTGAAAATCAGTGAGACATACATCCCCTTTTCCTGTGTATTGATGGGCCCTTATAGCTGGCTTTACCAGTATTGTAAGGTCTGTGTGCATTGGCCTGGTTTTCTGACTTGTCTTGTGAATATTTTGGCTCTGTTTTTGGAAACACACCCTGTTCTTCCTTCTTTTTATCTCCAAGAACACACTTAAACGCCAAAATTTAATGAGTAAAGCTTTCGGGCTCACCACCCTTCATCAGTACATCAAGGGGAGGTCTTCCTTCTTTTTATGCCAGACTTTGTAATGGTCACAGGTTTGCTTAACATGCCATATCCTTTTACAGAAAAAGCAGGTTGGCACCTTTTGCTCATCACCTGCTTTTAAACTTGGAGCTGGAGCTGCTGACGCAGCTCTCTCTGATGGGGGTTGATCACGCCATCGTCCTCTACCTCGACCTCTTACCTCACTTATTACTAAAAATGGCTCGCTACTTTCCTCTAAGGCAAAAATATGATGCGAGTATAATGTCCCATCATCGGCCGTAGTCCGTCCCCTCATTAGTCTTTGTACCAAGTCAGTACGGGTATTTGAATTTTCCTCATAAATGCATTTCATATTCCCTGGGACCCCTTTTACCTGCTCTAAAAAGCAGTGCATTAACTGTTTCTGTATGTCTTTTTGTTGCATGTCCCTTTCAGACTTCTCAGATTATCTGGAATGCTAGTTTAAAATGGTCAGCTTTCTCCATTAATTTATCTGAGATGGTGATTCTGAAATTATCTAACAACTTAGCTGAGAGGCTGCCCTGTGTGTATGCCATGAGAACAGCAGTCATGCACCCTGCCTTATTGTTTTAACTTATAAGCATTCTGATTTAACTTGATGAAAGCTTTAAAATATTTGGGAGTAAAAATCCAAAAGCATCTCAGCAAGGCATCTGTCCATACATCCGATCCTACTGTGTATGCTACCCACTCTTCAAATGTAAGCATGTTGTTAAAGATGCCTGTATCATTTCACTGTGACATGTTTTGTAGCGACCTTCACTGTGTACAAATCTGCTGGTGTTCCCTGTTCTATAACCTATACTGGCTTTGTTTTTTTTGCAACTCATTCTTAAGCTGGGTATCAAAGTTGTGTGCTGTAAATTAGTCACTGTCAGCTAAGCTAATTCATCTTCTTTATCCTAACTGTTGCTTAAGATCTGGAATTTCTTTCTTTAATTCTTTACAGGCTTTCTGATATTCACTAACCAGATTTTCCTTATCCTGTAACTGCAGCTGCAGAGTTTGAATTCTTTCCTGTAATTCTTCATGGCCTTTCTGATACTTTTCAGCAGTCTACTCTGCTGATTGCAGGGCCCCTATGCACTTTTGGAGAAGTATTTATATAATGGATATAAAAAGTTTACACACCCCTCTTAAAATGCCAGATTTTTGTGATATAAAAAAGAGACGGCAATAAATCATTTCAAAACTTGTCCCACCTTTAATGTGACCTATAACCTGTACAATTCAATTGAAAAACAAACAAACCTGTTAGGGGAAAAATATAAAAAATAAAAAACGTACAATACACTGGTTATATGTGTCCACACCCTTAAACTAATACTTTGTTGTGTGTGCACACCTTTAAACTAATACTTTGTTTGAAGCACCTTTTGATTTAATTACAACATTCATTCTTCTTGGGTACACACCTGCCATTAATTAAATAGACTCTGATTAACCCCAAATAAAGTTCAGCTGTCCTAGTAGAATTTTCTGATATTTACTCAGTTTTGCCAGCTACAGCAAACGCCATGGTTCGCAGAGAGCTTACAAAGCATCAAAAGGATCTCATTGTTAAAAGGTTTCAGTCAGGAGAAAGGTACAAAAAAATTTCCACAGCATTGGATAGACCATGGAACACAGTGAAGACGGTCATCAAAAAGTGGAAAAAATATGGGACAACAGTGACATTGCAAAGAACTGGATGTCCCTCCAAATTGACAAAAACTGGTCAGGGAGACCGCCAAGAGACCTACAGCAATACTGAATGAGATGCAGGAATTTCTGGCAAGTATGGTTGTGGACTACACGTGACAATCTCATGTATTATCCATATGTCTGGACTGTGGGGTAGGTTTGCAAGACGGAAGCCTTTTCTTAACACAGAAAAGCATCCAGGCCCAGCTAAAAATTGCAAAACAGTACATCAGGTCTCCCAAAAGCATGTGGGAAAATGTTAGGGTCTGATGAGACCAAGGTTAAACTTTTTGGCCACAATTCCAAAAGGTACGTTTGGCACAAAAACAACATTTTGCATCACCAAAAGAACACCATCCCCACGGTGAAGCATGGTGGTGGCAGTGTCATGCTTTGGGGTTGCTCTTCTTCAGCTGGAACTGGAGCTTTAGTCAAGGTGGAGGGAATTATGAACAGTTCCAAATACCAGTCACTTTTTGGCCCAAAACCTTCAGGCATCTGCTAGAAAGCTAAAGATGAAGAGGAATTTTACCTTTCAACATGACAATGACTCCAAGCATACATCCAAATCAACAAAAGAATGGCTTCACCAGAAGAAAATTAAAGTTTTGGAATGGCCCAGCCATATTCCATAGAAAATCTGTAAGGTTACCTGAAGAGGGCTGTGTACAAGAGATGCCCTTGCAATCTGACAGATTTGGTGTGCTTTTACAAGGAAGAGTGGGCAAATATTGCCAAGTCAAGATGTGTCATGCTGATAGACTCCTACCCAAGAAGACTAAATGTTATAATTACATCAAAAGGTGCTTCAACAAAGTATTAGTTTAAGGGTGTGCACACTTATGTAACCAGTATATTGTATGTTTTTTATTTTTTATATTTTTTCCCTAACAGATTTATTTGATTTTCAATTGAATTGTACAGGTTATAGGTCACATTAAAGGTGGGAAAAGTTTTGAAATGATTTATTGTGGTCTCAATTTTTTATATCACAAAGCCTGTCATTTTAACAGGGTGTGTAAATGTTTTATGTCCACTGTATAGCTTTTCTAAACTTTCTGAACTCATTTTGTTTGTCCTTTGAGTTTATTGAACTCCTCTGTCAATTTATTATGAATGTCGTTCCTGTCCTCATCTGTTTTTTGTTGTATAGTGTCTATGTTCTGTTTTTGTACATAATCTTTAAATGGTGCAACAAGGTCGACAGGAGATTCTGTTAGTAATTGATTTGAGTGGTGTTCTAACTGAAATTAACGTAGTGACAGGACATAGCTGTTTAATATCTGGATATAATGTAAGTGTATCACCCTTATCTGGTTCTTTACCATCAGAAGATTTTTCTCTACAGTTTAACTTTTCAATAATGGTCTGAACTGTACGTTTATGACATTGCACACAGAATCGGTTTCATATGACTCGCACAATAAACATTTACTGTCATACCACACATTCTTTTGTTTGAGATAGCAGTCAGATGTAAACTATTTGCATAATGCGTGTGAATCAACTTGCCCTAGTAAGGTTTTACATTTACCAATATGCTGTTCATACCAACATTGTATTATTCCCCCAGATTTTATCTGATCGTTCTGATACATTGAGTAAAACTTTGTTTACATTTTTTTACTATGATCCCTAATGGCATCCATACTGTATGTGAGACACAAAAAGTTTTTCCACACAGCAGATAGACAGGTGATCAAGCTGTTATCTTGCAGATGGCTGGAAATTCCCCCATAGTGACTCAAAAAGCTGGTGAAACAAAACTGGCAATTGCAGGTTTGAAACCTTGGAATTCAAAAAACAAGTAATCTCCATGGTATCCCCGAAGTCTCAAAACAACCCACTAAAGTGTAGTGGGTCTAAAAACAAAACGGTGTAAGAAACTTCTCTGTGTGGAAGATTTTCAGTCCATATATTTCTAGTTAATCACTGTATATTAATCAGATCAGACAATAGTAGTAGAAGTAGCGAATGTAAACTCATCAAGTCAAAAAGTAATAATAGAAAATATATAATTCTACAGCATTACTAAGCATTCGAAAGTAATCCAAGCAAGGCAGGCAGTCTGTTTCCAGTCGAAAATCCTTTATTAAGTACACAGACAAGCGATCCAAGTAAAAGAAAAATAGAGTAATAATTTCCTCACAAGCTTTCTAAATATATATATACTTTTTATCAGGCATGGGAGTGGTTTACTGTGCTGTAAAACAAAGTGTTATTGGTACACATGTTAAGTTCACATCCCTTCCTCCATCAGTGTGACATTCGAGCTGGTCCTGCCCTACCTAGTAGCTGTCATAATAATATATAGCCCTAATGTACTTTCATGGTACATCTTATTTAACCAAATTATTAAGTAGATTATTAAGTCTGTGATTTTATACAAGGCAATATACTGCATGGCTGCAAATATATCAACCTTAGTTCATTTTGCGATCAAAAATTATATATAAACATATACATTTTGCATGTAAAAATCAGTTTCTATTTTCATAACCTATTGTTAACAAAGATCGCTTTCGTCCTTCTAGACTTCTTCAGGTATGTATACAAGAACCCTAAAAACCTATATAATTGTATAATTAGTTAGTATTGTGGACTATACTACTGTTCAATTAAAAGTGCACTGGAACTTGGAAAATTGCCACATTGTTTGCATGACTAATTGTATTTTATTTTATTCTACAAATTGGTTTTAAATACCATTTTAAATCATTTGAAATTTAAGTGTATATTTTGTTTCCATCATCATACATATATATATATTTTTTTATTTTTATTTTTTCTGGTTCTCTTTTTTTCCACTTTATTCAAAATGATGGTAATAACAATACTAACTAATTATACAATTATATAGGTTTTTAGGGTTCTTGTACACAAACCTGAAGAAGTCTAGAAGGACGAAAGCGATCTTTGTTAACAATAGGTTATGAAAATAGAAACTGCTTTTTACATGCAAAATGTATATGTATATATTTATATATAATTTTTGATCGCAAAATAAACTAAGGTTGATATATTTCCAGCCATGTAGTATATTGCCTTATATAAAATCACAGACTTAATAATCTACTTAATAATTTGGTTAAATAAGATGTACCATTAAAGTACATTAGGTCTATATATTATTATGACAGCTACTAGGTAGGGCAGGACCAGCTCGAATGTCACACTGATGTGGGAAGGGATGTGAATTTAACATGTGTACCAATAACACTTTGTTTTACAGCACAATAAACCACTCTCATGCCTGATAAAAAGTATATATATATATATATATATATATATATATATTTAGAAAACTTGTGAGGAAATTATAACTCTATTTTTCTTTTACTTGGATCGCTTGTCTGTGTACTTAATAAAGGATTTTCGACTGGAAACAGACTGCCTGCCTTGCTTGGATTACTTTTGAATACTTATTAATGCTGTAAAATTATATATTTTCTATTATTATTTTTTGACTTTACGAGTTTACGTTCGCTACTTCTACTGCTATTGTCTGATCTGATTAATATACAGCGATTAACTAGAAATATATGGACTGAAAATCTTCCACACAGAGAAACCTTGGAATTCACCGACCTGGAGACTTAATTGCACTGCAACTGCACTGCACTGCAGTCTCACTCCGGATTCCGACATCTGAGAACTGTACTGCTGCAAGCCATATAAGACCAGGGAGCTTCTATTCAGGACTCACTCATATGCATAAATTTTAGTTACTGTGCTTTTACTGGAGTGACCCTATACACAGGGCACCACTCGCCCTGTGTTCGAATACAGGCTAGGCCACCACTGATAAATTTAAAAAATATATACTTTTCAGTACTGTACTTTACTGAAGTCAACTTGAGTGCAGTTACTAATAAAACAACTTATCTATATAACAGACACTCACGTTACAGCTTACAGCCTTTACTGTACAAGGTTTGCTTTTCGATACAGATGATGAATCTCCATTTGCAACAGAACTATGTGCCTAAAAAATACCAGATCTAACATCCTTTCGTTTTACAGTCCTTTTATATACTTTTTAGTACCATTTGGATCCTGTCTATGAAAGCAATCTTTTGAAGTCAATACTTTGGTATTTGCTTGATGTCATGCAGTCTGCTGATAAACTGATTTTTGTTCTGCTTCAAGGTGAATTATGTGACAACCTTCAAGACTTGAGCAGTTGTTCCTCTCTGTGGTCGTCCTTGCACCTGCATTCATCAGGAATTAGGGTGTCATTCTTATCTGCAGTTCTCATTCACACAGTTTGAGAGCACTGCTGTATTTCAGTGCATATTTATATTCATAAGTATCTCAATATCCCAATTCCTACATCTGAATGTGTAACATTTATCAGGAAGTTTAGGCAAATTGTAAGAAAGATTACTGGGAGTCACCTGAGGGAGTTGTTCCCGGCCCAGTCCATGTTTTCTTTTTCTCAGCTGACCTGGACGGTCAGTACTGAAGCCTGTGGTAATAAAAGGGACATTTCATCTATGTGTCTTAGTTTGTTGCCATGATGGCTCTGTCCAGGTGAATCATGAGAAAGGTGAGGAGTGGTGGGTGTGTGTGTTTTGTATTGATGTGTTTACATACATGCATGAAAACAGTAAACCTGAATAAAATATTAATTTCCCATATTCTTACAGGTTGTGTTAACTCCCTTACATCTTAGTATGTATATAGTTCAGAATACGGCTATAATAGAATAATTAAGGACAACAGCAGTTAATCATATTTTGGAGTCCATTAAAATTGAGATATTCAGAACTATAATGGCTCATTTTTTGCACTTTGCCAGTAATTTTAACTCACATGCCTAATGTCGATACCTGTTGCATTCCTCTTATAAATTATATTAAATTTCATCAGAATCAAGCATAGTTTTACCCCGCTAGTCATTCCATTAAAAGGCACTAAGCATAGTAGGGAAGCTAGTTACAGTAGTGGAAAAACCTTCCACTTCAAAGTTGCAGCAGGTAGTGGAAATTATATTGTGACAAAGGGGGATGCTGCCAGTACAGCTGTCTGGAATTTTGTAAATAATTATATGTCATTTGTGAATATCAACATGATTTTTATAACATGCTTGTATGTATTAGAACTGTATGTCATGTATATAGCAAACTGCTGGTACAGAAGTGTGTGTTGAAAAGGTTTCTGCAAAGTGCTGTTTGAAATGTAACCACAGTGAGCCGTACTGGAATAGAACAGAAATGTACTTGCACTATTGTAACCGTTTAAATGCATATATTTTAATAGTGAAAACTGGAATACAGGAGGTTAACATCAGAAAAATAGCGGAAATTGATTTACTGTATGGCTACACAATAAAATATGGCATCTTTCAGTTTCAAGGCAGCTAGAGACATAATGTCTGTACTAGGAAATTTTTTATATTGTATTTAGGGTAAAATAATTAATAGTCTTAAAATGTGTAGGAATGCAAGTCTTTTATGACTTCCAGCATCTGCCAAAGATCTGAGCTGTATGTATTTTCACAGGTATATGCTAAATACTGCTATCTTCCAGCAGTGGGGGTTTCACCTGGGGACTAGTCATATGACAAGAAATAATGTCATACTGCAAACTATCCCAGCAGTAATATTTGAGATATTAATTTGAGAGGTCTCTTAGTGACATATAGCATTCTGTATTCGGTCTTGGATCTGACAAGAACCATTCACACACATCTGCCTTACTCTAATGAAGTAAGTTTCTAGGGTATATTCTCTTGATTCGGTCAGGAATATAGTGAAGCTTATTTCAGATATTTTCTTTATTTATTTGAGACTGTCCTGCAATGTTTTAAATATTCCTGTGATTTGGAAGACTGATGTCACTGTGAATATATACTGAGTATTTTCTTGTTCTTTTGTTATTTATTATTAAATATATTTACAATTTTCATCGTGGCTGATCTGTGTAGTGATATTTAAGTTTCGAGTTTCTAAGTTAAGCTCCTACAGACTTTTGAGGGGAGATCTATGCCTGGCATACAGGGCATTGTCAGACCCCACTCTAATGGACCTCCTGCATATCCACAAAACAAACAGTACCAAAATTACCCTTTCTAAAGACTTAAACATTGCCTGTGATATATAAATAGGACCTGCTGGAGAGATAGGACTGTAATCCCAGAGACGACCCCAATCTACGAAACAGGCTCCCCATCCATGTGAAGCAAAGTTCCTCCCTTACCCAATAAAAGTGCAACTTGGAAAATTGTGTGGGAAACCGGAAATTCATCCCTGGTTTGGAACCTATGTCTCTAATGCACACAGATAACCTGTAAATAGTTCATCTCCCGGGCCCATTCTTACACTTACCAGGGGTATCAAAACTTGTCAGAGATTTGGGATGCATAGCTAGTCTTAAAAAGGCCCTTGTGGATGTTAGCTTAGTAAACACCTATGAACCTATGGAGTAATTGCATATTTATTTGGTGACACTGTGTGGGCCACTCCTAATAGCCTTGGTCTTGGTCAAACTACCATTTGTATTAATATTAATATTACACAGTAAGATTGGACACCCTTTGTTAAGGGCCTTAAAGTAGCTGATAAGGAGTTGACTGGTGGCAGTGATAACTACCTTTCAGTCTGGGCAGAAGGGGGCATAACTAGTAAACCTGTGCCATCCTCCCCCAAGTGTGTGTGTGTAAATCAAACCTCAGAGTGTGTGCATGTCAGCTGCTTGGGCAGGGACACAAAGCACTGGTTAGACAGAGAGGGTGCTGGTAGGTCTTGGCTTGGTCACTCAGCCAAAATCTCAACTCTGTAGCTGTGCCAGTGGGGTGTCTTATTGGGGATCTCGAGAAAAGAGGGTGAAACCAGCCCTGGACAGACTGTGGTCTCTGTGTGCTCTTAAGGGAAATTAATGCAGAGAGCTGTATCCGGTAATACTGTGTGTATAGTTGTTACAGTGTACGTCCCCCAATGGTGCCAGTGGAGAGGATTGAGGCTCCTTGATTATTGGTCCAGTGGTGGGGCGTCACACATATAAACACCTGCTGAAGTCGGTGTTGGCAGTTATCTGCATAGCACATGATGAGACCCAGTATGGTAGATGTACACAAAAAGTGAAGCAACTACAAACAGAATGCACGTACCGTTATACCAGACACATCCTATTTAAATGTTATGAAGGAGACATTTCATTTAGTAAAGATAGGAACTGGATATTTGATTACTACACAAAGTTATACTAAATACTGGTAACAAGACACTGTGATATGCATACTTTACGTGACAGTCACAATAATTGAGCATCACCGTCACTGGGTTATACTACAATATGCAAAGCAGTATAAGATGTGAACAACGTTTAACTGCCTGCCATGTAAATAGTACCATGTGGTAACGTGAAGCATTCAAAAGAAGCAGTACAACCAATCAGCAGCGGACACGATGCGTTTAACATCCACACTGTATTGTATAAATGATCCACACACAACCCACATTAACATTACATAACAGACACACAGTTCTTTTTAATATATTCAGCTTTAAATACCAACACATTTAACAAAGATATAGTAAAAGTCATAATCATAATAATGATTATTATGAGAAATCGTACCTTACATTTACACAAGTGCATACTTATATACTACAAGTCGTAATCATGATTTTTATTGTGGTATGTCAATAAGTCATACCTTACGTTTACACAAGTACATATCTATATACTATAAGTCATAATCGTAATACTTTTATATTGTGCTGTGACAATAAATCGTACCTTACATTTACATGGCTAGTTACCTATATGAATGCAGTTCTTTCTAGAAGGTGCAATATTTGGCAGATGCTACGTGTGCGATCTCTTCAGTCAGCTGGCTCCAGGAGCAGTAATAGTATATGAAGGGTTACAGACCATTTAGTAGACGTAATATTAATTTATAAACTTAAAGTTTTCAACCCATCCTTGCATTGATGTAAATTGTCACTTGGTAAACTATAATTGGACCACAGTTACTTAAGACCGGACTTTTAACGGTGCAGATTGCTGTATGTTGGTACAAGATAACTGAAGTATATCTTGTACAAGCCACAAAATCTATTTATATTTAAAAAGTATCCATAAATATTACAGAAGTCAATCTACATAACTACAGTAACAGTGTACGTTTCAGCACATGCAGACCATTTTGCAAACTTTGCATTGAAAAGAAGTCACATACTTTGTCCTGTCAGTTGCACCTTCTGTGTCTCACACACACAACTAATTAGATCACAGTATACATATATCTGTGTAGGTGTGTACTTAACATATTTCTGAACATCTTTACCTGTTTTATTCAGTCATTGTTCATTAAACATTCAGTGAATGACAGGCAAAATACATTTTATTTTTTATACCTATATTTCATTGAAAAGCATTTAAATGAAGTTAACGTTCAGTGAATACAACTGGTTTCATGTGTGTACATGCGTGTTTGTGTGTGTATAATGTATATAAATCGTGCATGCGCATACACATAATGGTATACTGCTGTGGTAGCAAGCCTTTAAGCACTATTAGTGGTGCTTGTCAACACGTGGGGCTGACTGGGGAGGGCCTCTAACATTTAAACCAAATTTACACCCATTTAGCAGTTACCTTAGCTATTAGAATTCTTTTAGTAAGACTTTATTTTATTACATATTTCGAGTAACGTACACAAAATCCCCTGTGTGCACAAATATTTGCAACAAGTACACAGTTATAATTGCTTTACTCTGTAATATTGTGCAGTGACATCCTTAAATTGATGTATTGTTTATACATATCTTCCTCATCGTATAGCTGTTGTGTCCTCTTGGAACACAACGTGTGATGCCCCTGCACTGGCCCAGTAATCAAGGAGCCTCAGTCCTCACCACTAGCACCAGTGAGGGGCATGTGCATTGGGGGATAACAAGTACACACACAGTAAAGTACAATTTTCCTTAAGAGCAAACAGAGATCACAGTCAGTCTGGAGTTGGTTTCTCCCTCTTTCTCCAGATCCCCAGTAAGACTCCCCACTGGCTTAGCTATAGTGTTAATGTCTCAGCCGAGTGGTCAAGCCAAAACCTCCAGCACTCTCTGTCCAACCAGTGCTTCGTGTCCTTACCCAAGTAGCTCACACACACACACCTTCAGATTTGATTTACATACAACCACACAGACACTCATAGGGAAGGCTGGCATAGGTTTACTAGCTATGCCCCCTTCTGTCCAGACTACAAGGTAGTACCAGCTGTCACCAACCACTCTTATCAGCTACTATAAGGCCTTTCCCAAAGGGTTACCAATTCTACTGTGTAATGTTACTGTTATCCAAATGGTAAGTGTGACCAAGACTAAGGCTATTTGAGTGGACTGTACAGTGTCACCAAATACATACGCAAGTACTTTAAGAGCTTAAATATCTCTAAACAACCATCCACAATTAAAAGGTTTAAATATATTTGATAATAAATAATAAAACACAAGACAATACATCTAAACTAATATTTACTGTATTCCTATCTATATCTAAGGGATATTATGCCTTAAATGACTTGCAGAGCAAGGCAAATACAGATTAGAAGTGCTGATGTGAGGATGTTTCTAGGTCCAAAGACGAATACAAAATGCACAGACTCGCTCTCTGAGATGGTTCTTAAATTACTATCAAACATTACTACTGGGTTAGCTCAGATTACATTATTCTTTGTCACCTATGCCTTCAGTTCCCAGGCTAACAGAAACTTAAAATTTAGCACCTGTGTGTCAGAAATACATATCTCTCACAAGTTTGCGTGGAACTGGAAGTCGTAAAACAGTTGAACACTTTTACATTTGAAACCTGTAATTATTTCTGTTTCAGACAATAGAAAGAACTGCTAGCTGTAGACATTGTGTCTCTTAGCTGAGATAAACACCATTGTAAAACTATTCACTTATTTTCTTAGAGTTGCAAGTTAACTCTGTATGTTCCAGCCTTTACCATCAAAACATACATTTGCATAGGCATATAGTTTATACACATTTTTGCCATTTTCCAGCAGGGTACACTGTGATTACATTCTTGAAGCTCAGTACATAACATACAGTTCAACACACACTTCTACGCCAGCAGTTTAACATCCACATAACATATAGTTCTCTTACATTTGTAAGACAAGCCTATGGATCATATTAATATTCACAAATGACATATGATTATTTACAAAATTCCAGATAGCTGGTCTGGCAGTGTCACATTTCTGTATAAATCATATTAATATTTTCAAGTGACATATAATTATTTACAAAATTCCAGCTAGCTGGGCTGGCAGCATTTTGTTTTGTCACATCATGTAATTATTTACTCAGGCTGTTCCTCATCGTATATGGTGCTCTGCATTTCAGGTTGCATATCAACTGTAGCCACCCAAGGAGGAGCAGTGAGGTCATGCAGCAATCCTTGTTCAAGGGAGTGACACTCCATTAACTGTCCTACTTGGCTGTAGGCCCAGATTGGATTCCTGTAGTTAGGCCAAGAAGGTCACTTGCCTAAATATTTATGAATGCTTCTGTCAATAAGATACCTCTTTCCTTCTTGCAAGTCTGTCCAGTATTTTATATTTCCATTTTCTAATTGCACCTTTCATATCCACTTACATTAAAAGAAAGCGAATCCACTTGATTTTTGTTTAGCCCTTTTATTGCATCTGTCTTTGGGCAGTAGGATTCTTGAACTGCATGCCTTGACTTTCCACAAGTACAGGTTGTGACCATGAAAAAGTGCATCAGTCCAGCCTTAGGCAAATTATCATGCCTACTTTGGATGTCCACAGGTCAGTAACATGTTAAGCTACTAAGTCTGTCTTGTCAGCTGTTTCTCTCTTTTATGAGAGGTAATTCAGGCTCATCTCACTTAACTAAGCCTTTTCCAAGTAAATGGCTAATTGTGTTTTCATATATAGGATTAGGGCTCACTCCACAGTGTCAGCAGTTTCCATTTACAGTCATTAGAAATATTTGTGATGCTCCTACATTCTGGATGCCTAGCTTGAAGACAGAGTAGTATTTGCATCAGCTGACCTGCGGGTCATGCATTTGCATCAGCTGACCTGCGGGTCATGCATTTGCATCATCTGACCTGTGGGTCATGCATTTGCATCAGCTGACCTGCGGGTCATGCAGTATAGCATTCTCCCATTTCTAGAGGTTGAGGGAAAATGCTCTGTATTGTCAGTCATATCTGTTTCTAAAGCTATGATCCTGTGATCATAAAATATTTTGTTGTTATACTCACCGTAACAATCTATATTTTAATAGCAGGATCGTTGTTGCAGATTAGACTCTCTCCCCATCCCTGTGATCCTGCAATTCTTAGAGGGTTAGCCACTCCTTTGGTACAGGCAGTCCCTGGGTTAAGGACGAGATCTGTTTTTAGCCTGTCCTTAAGCCACATTTGTATGCAAGTTGAAGCAAGTACATATGGTTCTTACTAAATGTCACTTAGTCAGATGTTTGCCTCAGTCTATTTATTTTACTTTTTTGCACATAAAGTACTTTAGAAACACTTCCAAATAAAAACAGTCTTAACATAATACTGTATAGCGTAGTAATAATACTGTATGTACAGTGTAATAGTACAGTAACTATGTTCATACACTACAGTACAGCAGATCGTTCCATACAAAAAAAAAGTTACTTACCTCTTTTTAAGCTTCACTTCACATTTGTACTACAGGCATCACCCATGAATGTTTTCCACTCTTTCCTGAGCTTTCATACCTCTTACTGTCACCTTAGACCCTAGTCAGCCACAATGTAATTTGCCCTTTCTGCCGTACAGTACAGTAACTGCTTCAATACTTTACTGTACAAGACAGAGGTCTTGACCAATCACATCACCAACACAGCAATCTCTTAACCAATCGGATCTCTTGTTCTCCATGAAAGAGGAAGTAACTCTAACAAGACAGGCGAGCAAATTCACAAACTGGGAAAAGGAATGTGCAACACAATTCATTTTCAAGGTAAGACTTGGGCAACTTTAAGGATTTTTATTTATTTTCACATTATTTCTGACATTGCGGTAGCCCGTTTTTATCTATGGGTTATCCTTATGTCAGATGTCTGTAACCCGGGGACTGCCTGTACTTTAAGCTCTGAAATAGTTACAGACTTCATTATATTGTAAAGGTTAACCAGCAGCACTGTGGTTATCACCAATTGGTATGTTAAGGCACCCAAAGCAGAAAATGCTGTGATCAGTAGCTATCAGCAGGGGTTTGTCATCGATGATGGTTTACATTTTTACCAACCATTATTCATTTGACTGTAATCCTAGCTGCCAGTATCCATTGGCACTTGGGTATTACAAACCATCTGAGTTTTTGTTTTCTGGCCCTTTTCAGGCTTTATTCTTCCAGTTTTTCCTACTAGGAAGTTCTTCGTATACTCACTGACAGAAATTGGAAGATTTATGAAAACAGATGCAGCCAGTTTGTACTCCTCATTATCGCATTTGGAAGAGAATACTTGTCCATGGATGCAGATTACCCTGTTCCCATCAGTCCTGCATCCAGATGGGAATGGATCTTCCATGCAGCAGCTACTCCTGGACTTCAGTACAAGTCAGCACGTATGTTTACATGTCCTCATACTTTGTTGTTCCAGACTTTTTTTTAGGGCTGGACATGCACTCCTAGTAATCCGCAGTGGTGGTGCTGCAGTAGCATTGTCGCCTCACAGTAAGATGCTGTCCGGTTTGACACTCAGCTAGAGCGTCTTCTGTGTGGAGACATGTGTGAATGGGCGTACCTTCGTTGAAGGTTGCGCGTCAGGGCTGGCAACTCGGCACGTAAAAATCAAACTGCCAATCATTAGCGGACCAGAGTTCCTCTGTGGTGACCCCTAACCGGGAAAAGCCGAAAGACACAACAACATGCACTCCTAGTCCAGAGTGTCATATCATGCTACCCCCACCCCCAAAGGAATAGTACTGAGAATGGGAGTACACAAACTAAAGCTGGTAGAGGGACAAATTCCAAGGCAGTACCAAGAAAGGATCACTCTCATTCGATGATGCAGTCAATATTTACTTGTGGATGCAGAGGCTAGTAGTCAGACCCAACACTATGTCCACAGAGACCAGGCAGGGATAACAAGGATCATCAAAACATGTACTGCACTTTTTGTATTCATTGCTGAATAGCTGGAATTCAGAAGTGCAAGGAACAGTGAGATGTAAAAAGCATTAACAAAAGGTACTCCTTTTGCAGATAGTGTTAGATATGTGCAGTTGGGACGTACAAATCATTAATAACTGCATTTAGTGCATAGTGACTTTTATCTGACAGGATTTGTATTTTTTCCCCTCATCTCTTCCCCATTTTGTAACATACTTTCTTTTTGTGTATCTACAGGTGTGACTGACCATTCATTTGGACAGATTGTGATTGCACAGCATTAGAGAGCAGTTCATAAAACAAATCTGCAGAATTGTCATTTGCACTCCATTTAGCATTGAAAGGACTGTTGCGCAGAGAGTTTAATGTTTCTCAGTTTTGAATATGCAGTAACGGTTACTGCGATCAGAACATTTCAGTAATGGGAACTTTCTCATTGTACTCTTCACTGTATGTGAAGCATAATGCTTGGAATTCAGGAAAAAAGAAGGAACTGCTGGCCATTGAATGTGCCTGTTGTGGTGTAAAATGAACATAACATTCAAAGTCTTGCTGATTCACATTTTAGTAGCCGTTTCAGAGACTACACGGAGAAACCTAATTGTCAGCAGAAGCTCATCCACGTTATAAAAAAACTGGTACACATTAGTGAGTTTAAAATTAGCACATCATTTAATGGCTGCAGATGTGGGGTAAAATGCTTAATGTGGCAGTAGAGTTGGGGGGGTATACATTAATCAGTCTGGGGTTGCCTTTCTGAAGCATCTGTGTGGTGTACAAAGCGCCTGTGGGGTTAAAAAGTCTGCCTTTGATGATGTGGAGTTGGGTGATAAATCTTGCTTATGTCTGTTTATTTTGGTTTTATTTTAGTTACTGTAATGTTTTTGTTTTTTTTACCTCAGACTGTTATAAGGTATCTCCATTAAAGTGTATGAATAAATGTTTTTTAAGCAAGCATAAACAATAATGACTTAAATTTGCAGAAGTAGACTGTCTTCATACCGCTGAGTTAAAAACAAAAGCACTTTTCTGACAAGAAATTATTATTTGAGACTTGGCAAAAGTTAAACGCTGGTAGCTGTCAGTATCCCACTTTTAAGATGTAATGGGGTAAGCGTTGTACAAGTTGGACTGCTTGCACTGTGTTTATAATAAAGAGTGCTGAAAATGAAACTGGCTCAGTTTTATTTTGTCAGATGAATCATTTTGTGTTTATGCTCTTACTTACTCAGTATCTTTCTGTAGTTAAGCATTTTGTGATAAAAAATAAAGCTTTCTTGTGCCAGTTATGTTTTCTGCAAATTGATGAAGAGCAGAATTATCTCATCCTTTGTGGCAGTTTGGTTTTGAAAATATATATTGATTATGTATTGAGCTTTGGGGTCTTGTGGGAGAGTAGAAATATATTATGACATTTTGGGGTTTAGCTACCTTCTGTTACCCTTCACTAGTGTGTGAAGCTATTGATGCACATCCTCCTGCTAGAGTTGCAGGTCCCTTTTTCCCATTAATGAGCGGCCAGTGCTAGTCTTTTACTAGTCATTTTGTTAAATCATTTTATTTTACAAAAAAGGAAGAATTTGTTTTTCTGAACAGTAGGAAAAAGCTTCCACATTTGTTAAGACGTGCCTATGGTAGAAAAATTTCCCAAAACAATATCAGAGTTTTTGTACACTGAGCATAAATATTCCTGAATTTTGTGAAAGTTTTCAGAAATGTTACTTAAAATTAGAAATTAAATACATCTGACACATTTGCCTTATTTAACTCAAATTCCTGAAATCACTCCAGCTTAAAGAAATGGGCTGAGAGAACAAATGAGAAGCATGACCAATCACAGAAAGGGAATATAAGGAGGCAACTCCTTAAGAAGGCAAACAAGTTTCAGCCCTTCAAAACAACTTTTAAGGATGGTAATCCTACTTTAATAGCCCCCAAAACCAGAAATTTAAAGTCATTCACTAGTAGTTGCAGCACCTTCATTGATATTTTAATTAGTACCTTTGTCGGAGTCCCCAAGAATCATGCTACAGATACACATCTGACCCACAATTTATTTAATGGAAAATTCTGCAACTTCCACACTTAAATAGGCTTTGCCTACTGCTTTAGTCAATGTCTACTTTTTTTACAGTCTGTGTGTATATAAATGGGAATAAAGGGATTGTGGGTGGATGGATAGATTAAAAAACATTTGCCAAGGAATTTTAATTTAGTTCAGGAAACCACAAAGCAGGAAGAACTGGCTTTTGTGCGCCCTTAAATGCTAGTTTACATCTGTGTCAAGATGTGAACCTGTACTGGTAGTGTCATAGGTCTCTGACACTTAAGGACGAATCTACCTTTGTCTTCAGATAAAAGCATGTTTTTTAAGTCATATAGGCTAGAATCATTAACCACAATGTGATGACACATCCTCACAGTGTGCAGACTTAATTGATGAGAGAGTCCATCAGTCATCCTGTAGTGGATAAAGAATGCAGGCTAATGACTCTACCAAAGTCTCAATGGACAGTTTCTACCTTCCAGTATGTTATGGAATCTAACGGCCTGAATACAGGTTCGCAACCAGGAGTAGCTGAAGAAGATGATAGGATGTATATTGCAGCCAAATACAGGTAGTATCTTTACTACATTCTTAAAGCTGACTGTACCACATTTGCCCTTCCTGTTCTACCCAGAATAGAATGTTCATTCCTTTAGCAATGCCACTCTTTTGTAGAATCTTAGTTTGTAGATAAATATGTCAAAAAATCTGCCATCATACAACAGTTTGGCTTTCAGAGCTTGTAAGTGTCTTGATTTCTTAGCACTGTGATTTTGGGAACTTCATGGGACCTGCCCAATGGTTCCCCTACTTGTGCACCAACAGTTCATTTACGTCTCCAAGGGCAGCATCCACAAACTGGGCAAGAACCGTCAAGCCCAATTATTCCTGTCCAAGGGCCTGATTGGCCCCTTACTCTACCCGGGGTCAAGATTTTGTCATTAGGGAGATGGCAAGTTTATCTGTTCTGTGGGCATGCTTGGCCCATCCTCGCCTAACTCCTCTATGTGGCTGACAGACTCTCAGTGACTGTCTAGGTGGGATTTGGAGCTCTGTTTTTGATCAGATTCAGGATACAGTACAAAAAATGCTGAACGTCTGACACTATATCGGTTGGAAAGTTCATTGCTACAGCAGGTGAGTGTGTTTACATTGATGAAGATGTCTGCTGTAGATTTTTATTATTACACAACTGGATCATAAAATTGTTGACATGAAAACTCAGTCCTTGTTTAAGGAGACGTATTCTCCTAAACCACATTCAAATGAGTAGTGAACATTCTAGGTCATGGTTGCACTGTAGAATTCCAGAAGATGCTAAAATATGTTGCATTCCACAAATATTAGCACTCTGTGTAGAACAAGCTCATCCCTTAATGTGTCCGTTCATATTAAGGGATCATTCCTATGTCCCAAAAGGACAACTAAAGAATAATAAGACTTGTCATACCTGAACAAATTTGTAACAACTAACTCATTCAGAATAGCATTTAAAACCATGCATGTCATTTCTAGCTAAAGCTCCCAACGTGACAACACAAAATAAGCACGGCACCTACTTTAGCATTCCGTTAAAGACAACTTGTAGAAATTACTTCAGATTTCAGGTAAATTATTTTCAGTTTTTATCTCTGCTGTTGTCTGTATTCATATCCTCAGTTCTACTACCAGATTTTTATTTCCACAGTTTGCATACTTCAGGAAACCAAACTTGGAAATCTTTCCCTTAGCTGACAATATCTGTTTAGTCACAGGTACTCTTCCTGCAGCACAGTATTCTGGTAGTTTTGATTGATGCATTTTTGGGGATGACAGACTGGGAGAAATTCTCTTGAATCCCTCAGTATCAGTAATGTCCTTAGCAGCTGTCAGTTTCTGTACAGGTGAAGGTTTTCCTTCACAGGTAACTAGGAGCAATCCAGACTGCATTAACAGACTGTTCTGATCAGGATCATGCACGGGGAGATCATTTCAACAATCTGAATTTCCAGAGCAACTGATCTAAAAAAAAAAAAAAAAAAAAAGTATTTGCACATCAACCCAAACGTAGTTTGTAGAACCACAAAAGTTCTTCAAGATCATTTTTAACTTGACTGTCTTCAGATCAGTTTTGATAAGCAGCACTTACACATCAAAAAAATAAAAAGGAAACTAGGTGACAGAGCTATGGTGCTTTTTGAAGTTGGTTTCCTCCTTCCTTCATTTCTTTTAGTCAAAGTTAGAACTGCTAAATAGTGTAACATGTTATGCATTCAGCATCATTTGGCATCTGTAGTAGTGTGAGAGTATCCGTTGGCCAGTCATGGAAGAAATGGCTTCTGTGGTAAAATTCTATTTTATGGAGTAGTCATTGGACAAGTGGCAGTGAAGTTTCATCAGCTATGACAACAGAAGTGAATAACGTGTTGCTGAATGGGATGCAGATTGCAATTAGTTTGGAAGCTACAGGAAGATGGCCGTGGATGTATTCCGTGAAATGAAGTTCCTGCATAATCAACAGGCGGTCGTGGAGACTCTTACATTGCAAATGTGCAAGTTTCAGGATGAGGCAGTTGACAGTAACACAGACTTAACAGTCTGAGCTATAGTCCATTGAAGGAAATGACAAGAAAGCAAACTGTAAAATTCGGTAGGGTTATAAAATGTGAGGAAGAGAAAACCCGATGGATATGTAAAAAACAAGATGCCAGAGTGGAGTAGATTTGCAAAGTGTGTTCTGGGGATAGAATTGATAAAGCATTAACTTTTGCCAGACTTGCATCTCAAATATGGAGAAATCCTAGACCAGTATTGATAGGATTCTTGATATGCAATGAGAAGGAGCACATATTATAGATACTTTGGTAACCAGGTAGAAAACTCAGTAGTAGGTAGACCAGTACTGGTAGAACATGATTAATTTTATTTATGTTTGACTGGTTTAGTGGATTGAACCACAGAGGACCTATTTTAATCACATTGTGGAAGTTGCAACATAGAATAGAGACCAGCACAGTGGTACAAAGCAGTGCAAGATAAAAGTACAGTGGCAGTACATAAGCGTGCAATAAAGGTGATTACATTAAGTAAGGCCAACATTAAACAAAACGTGGTGATAACTAGTTATGTACATACTAATTGCATTGGATGAAATGGCCATGCTTACATTTGTAATACGTATGAGACAGGATCAGGTCAGAAGAGTGATCAAGTTACAAGGAAAGCAAAGGAAGAGGGTGGTTGGAAGTAACTGAGCCAGGCAGAGAGGTAATGGAAGGGGTTACAGAAGGAATATCTAAATAAAGGCACTTAGTGTAGGGCTCCTTTATGGGAGTCTGGCATATAGGAAGTGTAAGAGTGATGGAGGATGGTGAATCATTAGATGTGTGGGTTTATGTATGAGGATGGCTCAAGCATTTCTAAACAAAGTAGGAAGGTGAATAGTTGGGCCATAAACTGGGTATAGTCAAAAGTGTGTGCTGTTGAAAACAGTTGCTCTTAATTTGGATAGTTCTTGGACATTGTTGGTTTGTAACCAAAATTGGTAGGACATTTCTCAAATGGTTGGTCTATGACCAAAGGCATGAGGACTAACTAAACATGTTCATAGGTGTTTCCTAGGCTAACGACCACAAGGGCCCTCTTAAGCCTAGCCATGCATCCCAAATCTCTGACAAGATCTGATACTCCTGATAAGTGTAAGCAGGGGCTTGGGACATGAAACATTTACAAGCTAGGGCCTGGGAGATGAACCATTTACAGGTTGCCTATGTCCATTAGAGACATAGGTGCTAAACCAGGGATGAATTTTACCCATCCAGTCATCCAGGTTGCACTTGAATTGGGTTAGGGAGGAACTCTGCTTCACATGGATGGGGAGCCTGTTCCAGAGATGGGGTAATCTCTGGGATACATACCTGTCTCTCCAGCAGGTCCTATTTATATCACAGCCAAGGTTCAAGTCTTTGGAACAGGTAATTCTGGTACTGTTTGTTTTGTGGATATGCAGGAGGTCCATCAGAGTGAGGTCTGATAATGCCCTGTATGTCAGGCATGGATTTCCCCTCAAAAGCATGTAAGAGACAAAATATAGGGATAGAGCCTTGAGGCGATCTGCATAGGACATTTTACTCAACCCCTGTATTCTTTTAGTGAGGAACCGCTGTGGACATTCCAATTGTTTGATATGTCTGGTTAGGTACATACCAAAGGGGGCATTGCACTCAATGATAGGTCTGATGAATGTTGAATACAGTTGAACAATGACTTATGCATTTCCTGGCATTGTGTTTTAGTGCATGGCTCTGACACCAGTTGTTTGTCTGTGTCAGAACCTCCTGGAGAACATTTGTGTCAGTGTGGGATTTAATGACGGCTCCTAATTTGCAATCATCTGCAAATTTAGTCAGCCAGAGACCACTGACACTGGCCTTGACTTCAGAGAGGTAATGCCAAAAAGGAGGGACTCCACTTGTGACTGGCCTCTTTGTAGAGGTGGACTTCCTAATTCTAACTTCCTGGGTCCTGTCTGGGAGCCAGTTGGCTATCCACCGGGTAACATACAAGTTTGTACCTAACCTCTTGTGTTTGTCAACAGTGCCTGAGTTAGGGTATTGTGTCAAATGCCTTGGCCAGGTGAAGGTGGGCAGTGTGAACGATTTTGCCTGTAGCATTTTGTTAATCAGGCAGAGTAGTAAGTCAGCCCATTTCCTTATCGGGAGCCATTTGTCACATTTGAGTGCATCACAGTGGTCATTTCTTGGTGAGAGGAGCATTAATCAACTCATTTTCTTTGAGGGGTCGAAGGGCTCTGAGTTTTTTTTTGTATTTTTGTTTTTTTCTTAGAGGTGCAGGCAAATTAAGCTTGGACATAAACAAGTTGTTTTAACATGTTTTTCAAATTGTGTGGTATTTGGTGACGGCTATAAGGAGAGTGTTTGATTTTTTTATGGAGTCAGCATGTAGGGACATGCTTAAACCTGAGTCTAGTGTTACCCCTGTTTACTTGAGAGTACTCAGTTGGATGTATAAAATGAGACGAGTAATGCTACTACTACTGGAGAGCCAACAAATTATTTTAATCTCAGATTCAATGTTAAAAGGTTCAGTAGTCAGGGTTGTAGGTTGTGTATGACATTTTGAAGTTTGCACAAAAGAATTCTATTTTTGTTGGAGTAGTAAGAGATGGTCTTTGGCATATAAAATAGACTTTTTCAAGTCACTGAGAAGTGAGTTATTGAAGATGATAGAGCCTGGTTGAACTGGAGCAATAATGTGTTGGAGTGACAGAATTAGTATTTAACAAGGAATGTTTTTGAAAGGGTAACCATTTATAGTGAAGAAGTCAAAGTTGGATAGGAATAGAGCTTGAAGTAGAAGTGTGGGATTAACAGTGTTGAAAGCTTTGGTAAGATCTAAAAAAGGGCTGTGGTGAAGAGCTTTTGGTTAAGCTAAGTGTTGCATTGAAAATAATGAAGTGAACTTGTCTTATCTCACCTTCATTCTTTACTGAAGGGTTCGGAACCGATCCTCTGTTCCGACTCGGCCGAATACTAAAGCTCGAGGTCTTCAACCAGCTCGTGGCTAACTCCCTATCCCATGATGCACTGGTGCTTTCCCTGGCTAAGTGTTCTTTTTTCTGTCAAAAATAGCTTTGTTGTTAGGAATTACATACATATATTACATTCTAGTGCTTTAGCTTCATTAATTGCACTTCAGTGATTTTTCTACTGTTAGTTTGGTGTGTTTTTTCTTAATAATTACGTGGCCATATTTATAGGCCTTTTTGACCTTCCTGTACCCCTTAAAATCTAACATAATAGGTTTGCAATGTATTTAGTAGTTTGCTGTTTTTGATTAGTATAGCTTAAAGTCGGAGATTCTGGTCAAAATTCTGTTCTTTTTCTAGTGTGCCTTTTAGTACCACTAAATATATTAATAGGCTTTAATAACTCATTTTTTTCATAGAGCGTTATCTGGTGTTAAGCCTTATTTGTTCGTATGAGTTTGTTCCTTACTTATTACAGTGTGCAGTGAATTTGTTTAAAACAGTAGAATAAATATTACAAAGATTTATTACCTTGACTGATGCTGGATTATGTCCAAACAAGGGAAAGTAAGAAAGCCTTCAGGATTTAAGAAATGCCCTAAATGTGGACAGATGATGTCCATCACAGATGGACACACAGATTGTGTGTATTGTTTAGGTGCTCGTCACCTACAAGAAACATGCTATATGCCATTCTTTTAGTGCTAGGGTCCTTCAGGAAAGGAAGAACAAGCTCATAGTGAGGGGTTTGCTTAAGTCTTCCTTTCAGCAGGATCTAGAACAAGGTCAAAGCTCCCAAAGCAAGTCACTCTCACCAAAACCTGACAAACAGAATAGAAAATCATCTTCTACTGCATCTGAGTGTTCAGAGCTCATAGAGAAGTCTCCATCCTCTTCTAAATTAATGAGATCAGACAAACCTTCAACCTCTGCTCCACTAGCTTCGGAACCAACGGTCTTACGAGTTAGGAGCCGGTCCTCTGAGTTGGAGCCAGTATCTCCTACCTTAAAATCTCCAATTCTACAGTCCACAGCCTTACCAGCCCCCTCTTTTCGTTCCTCGAAGTTTTAACAGATTTTGATGTGGATCATGTGGTGCAGAGGCTTTTGAAGACACCAATGTTGGCCAAACTTTTGTCAGAGCCAACCCTTCGGACCTCGGATCTGACAATTCCCCCTTCACCCACAACCATTCTTCCTCCGATCCGACTCGAAGCTTCGGAGCCGGAATGCTTGGAGCTGATGGTGGTGGAGCCATCGGCACTGAGACCTATTCCAGGATCTTTGGTTCTGGCAGTTCAGACTGTTTTGGTGCCAACCAAGGCATCTAGGGGCCGATGCTCCCCAATTGGGTCCAGGGAGGAGAGTTGAACTGATTTTTCAGGACCGACTCTACCTCTTGGGGCCTCGGCGCAGGTGATCTCGGCTCCTACCTCTGGCTCGGAGCCCACTACCTTTGTGCCGGAGGAATCAACTGATGTTAAGTTGTCTATCTCGCCTTCATTCTTGCTGGATGGGTTCGGAGCCGACCTCGGCTCCGACTCGGCCACTCTAAAAGCTCGAGAGTTGGTTCCACC
Organism: Protopterus annectens; assembly: GCF_019279795.1. Classification (NCBI taxonomy): domain Eukaryota; kingdom Metazoa; phylum Chordata; order Ceratodontiformes; family Protopteridae; genus Protopterus; species Protopterus annectens. The sequence goes on along the minus strand of NC_056745.1, from coordinate 1,479,869,396 downwards.
GGCTCGAGGCTCCCCTTATATCCCACAATGCTAGGCGAGAGTTACCTCAGATCTCGTTTGCCGCTACAGCTTCGAGGTTGGTTTTTCTACCGGTTCCTGGTAAGTACTATTTCTTGGTGAAATCAGTCTTTAAAAACCCCTTTAATTTAATATATTTACTTAGTTTAGTGTAGTTAGAAAACTTTTTATACCTTCCCAAAAAATTTTCCGTTTTTTTCCCTCAAGAACCTTAGGTTCTTCCCTTGGGCCTATTGGCCTTTCCTTCCCTAGTGGAGTGTGTGTGCATTATTTTATTAAAATTCTAGCACTGTTTTTTATTATAAGTTAATTTTGACAGGGTGTAACTAGTGTGTCTGTGTGCTTGTTTGTGTACACCTGTTCAAACAAAATGTCTAAAGAAGCAAAGGTCTCCGGATTCAAGAAGTGTGATGCGTGCTGTCAGAAAATGTCTCTGACAGACGCTCACACTTCTTGTGTCTATTGTCTGGGGCCTTTGCACCTGCAGGACTCCTGTGCTGTGTGCCATGGCTTCAGCCCCAGGGTCCTGCAGGAAAGAAAGAATAAATTGATTCTTAGAGGCTTACTCAAGCCAGAGGATTCCCTGTCTGTTTCAACAGGGAAGCCCTCTAAGGCATCTAGGTCTTCGGCTCCGGCTACTGAGCTGAGACCTAAGGTTTCTCAACCTTTGCCTTCATCGGCTCCGGCTGGAGCCGATAAGTCTCAGTTCACAGTTTCTGTGGCCCCCTCGGCTCCGGCCGGAGCCGAGGTAGTAGAAGTTCCCGTGTCGGCTCCGACCAGACCTTCGGAGCCGACAACTAGGAAGAGGTCCAGGTCACCATCTCTTGGCTCCGTTCATTTGGCTCCAGGATCTCCCCTGCTGTCTGAACGGAGCCAAAGATCTCACTCCTCTAGGTCATCGAGGCTATCGGATCATGACCTTCAGAGGGTAGTGAGTCGACTACTTAAGTCCGAGGCACTGGCCCAGATGCTTCAGAGCCCGACTCATCAGTCGATGCCTGCCCCGGTCCTTCAACATATTCCTCCTTCGACTCTCTTGAGCTCGGAGCCGGGTCGTGTCGGAACCGAGACTGTGGTTGCGTCGGAGCCGATACAATTGTCTTCGGCTCCGTCGTCGGCTCCGTTTTCTTCTTTGGAAGAATCTTGGCGCCGGACTTCCCTCGTTGGCTCCGAGGGGGTGAGTGGCATCGGACCCTTGTCCGACCCCTCTCCCTCTCGGTGCTTGGCGCTGGTGAGTTCGGCTCCGACATCGGCCTCGGAGCCATCACTGTCGGTGCCGAGGGGGGTTCTTAGCTTCTCGGAGCGGGGACCTCTGGCTCTGCCTGACAGGGGTGCGTTCGAGGTCATGCGGAGTGTGTTAGAGCCTGGCTCTACTCCACAGTCGGCTCCGTCCGCCCTCCCTCTATGGTGCCTCAGGCTAAGTCGACTCACTCCCTCATCCCGGACCGCAGAGAGCCAGCTCCTCAGGAAACCCCTGTGGGGATTTCATCCTCTTCCGAGGCCTCTCCTGATTTGGCAGAAGAGCCCCCTCGGAAGAGGAAGTGTAAGAGGAAACACATTGACTCACCTGAGTCCATCACGTCAGACACAGATTTGGATGATTCTGAGGGTTCCCCCCGTTCCCCTTCTGAAGATGTCTCTTTTGCAGACATTCTGGAGATCCTGAAACAGAGGGGAAATTGGCCAGCCCTCAACCCTTCGGAGGACGAATCTGTGTATCTTGAGGCGTTTGGCTCTCGTCCTTCCACCTCCTGGGTGTCCCCCCCTTCGACCCCCTCATGCAGGTGGTTGCTAAGAAGGCATGGACGGCTCCTGATTCAGTGGACCCCACTCCCAGGAGACCCTCTAAGTTCATAACAGCTCCAGCAGACAAACAATTTTAACAAAAGGAGTTTCTGTGGATGCTATGGTGGTAGCTGCTGCCACTAAGAAGGAGCTAGCTGATCCTTCAGTACCTGTCCATCCACCTAACAAGGAATCTAGGTCCATGGATAGGTATGGGAAGCGGATGTTCTCGTCAGCGACATTTACCATGCGTTCGCTGAACTACTTGTGCCATTTTACTCGTCTTCAAAGGGACTTGATCAAGGAAGCGAGTGAAATGTTAAAGGACCCTACAGCTGCGGGTTTCCAAGATAAGATGAACACGCAGCTGGCTACCCTTAATTCCATAACCAACTCCTCCATGCACCTTCTTTCTTACGCGGCTGATGGAGCGAGCAGAGCCGCAGGAACAGGTGTGGCCTTACGTAGGCATGCCTGGATGTGGCTATGCAATTTTGCGGACCCCTTCAAGATGTCTTTCACGAACTCCCCGTTTGATGGATCATCCCTCTTTGGTCCTCAAGTGAAAGAAACCTTGACTAGGTGCGAGACTGATGGCAAGACCCTTTCTGCCGTCGGAGTCCGTTTTTCTACTCCTTCCAGGCCTTACCCCAAAGGCCAGAAAGGTGGAAAGATGTGGTTCCGTAAACAATCTCAAGGGACTTCGCCTGACGCACAGAGTCGTTTTCCCGCCAGAGGCAGAGGCGGGAATAACAATGGTAGATGTCGCCCTAGGGGCAGGGGGGGTCCGCAGAACCAGGGCAATCGGGAAGCCTTCCCTGACAAGCCCTTTCAGCATCCCTGAGGTGTTGCCCGACTGCCCATCTTCGGAGGCAGTCGGGGGAAGATTGTCACTGTACCCAGAAGCCTGGCTATCCCTGACTCAAGACAAATGGGTACAGTCCATCATTTCCGAAGGCTATTCTATCCCCTTTCTTCGCTTTCCAAAGCAGTCAAAAAAATCCCTTCCAGATGTTCCACCCGCTCAAAGGGATTTAGCAGTTTTGGAAATTTCAAAACTGCTTGCAAAAAGAGCAATTCAGCCAGTTCCAGCAGACCAGCAAGGATCCGGAATCTACTCAAGGTTCTTTTTAGTTCCAAAGAAAACAGGGGACTGGAGACCAATTTTGGATCTCAGCGTCTTGAACAAATCAGTCAAGAAAACAAGATTTCGGATGGTCACGCTGCAATCCATCCTTCCCTTTTGGGCAAAGGAAACTGGATGTGCTCTATAGACCTTCGGGATGCGTACTATCACATAAAGATGAACAGACGGCTCCAGAAGATTCCTCCACTTCAGGCTGGGAACCAGTCATTTTCAGTTCAGGGCCCTGCCCTTTGGTCTCACCACTGCCCCGGGTGTTTACCAAATGCATGGCAGTGGTAGCTTCTCATCTGAGACGACAAGGATTCCAGGTGTTTCCATATTTGGACGACTGGCTCCTTACAGCTCCCACCAAGCATCTCCTTCTGATGGCCAGAGATTACACTTTTCGCATTTGTCAAAAGCTGGGTATTTCAATAAATTGCGAAAAGTCTGTTTTGTCGCCTTGTCGTACTATTACCTACATAGGCGCAAATCTAGATACAATAAACATGTCTGCAAGGCTAACACATCAGAGAATATCAGACATTCACAAATTGGTATCACTCCTTCTCAACAACAACAGAATCAAAGCCAGGTTAGTTCTAAAGGTGTTGGGAATTATGGCAGCGCCATACCTCTGCTTCCATTAGCCAGATACCACATGCGGATCCTTCAGTGGATGCTTTTACTCAATGGTCATACCAGGAGCTTCCAATGTCTCACACCATTGTGATCACGCAAGCGTGCAAAAAACATCTCATGTGGTGGATGTCTTCCCCCCAGCTCCTGTCGGAAGACCCTTTGTTCCACCTCCTCCGGTTGCTACTCTGACAACGGATGCCTCCCTGATCGGGTGGGGGGGGGCATTATCAGGGCAGGACAGTCCAGGGCACATGGCAACCAAACGAATGCCACTTGCACATAAATGTTCTGGAGATGAGAGCAGTGCTTTTAGCGTTGCAAGCCCTTCAAGACTCTCTTCCCTTGGGAACAATTGCAATCCAGACAGACAATATGTCTGTAGTGTGGTACATCAATAAACAAGGCGGAACCAGATCATACCCCCTGTGTCGAGAAGCACTCAGACTGTGGCAATGGGCGATTTCTTCTCAGCGGTTTCTGATAGCAACGCACATCCCGGGAAGTCCAATCATATTGCGGACAAGTTGAGCAGAGCTATACTCATGCCTCACGAGTGGTCTCTGAAAGACTCTGTAGTGAGAGAAATTTTTCTCAAGTGGGGTCAGCCTTGCTGCGATCTTTTTGCTACTCCCCAAAACAGCAAGTGCAGAGAATATTTCACTCTATTCCCTTTACCAGGCCAACCCAGCAGAGACGCTCTAGTCCAAGTTTGGCCCGGGGACTTCTGTATGCATTTCCTCCTTTCCCACTGATCTCTCAAGTAATACAGAAAGCTATTGCTCAGAAGGCCTCATTGATCCTCATTGCTCCTTACTGGCCTCGACAAGTGTGGTTCCCCTTTCTACATCATTTTCTCTTGGAGCGACCGTGGAATCTGGACCTAGTTCCAGATCTTTTGATCCATCAGTCGGGTCAGTTTCATCGCTCCCTCCCTTCTCTGAACCTCACTGCTTGGTTCCTCCAGTTCCAACCTTAGCCAGGCTTCCTCAATTATCTCACTCTGTTAGAGATATATTGATAGCTTCCCATAAATCTTCCACTCGAAAGATTTATTTGAGTAAGTGGAAACGCTTCTCATATTGGGCTCAAGGAAAGGACATAGACCCTTTCACCGCTTCCATCCAACTAGTTCTTGATTTTCTAGCTGAACTCTTCCATGCAGGTTCATCTCCCTCTACACTTAAAGTTCAATTGGCAGCTATTTCTAATTTTCATGTGGGTATTTCTGAATCTGCCCTAATGTCCCACAAACTCTGCAAAGCCTTTTTGAAAGGAGTTTTTCTTCTCAGACCTCCTATAAGAAATCCTCCTTCTCCTTGGGACCTAAATTTAGTTCTTGCTTCTTTGATTCTTCCCCCTTTTGAACCTGCAGCTTCCTGTTCTTTAAAATTATTGTCATGGAAAACTCTTTTTCTGGTAGCTATTACATCAGCTAGAAGAGTTTCAGAACTTCAAGCACTCAGCTGTCATCCTCCTTATCTTTTGTTTCATAAGGACAGAGTATCCTTACGAACTAACCCGTCCTTTTTGCCTAAGGTGGTATCGGCATCAAATCTGAATCAATCCATTGATCTACCAGTCTTTTTTCCAGAATACTCCAATAGGTCTGAACAAAAATTACACTGCCTGGATGTTCACCGTCAATTGAGGTACTACTTGGATAGAACTAAACAGTTCAGAAAATCTGATCAGCTGTTTGTCTCCTATGCGGAGAGCAGAAAGGGACTTTCAGTTTCAAAGGTATCATTATCCAGATGGCTAACATCATTGATTTCCCTTGTATATGAGATTAGACATCAAAAGCTGCCTGATAAACCTAAGGCTCATTCCACCAGAGCTTTGGCTACTTCTTTAGCTTTCCAAGACAGACTGCCTATTGACACCATTTGTGCAGCGGCTACTTGGGCTACTCCTCACACTTTCATTTCTCATTATAAGTTGGATTTAGCTTCTAGGCATAGAGCTAACTTTGGTTCCACTGTTCTCAGGAGTCTGTTCCGTTAGGCCACCGGGACAAGGTGCTAGGACGCGGTCCCATCCAGCAAGAATGAAGGCGAGATAGACAACTTAACATATAGAAGTTATGTTCTTACCATAACGTTCCATGTTAGTTGTCTTCTTCTCGCCTTCTTGCGTCCCACCCTCCTTCCCCCTGGCCTGGACAGACCTAGAGGAGTTGTGATTGTGACCTCTCTTTCTACCACCTCTTTCTTAAGACATATGCTGTTGGGCATATTTCCTGGGTCAGGATGTAGGTCACCCTTCTTTCTTCCTGTTGTTAGAGGTGGACTCTGTTTATAGTTATACTGTTACTATATAAGCTGGGGTTAGCTTACAAACGAGATCTGAGGTAACTCTCGCCTAGCATTGTGGGATATAAGGGGAGCCTCGAGCCGGTGGAACCAACTCTCGAGCTTTTAGAGTGGCCGAGTCGGAGCCGAGGTCGGCTCCGAACCCATCCAGCAAGAAGAAGGCGAGAAGAAGACAACTAACATGGAACGTTATGGTAAGAACATAACTTCTATTTTCTTTGGATCCAGGGGTTCCCTTGCATCGGGGCCGGGGGCTTTCAATGCCATGAGAAGAGCATTGTCCCCTCGGACAAACACTTCATCAGGACAAGTAATTCCTTCCCCACAAGCACCTGTGTCTGTCTGCCTCATCATTACCGACTCCACATAAGCATAGAGACCCAGGACCTCCGGATGCCCCTATGGGTGTACCCTGCTCTTCCAAAACTTCTCCAGAAGGTCCCACTGAAGAGGTTCCTTGGAAGAGGCTGTGCAAGAGGAAGCATTTGAATTCCCCCCAGGAATCTGTCACCTCAGACACAGACCTCGATGATTCAGAAAGGTCTCCATGGTCACCCTCAGAAGATGTCTCCTTTGCAGACATCTTGGAGATCCTCAGAGAGGTGGCTGGAAGCCCATCAATCTTACTGATGAGTCTGTGTAACTGAAGTCTTTTGGGTCTCCACTCTCCGCCAGTTGGATGCGTCTGCCTTTCGATTAGCTCATAGATTTGGTTTGTCGAAAGGCGTGGGAGTCTCCAGGCACAATGTAACCTGTCCCTAGGAGGCCCAATAAATTTATTACTTCACCCCAAGACAAGTCCTTCCTTACTAAAGGAGTCTCTGTTGATGCCATTGACCTCAACATCTGTCCATCCACCGAACAGTGATTCAAGAGTGATGGACAGATACAGAAAGTGTATGTTCTCTTCAGCAACCTTTGCACTCCGGTTGCTTAATTACCTTACACACTTTAATAGGTTGCAGAGATCTCTCCCAAAAGAGCTTGGAGATGTTCTCCGGGGATCAGTAGCTGCGGGGGGTACAGATAAGGTATCCTCCCAGCTCTCCACCCTTAATAAGCTCGTCCATGCACCTGGTGTCGTATGCAGCTGATGGAGCAAGCAGGGCAGCGGGTACAAGAATTGCCCTTAGGTGACATTCCTGGATGTGCATGTGTTCTTTTGCGGAGCCCTTTAAGTCATCCTTTATAAACACCTCCTTTGATGGCTTGTCCCTTTTTGGGCCTAAAGTGAAAGAAACACTCACCAGGTGTGAATAAGAGGGAAAGACTCTTTCTGCCATTGAAGTCTGTTTTTCCACACCTACTAGACCTTACCCTAAAGGTCAAAAAGGATGAAAAATGTGGTTTCAGAAATCTCAAGGAGCCTTTCAAGACACGTGGCAAACCCCTCTCCAGAGGCAGAGGATAACAATGGAAGACCACGTGGCAGAGGGGGTCCGCAGAATCAGGGTGACAGAGAACAGTTTTTTGGGAAGTCCCATCAACGCTTCTAAAAGGAGACCCGGCCCGTCTGTCCATCTCTGGAGACAGTCGGGGATGCTTATCTTTGTACCCAGATGCCTGGCTAAAAATAAAAGGCAACTGTGTACACAAAGTATCATATCCAGAGGTTACTCTATACCCTTTTCCGCCCCCACCTCCCTTGATAAAAATAATTCCTGATGTTCCACCCATTCACAGGAAACAAGCAACAATAGAAATTCAAAAGTTGATCCAAAAAGTGTCATCCAAGCTGTCCCCGCAGGCCAAATAGGATCTGGAACTTACTCAAGGTTCTTCTTAGTTCCAAAGAAGACAGGGGACTGGAGGCCCATTCTGGATCTCTGCAAACTAAACAAATCTGTAAAAAAGACAAAGTTTTGGATGGTTTCGCTGCAGTCGATACTTCCTTTTCTAGGAAAAGACAATTGGATCTGCTCAGTAGATCTCCAAGATGCGTACTACCGTATAAAAATGGACATGCCATCCAGAGATAATCTGCGCTTTTGGCTGGGAGCCAGTCACCATCAGTTTCGGGCTCTGCCCTTTGGTCTCACTACAGTCCCCAGTGTGTTCACCAAATGCATGGCAGTAGTTACAGCTCACCTGAGAAGTTTAGGATTTTGGGTGTTTCCATACCTAGATGACTGGCTACTAACTGCCACCACAAGGCATCAACTCATCCACCGAGAGACACCACACTGTGAATCTATGCTGTCAGATGGGGATTTCCATAAACTTAGAAAAATCTGCCTTATAGCCATAGCAACATACCATTTTTATAGGAGCAGATCCTGACACCACCACAGTGACACAAACTCCCATCAGACAGGGTTTATGCTCTTCGATGACAAGTTCTGGCCCTCCTTTCCAAAACAAAAGCCCCAGCTTCGACAGTTCTCAAGCTGCTGGGAACAATGGCAGCACCTATCAATTTAGTTCCACTGGGTCGAATGTACTTGAGGATACTAAAATGGTTCCTTTTCACTCCGTGGACCTTTCAGGAACTTCCAATGTCATATCAAATAGTTATCACAAATTCCTGCAAAAAGACCTACAATGGTAGCTAACATCAGATCGAGTGACAATAGGCTGTCCATTCGTCCTACCTCCCGTGTAGCCATAGTGACCAAGGACGCTTCCCTGATAGGGTGGAGGAGTAGATTATCAGGGAAGAACAGCCCAAGGCACATGGCAGGATCACGAGCCCCACCTGTATACCAATGTCCTAGAGATGAGAGCGGTACTTCTAGCGTTGCAGTCCTTTCAAGACTCTCTCTCCCTTTAGGGATTGTTGCAGTCCAGACAGACAACATAAACAAGGAGGAACCAAATCTTACCCCCTATGTCGAGAGGCCTTGAGAGTATGGCAGTGGGCAACCTCCTCCCAGCGCTTTCTGATAGCAACTCATATTCCAGGGAGATCGAACGTGATAGACAAACTAAGCAGGGCAATTCTATTGCCTCACGAGTGGTCCCTGAAGAAAAGTGGCGGAAATGATATTTTGCAAATGGGGCCAGCCTTGCTGCAATCTTTTTGCCATGCCTATGACCACAAAATACAGGAGCTACTTTGCCCTAATCCCTCCCTGGGGGATTCCCTAAGGAATGCACTTGTACACAATTGGCCCTTGGGTCTCCTTTATGCATTTCTTCCCTTTCCTCTAATACCCAAAGTTCTACAGAAAGACAGTGCTCTAGGAAGGACATTAATTCTTATAGCCCCTTACTGGCCTCAACAGATTTGGTTTCCCTTCCTATGGCCTCATCTTCTGGAAGAACCTTGGATTCTGGACATAATACCAGACCTTCTGTTTCATTCATTGGGGGCTCTTCATCCATTCCTTCAGACCTTCAAAGTGACAGCTTGGCTGATCCAATTCCAAATATAGCCAGGCTACAGAACCTTTCCGCTGCAGCACAACACATTGTGATATCTTCTCAAAAAAAATCTACTAGACTGTTATAACTCAGTAAATGGAAACTATTCTCAATATGGGCATTACAGAATCATATTGACCCTTATTCAGCATCTATATCAGCTATATTGGAATTTTTGACAAAGCTATTTAATGAAGGAGCAGCTGCCGCAACTATTTGAGTTCAGTTAACAGCAATTTCAAATTTTAATTTCAGTGATGAAGTACCAAATGTCATGTCCCATAGACTTTCAAAAGCCTTTCTCAGAGGCACTATCCATTTGGGACCACCATTAAAACCCTTACACCATGGAATCTAAATTTTGTGCTGTCAAGGATCATTCTTCCCCCTTTTAAACCAGCTTCTTCATGCAACCTTAAATACTTGACATGGAAAACCATTTTTTCTAGGGGCTATAACCTCTGCTCGGAGGGTTTCAGAGTTACAAGCTTTATCCATCAAACCTCCATCTATGTTATTTCACAAGGACAGACACTCTAAATCCTTCCTTTTTACCCAAAGTATGTTCAGAAACAAACCCGAATCAGCCCATCAAATTATCAGTGTTTTTCCCCCAAGTATGGCAGTAAGGGAGAATACATGCTACACCAACTTGATGTTCATAGACCACTTTAGTTCTATTTACACAGAACAAAAGAATTCAGAAAAACTGATCAATTTTTTGTCTCCTTTTCAGATTTCAAAAATGTGCTCCTGTAACAAAGACCACTTTGTCCAAATGGTTATCATATTGCATTTCCTTTACCTACAGGTCAGTCAACAAACCATTACCTAACAGGTTAAAATCTAACTCTACTAGGGCTGTCTCCACTTCCTCAGCTTTTTCTGCCAAATTACCTATAGACACAATTTGCACAGCTGCCACTTGGTCAAAGCCTCATACCTGTATCACACATTACAAAGTTGATATGGCCTCCAGGGACAGGACTTCCTTTGTCCTGAAGAATATACTCCCATGAGCCACCCAAGAAGAAGGTGCTAGTGACGCCATCCCATCAGTAAAGAATGAAGCCGAGATAGGACAACTTCATATAAAGAAGTTATGTACCTACCATAACTTCCATGTGAGTTGTCCATCTTGCCCTCATTCTTACGTCCTTCCTTCTACCCCCATCCAAGCTTATTGAGGGTGGAGAACCTGATATTTGGTGTTTTTATTATTCTGTGACCTTTTTCTAGTGTCCTTATAACTCTTAAGGCTGATTGGGAATAGACACAACAATTATCTGGGGCAAACAAGTTCTGGGGAAAGCACCAGTGCATCATGAGATAGGGAGTTAGCCACAAGCTGGAAGACCTCAAGCTTTAGTATTCAGCCGAATTGGAACCGAAGATTGGTTCCGTACCCATCAGTAAAGAATGAAGGCGAGATGGACAACTCACATGGAATGTTATGGTAGGTACATAACTTCTTTTTTAGGTGCATCTGTGTGTTAAGTTGATGGAATGAGAGGATGTTGCATTGGTAAAGAAAGATGGTGAGTTGCTTGTTGAACATTTCTAATAGTTTACTGAGGTGTGGTAGAACTTAGAGTGGTTGTAAGTCAACAGTGGAAGATGGCTTTGTTCATTTGAGGATGGGTTGACTATTGCTTTACTTGTGACAGAGAGAGGTTAAAGAAACTGCATGTATGGTGAAGCAAAGTATTTTAAATTTCTTTGGAAACCATGAGTCGTGTGGGCCAGAATAGGGAAGTCCCTGAATTAGAGTGTACATTTTTCTCAGAGATTTTTCAAAGGTAAAATGAAGGCAGATGAGGTTGCCAGTGTTTTTTTTTTTTTTTGGATTAGAGTGATTTACTTGATCGTGTGTTGAGTTGGAACTGATGAACTCGTCTGCAAACCTGGAGGTGGTTATGTTTTATAGTATGTGCTGGATTGCAGTATAACCAGTAATGTGGTTAATCTGTTTTTAAGAAATGCCTAGGCTTAGAGAAGGTGAAGGACTGCCTACTGCAGAGGTAGATAGGTTTGTTTATGCATGTATGTATGTATGTGTTTTGTGTACCAGGTTAGTCCCACTAGGCTAGTAGCTTCTTTTCATAGGAGACCCTAGGTGGTATTTATAATACTAGAGAAAACTTGGCCAGGGCACTTGAGGGCTTCCTCTACTCTCTTTGATAGGTGACATAGGATACACCTGAGCTATCACCAATTCAGGCAGATGGGGCCTCTGTTTAATGTCTCATCCAAAGGTTTATTTATGCAAATGGTTTTTATTTTGGCCTTATTCTAAATGTCCAGACATTCTAGGCTTGCTCTCTCTCTCTCTCTCTCTGAACAGTTGCTGGAGTCCTAGCGTAAGCCACAGGAGGTGTGATGCCTTGTGTAATCCTATTTGTATGGGAATAGCTGGTCCTGTATAGTACATAGCACTGCTCCATTGGAATTGGTGGAGAGAAGCATAGGTTAGTTAATATTTGTTATGGCAGACTTAAGTTGTGAGTTTTTAATGTTGCTAGAAAGGACTATGTATAGTATTGGTAGGGATTCTGTTCTTGGCATACCTCATATCTTGGGGAAGATGTTCCCAGTTCCTTGATTGAGGTAAATTAGGGTTCAGAATCTCCCTGATTCATGTGAGCAGATGTTGCATATAAGAAAAAAAAAACATAAAACTAAACACATGGTTTCTCCTCAGTCTAACAGGCATCCCCAGTAGAAGTTGCAGGGTTTTACTAGGGCTGTTTTTAAGTGCCCAGTAGAAGTTGTAGGATTTTACTAGGGCTGTTTTTAAGTGCCCAGTAGAAGTTGCAAGGTTTTACTAGAGCCGTTTTTAAGTGTCCAGTATAAGTTGCAGGGTTTTACTAGGGCCGTTTTTAAGTGCTCAGTATAAGTTGAAGGGTTTTACTAGGGTCGCTTTTAAGTGCCTAGTAGAAGTTGCAGGATTTTACTAGGGCCTTTTTAAGTTCCCAGTAGTAGTTGCAAGGTTTTACTAGGGGCCGATGTTAAGTTGTCTATCTCGCCTTCATTCTTGCTGGATGGGTTCGGAGCCGACCTCGGCTCCGACTCGGCCACTCTAAAAGCTCGAGAGTTGGTTCCACCGGCTCGAGGCTCCCCTTATATCCCACAATGCTAGGCGAGAGTTACCTCAGATCTCGTTTGCCGCTACAGCTTCGAGGTTGGTTGCTTCTACCGGTTCCTGGTGAGTGTTAGCTTTTATACTAAAAGTTATTCTTTTTCCCCTTTTAACCTTAATTCTTCACAAATTAGTGTAGGATATAGTTATTTATCCCGACCCTATTTTTCCCCGTTTTCTTATTAAAAGAACCGCTGGTTCTTCCTTGGGCCTTTGGCCTTCCTTCCCTAGGGTGTGTTTGTGTAGTTACTTTAACTTTTTGTGCTTAATTTCTAGTATTTTTACTAAAATTGTTAATTATTTTAGTATTAATAATTTTTCTGACAGGGTATAACTGTGTGTTTGGTGTGTGTTAGTGTACACCTGTCAGTTAGGATAATGTCAAAGGAAGCAAAGGTCTCTGGATTCAAGAAGTGTGATGCGTGCTGTCAGAAAATGTCTCTGACAGACGCTCACACTTCTTGTGTCTATTGTCTGGGGCCTTTGCACCTGCAGGACTCCTGTGCTGTGTGCCATGGCTTCAGCCCCAGGGTCCTGCAGGAGAGAAAGAACAAGTTAATTTTGAGAGGCTTGTTAAAACCAGAGGATTCCCTGTCAGTTTCAACAGGGAAGCCCTCTAAGGCATCGAGGTCTTCGGCTCCGGCTTCTGAGCCGAGACCTCAGGTTGTTCAACCTTTGCCTTTATCGGCTCCGGCTGGAGCCGATAAGACTCAGTCCACAGTTTCTGTGGCTTCCTCGGGTCCGGCCGGAGCCGAGGTTATCGAGGTACCCGTGTCGGCTCCGACAAGATCTTCGGAGCCGACAACCAGAAAGAGGTCTAGGTCACCTTCTCTTGGCTCCGTTCATTCGGCTCCAGGATCTCCCCTGCTGTCTGAACGGAGCCAAAGGTCTCATTCCTCTAGGTCATCGAGGCTTTCCGATCATGACCTTCAGAGGGTAGTGAGACGACTACTTAAGTCCGAGGCACTAGCCCAGATGCTTCAGAGCCCGACTCATCAGTCGGTGCCTGCCCCGTCCATCAACTCTTTCCTCCTTCGACTCTTTTGAGTTCGGAGCCGGGTCGTCGGAACCGAGACTGTGGTCACCGAGCCGAGACAATTGTCTTCGGCTCCGTCGGCTCCGTTTTCTTCCGTGGAGGAATCTCGGCGCCGGACTTCCCTCGTCGGCTCGAGGGGTGAGTGGCATCGGACCCTTGTCCGACCCCTCTCCCTCTCGGTGCTTGCGCTGGTGAGTTCGGCTCGACATCGGCCTCGAGCCATCACTGTCGGTGCCGAGGGGGTCCTTAGCTCCTCGGAGCGGGGACCTCTGGCTCTGCCTGACAGGGGTGCTTCGAGGTCATGCGGAGTGTGTTAGAGCCTGGCTCTACTCCACAGTCGGCTCCGTCAGCCCCTCCTCTATGCTGCCTCAGGGTAAGTCGACTCACTCCCTCATCCCGGACCGCAGAGAGCCAGCTCCTCAGGGGCCCACTTTGGGGATTTCATCCTCTTCCGAGGCCTCTCCAGCTTTGGAAGAAGAGCCCCTCAGAAGAGGAAGTGCAAGAGGAAGCACAGTGACCCACCTCAGTCTATCACGCCGGACACAGATCTGGATGATTCTGAGGGTTCCCCCCGTTCCCCTTCTGAAGATGTCTCATTTGCAGACATTCTGGAGATCCTTAAACAGAGGGGAAATTGGCCAGCCCTCAACCCTTCGGAGGACGAATCTGTGTATCTTGAGGCGTTTGGCTCTCGTCCTTCCACCTCCTGGGTGTCCCCCCCTTCGACCCCCTCATGCAGGTGGTTGCTAAGAAGGCATGGACGGCTCCTGATTCAGTGGACCCCACTCCCAGGAGACCCTCCAAATTCATCACAGCTCCATCAGACAAGCAATTTTTATCAAAAGGAGTTTCTGTGGATGCTATGGTGGTAGCTGCCGCCACAAAGAAGGAACTGGCTGATCCTTCAGTGCCTGTCCATCCACCTAACAAGGAATCTAGGTCCATGGATAGGTACGGGAAGCGGATGTTCTCCTCAGCGACTTTTACCATGCGTTCGCTGAATTACCTGTGCCATTTCACTCGTCTTCAAAGGGACTTGGTCAAGGAAGCGAGTGAAATGTTGAAGGACCCTACAGCTGCGGGTTTCCAAGAGAAAATGAACACGCAGCTGGCTATCCTTAATTCCATTTCCAACTCCTCCATGCGCCTCCTCTCTTATGCGGCCGATGGAGCGAGCAGAGCCGCAGGAACAGGGGTAGCCTTACGTAGGCACGCCTGGATGCGGCTATGCAACTTTGGAACCTTTCAAGACGTCTTTCACGAACTCCCCTTTTGATGGATCATCTCTTTTTGGTCCTCAAGTGAAAGAAACCCTGACTAGGTGCGAGACTGATGGCAAGACCCTTTCTGCCGTCGGAGTCCGTTTTTCGACTCCTTCTAGGCCTTACCCCAAAGGCCAGAAGGGTGGAAAGATGTGGTTCCGTAAACAATCTCAAGGGACTTCGCCTGACGACAGAGTCGTTTTCCAACCAGAAGCAGAGGTGGGAATAACAATGGAAGACGACGCCCTAGGGGCAGGGGGGGTCCGCAGAACCAGGGCAATCGGGAAGCCTTTCCTGACAAGCCCTTTCAGCATCCCTGAGGTGTTGCCCGACTGCCCATCTTCGGAGGCAGTCGGGGGAAGATTGTCACTGTACCCAGAAGCCTGGCTATCCCTGACTCAAGACAAATGGGTACAGTCCATCATTTCCGAAGGTTATTCTATCCCCTTTCTTCGTTTTCCAAATCAGTCAAAAAAATCCCTTCCAGATGTTCCACCCGCTCAAAGGGATATAGCAGCTTTAGAAATTTCAAAACTGCTTGCAGAAAGAGCTATTCAGCCAGTGTCAGCAGACCAACAAGGATCCGGAATCTACTCAAGGTTCTTTTTAGTTCCAAAGAAAACAGGAGACTGGAGACCAATTTTGGATCTCAGTATCTTGAACAGATCAGTCAAGAAAACAAGATTTCGGATGGTCACGCTGCAATCCATTCTTCCCCTATTGGGAAAAGGAAACTGGATGTGCTCTATAGACCTTCAGGACGCGTACTATCACATAAAAATGAACAGACGCTCCAGAAGATTCCTCCGCTTCAGGCTGGGAACCAGTCATTTTCAATTCAGGGCCCTGCCCTTTGGTCTCACCACTGCCCCGGTGTTTACCAAATGCATGGCAGTGGTAGCTTCTCACCTGAGACGACAAGGATTCCAGGTGTTTCCATATTTGGACGACTGGCTTCTCACAGCTCCCACCAAGCATCTCCTTCTAATGGCCAGAGATTATACTTTTCGCGTTTGTCAAAAACTGGGTATTTCAATAAATTGCGAAAAGTCTGTTTTGTCGCCTTGTCGTACTATTACCTACATGGCGCAAATTTAGATACTATAAACATGTCTGCAACACTAACGAACCAAAGGATATCAGACATTCAAAAATTGGTGTCACTTCTTCTCAACAACAACAGAGCCAAAGCCAGGTTAGTTCTAAAGGTGTTGGGAATCATGGCAGCGGCCATACCTCTCCTCCCATTGGCCAGATACCACATGCGGATCCTTCAGTGGATGCTCTTTTCTCAATGGTCATACCAGGAACTTCCAATGTCTCACACCATTATGATCACATAGCAAGCGTGCAAAAAGCATCTCATGTGGTGGATGTCTTCCCCCCAGCTCCTGTTGGGAAGACCATTTGTTCCACCTCCTCCGGTTGCTACTTTGACAACGGATGCCTCCCTGATCGGGTGGGGGGGGCATTATCAGGGCAGGACAGTCCAGGGCACATGGCAACCAAACGAATGCCACTTGCACATAAATGTTCTGGAGATGAGAGCAGTGCTTTTAGCGTTGCAAGCCCTTCAAGACTCTCTTCCCTTGGGAACGATTGCAATCCAGACAGACAATATGTCTGTAGTGTGGTACATCAACAAACAAGGCGGAACCAGATCATACCCCTGTGTCGAGAAGCACTCAGACTGTGGCAATGGGCGATTTCTTCTCAGCGTTTTCTGATAGCAACGCACATCCCCGGGAAGTCCAATCACATTGCGGACAAGTTGAGCAGAGCTATTCTCATGCCTCACGAGTGGTCTCTGAAAGACTCTGTAGTGAGAGATATTTCTCAAGTGGGGTCAGCCTTGCTGCGATCTTTTTGCTACTCCCCAAAACAGCAAGTGCAGAGAATACTTCACTCTATTCCCTTTACCAGGCCAACCCAGCAGGGACGCTAGTCCAAGTTTGGCCCGGGACTTCTGTATGCATTTCCTCCTTTCCCACTGATCTCTCAAGTAATACAGAAAGCTATCGCTCAGAAGGCCTCATTGATCCTCATTGCTCCTTACTGGCCTCGACAAGTGTGGTTCCCCTTTCTACATCGATTTCTTTTGGAGCGACCGTGGAATCTGGACCTAGTTCCAGATCTTTTGATCCATCAGTCGGGTCAGTTTCATCGCTCCCTCCCTCTCTGAACCTCACTGCTTGGTTCCTCCAGTTCCAACCGTAGCCAGGCTTCCTCAATTATCTCACTCTGTTAGAGATATATTGATAGCTTCCCATAAATCTTCCACTCGAAAGATTTATTTGAGTAAGTGGAAACGCTTCTCATATTGGGCACAAGGAAAGGACATAGATCCTTTCACCGCTTCCATCCAACTAGTCCTTGATTTTCTAGCTGAACTCTTCCATGCAGGTTCATCTCCATCTACTCTTAAGGTTCAATTGGCAGCTATTTCTAATTTCCATGTGGGTATTTCTGAATCTGCCCTAATGTCCCACAAACTCTGCAAAGCCTTTTTGAAAGGAGTTTTTCTTCTCAGACCTCCTATAAGAAATCCTCCTTCTCCTTGGGACCTAAATTTAGTTCTTGCTTCTTTGATTCTTTCCCCTTTCGAACCTGCAGCTTCATGTTCCTTGAAGTTATTATCATGGAAAACTCTCTTTCTGGTGGCTATCACATCAGCTAGAAGAATTTCAGAACTTCAAGCACTCAGTTGTCGTTCTCCTTATCTTGTGTTCCATAAGGACAGAGTTTCCTTACGAACTAACCCGTCCTTTTTGCCTAAGGTGGTTTCAACATCAAATCTAAACCAATGCATTGACCTCCCTGTCTTTTCCCAGAGTATTCAAATAGGTCTGAACAAAAATTACACTGCCTGGATGTTCATCGTCAATTAAGGTACTACTTGGACAGGACGAAACTATTCAGAAAATCTGATCAGCTGTTTGTCTCCTATGCGGAAAGCAGAAAGGGACTTCCAGTTTCAAAGGTATCATTATCCAGATGGCTAACATCTCTGATTACCCTTGTTTATGAGATTAGACACCTAAAACTGCCTAATAAACCTAAAGCCCATTCCACCAGAGCTTTGGCTACTTCTCTAGCCTTCCAAGACAGACTGCCTATTGACACCATTTGTGCAGCGGCTACTTGGGCTACTCCTCACACTTTTATTTCCCATTATAAGTTGGATTTAGCTTCTAGGCATAGAGCTAATTTTGGTTCCACTGTTCTCAGGAGTCTGTTACGTTAGGCCACCCGGGACAAGGTGCTAGGGAGACGGTCCCATCCAGCAAGAATGAAGGCGAGATAGACAACTTAACATATAGAAGTTATGTTCTTACCATAACGTTCCATGTTAGTTGTCTTCTTCTCGCCTCCCACCCTCCTTCCCTGGCCTGGACAGACCTAGAGGAGTTGTGATCGTGACCTCTCTTTCTACCACCTCTTTCTTAGTCATATGCTATTATGCATATTTCTTGTTTCAGGATATAGGTCACCCCTTTTCTTCCTGCTGTTAGAGGTGGATTCTGTTTCACAGTTATACTGTTATTGATATAAGCTGGGTTAGCTTACAAACGAGATCTGAGGTAACTCTCGCCTAGCATTGTGGGATATAAGGGGAGCCTCGAGCCGGTGGAACCAACTCTCGAGCTTTTAGAGTGGCCGAGGTCGGCTCCGAACCCATCCAGCAAGAAGAAGGCGAGAAGAAGACAACTAACATGGAACGTTATGGTAAGAACATAACTTCTATTTTTTAAGTGCCCAGTAGAAGTTGCAGGGTTTTACTAGGGCCATTTTTAAGTGCCCATATGTTGCAGGGTTTTACTAGGGCCTTTTTAAGTGTCCAGTAGAAGTTGCAGGGTTTTACTAGGGCCATTTTAAGTGCCCAGTAGAAGTTGCAGGGTTTTACTAGGGCCGTTTTAAGATGATTGTCTTTAAAGCTGCCTTCTTTCTTTCCTTCTCCTGCTGTCTCTCCTCCTCTTTTCCCCCTTTCAAAACACAAAGGAAAGAATCAGAAGAGGACGACTGATTCCGCTGGAGATGATTGCTTGGTTTGTTCTTCTCACATTCATTCTCCTGTATCCGGTGCTTCAGATGCTGCTTTAGCTCCTGATTCCTCTAGCAAAGAGCTTTTGTTTGGGAACACCATTGTCAAGTCAGTATTTGTTTTCCACACAGTACACATTTTCTATCCTCACATCCAAACTTTGGGACTCATTCCCCACAGAAATTCGTAATATTTCTGATTACACCCAGTTTATGGCCAAACCAATCACCTTCCTACAAAACGTTCGGTTTAGAAAAGCTACAGCCATCCCCATAACACAAAGCCATACATCTCCTCCTCCTCCTCTCACTCCATTTCTCTAAACTTCTTACATAGTGGATTCCCATAAAGGGAGCCGTACACTAACCAAGGTGATGCACCACTTTCAGTGGGAAGGATCTCAATTCTCTGATATCCAGAAAAGGTATTGTGCTCTGTTACAAATGCGTGTATCCAAGCCTTTGGGCGTCCCCCCTTGTTTTAGAAGTTTGAAAACAGAGGTAGTCCAGAAAGTTCATGTTAGGTCTGGTATCCCACATGTGGCCCAGAGGGTGACAGGATTAATAAACACAATGCAAAGGATTTGCCCAGATACAATCACTTTAGCCAGCAGAGCTAGGAGACTGTGTCTCTCTGATGCCCTCTGTATGGGAGGAAAAAAGATGCCTTGTTGAAGTTTATTTTATTTTACTTTTGTTTACCGGGAAAGTCCAACTTGACACAGGTCCTTTTGGCACGGGGAGAAAAGCTCCACATAAAAAATATAGTTAACAAAGATTAGAGTACAATATTTGTAACACACACAGTTGTAGACAGTAGCAAATATCCAATGTTTCACATACAAGCTTAGTTAACAAACATTTGATATCCTTTTGTATTCAAAGAAGCATGAATAGAAATTTATGGGTATGAAAGAGTCTGTCAACGGAATATTAATTTACAATTAGTATTTCTTAGTCATCAGAGTTAGAAGACCTTAGTTTGAAAAAAAAAAAGTGATGAGATTTTTGTCAGCATAGAAGCAGCAGTTATAATCACAGGCTCAGGCAGGTTAATCAGAGCAGCACATGGGCAGAGCCATGTTTTGGATAAGCGAGTTTGTAGCCGTAACTTAACTGTGCTGATGACATGGTGGATGCTATGTTAGGAGATAATGCATTCTAAATTTTAGCTATATAGTTGGAGAAGAGGGATTCACCAGCCTGATTGTTGCCAGTGGTAATTTTTATCAAGGTTTTGTTACTGGATTGTAGGGTTCTAGTACTGGAGTTTGGCTGTAGTAGGTTTTGCAGGGCAAGTGTGATTCCTTTATGATGGAGTAGTATCTTGGCCATGGTTAGTTGACTATGTAGCAGGAGTTGAACCTCTAACCAGCTGAGCTGCTTGAGTGCTGTATAGTGATGTGACCAAAAGTTTGAGTTGGTGGCAAATCTTGCAATTTTGTTATAGCATGCCTCTAGGTTTGTTAGGTCAGATTTTCATAGGTTGGTAATGGGTGATGCGTATAGCAGAGTTGAGATCAAATTGGTTTAGGACTCTTATGTAAGTGGTTGTAGTTCTTGTAAGGTAGGGGCAGCACATATTACTGTGGATTTGTCTGCGTACTGAATAACAGAGGTATGGAGGTTGTTTTTGAATAATGAGAAAAGTAGGGGGCCTAGTATGGAGCCTTGAAGAACACCTAGGGTAACAGAAAGAAGGGGTAATAGGTTTTCTTGCCAACATACTGCTTGCTGGCATTCAGTTAGGTAGTCCTGGAACCAAGCAAGAGTAGACTGACAAAATTTTAGCTCTGAAAGGGTGGTTAGGAGTTTGTGTGAAACCATGTCAAAGACTGTAGATAGGTCTAAGAAAATGGAGGATACATTCATTGAAGGTTGAACTTCGAGCTGGCACCTCAGCGTTCGTGTAAATCTACTGCCAATCAGTGGACCAGAGTTCCGCTGTGGTGACCCCTAACCGGGAAAAGCCAAAAGACAACAACATATTTGTGATTGTTTTGTGATGGTTTACATTGGTGAAAGATAATAAAGCAGTACTAATGCTATTCCACTCTACTAAAATGAGCAACCTTATTTTCTTTATACTCTCCACCAGCAAAACCCAAATCACCCCTGTCAGAGGCTAAACTCCTAGGAGTTACCATTGACCAGCAACTCAAATTTAGAAAGTACATATCAACAACCATCACTAAAGTCCACAAAAAGATAGGTTCCCTCTATCGCTGTAAAAGTTATCTAACCACCGAATCTCGAATTGCAATAGCCAGGACCCACCTCCTATCTACTCTACTTTATGCATCCCCAGTTCTAACTAATCTTTACAAAACTGATCTTAAACTTTCCATCTGTTACAGCAAAATTGCTAGATTCGCTACCAGTGCCAAATCACGATCCCACCACTGCCTTTCTCTACAAGCCTTGCTCTTGCTTGAATTTCCGAACCTATTAAGGTACCATCAACTCAGCCTAGCTCATCTAACTTTGTACTATACCAAGAAAACCCCCCACCTGACTGGCATGCTGAACTTCTAAAATTCAAATAGACAACTTTGGTCCTCCAACAAAGCCTTAATCAAAACCATCACATGCAAAAACAACTCTGGGGAATCACTATTTGCCCATGAAATAGTAAAAATATGGAACAACCTTTCCCCTGACCTCAGACTACAAAACTCCACACCCTCCTTCAAAAGCCTACTTAAAACGTAGCTCATCAACCATCTATGCACCTGTAATTGACCCCCTGAAGCTTCGTCCACTTACTATTTCTACACCCCATCTGTCCTGGACAACACAAACAACACCATCTAACCATACCTATCCATGTGTGAGCGATAACCTATATATGAGTGTATGTACGTGTGTGTGTGTGTATGTATGTGTGTGTGTGTATATATATATATATATATATATATATATATAGTGTGTGTGTATACATACATATAAATATATGTGTGTGTGTGCATGTTTATATGTTTGTGTGTGTGTGTGTATATATATATATATATATATATATATATATATATAATGCATATTTACTTGAATGTATATATGGAAAACTTAAACATTTACATACCCTTATCAATTGTGAAATATCTTGCAATGCTGTATACTAGGTTCTTAACTACTCTCATTGTATATTTTGTACACTTTTATTTTCAACCAAAAGGGGGGGAGTATCCTCTTATTGTATACTAATGGCTGTAAAGTCTACAATCTGTATGCTACTACTCTGTAATGTCTCTCTTGTAAATGTTTTCTTCTCACTGTAAACGTATGGAGTTTTTCTCCCCAAGACTCCACTGAAAATGGACACTTGTCCAGTTGGACTGTCCTGGCAAACAAATGTTAAATAAATAAAACTAATACTGTGGCGTGGGAGGAAGCCATGCTGTGTACAGCATAGTAGTTTGCAGGTATTCCATGATTTGTGTGTGTTCAACTCTCTCTGGTATCTTAGAGGGGATAAGATATCAACTGGATGGTACTTAGCTAGCTCTGTAGAGATGCCTCCTTGGTGAAGTGGAATTATGTGAGAAGTTTTGAAATGGTTGGGACACAAAGTTATAATATGGATCTGTTTATAAGTACTGAAACTGGATAGGCTATTGCTTCGGCAGCTAGTTTTAGAAATTCTGCTGGTAAGTTGTCTGTAGCTAAGGTAGTGGGCTTTAATTTCTTAAGCAATTTTTTTTGTTACAGTTGAGACTGGTTGAAGGGAGAAGGAGTAATTGTCTATTTGTAGACTAGGAGTAGCTGGAGTTGGGGTGGATGACTTTGCTAGAGAGGGCTAATACGGTTTTGGTAAAGTATTGAATTTTGGTTAGCAATATTTTCTTCATTAGCATCAGTAGGTTGGTGAGTGCTAGATTTTCCTGGTTGGAGTTTGTTTACTGCTGACTGTAGTAGTTTTTTTTTGCTTTGTTTCCAAGTTCACGGTAGTTTTGTTATGCAACATTGGATTTAGTTTTGTACTGTTGATCCCCAGGCTTTGTCTCTTGCTATTAGTACTAACCTAGTGTCTTTTTTCCAGCCATGGGGCATAGTTAGATTTTACTCTTATGGTCCTGGAAGGTGTGTTTAAGATGGAAAGGATGGTATTATTAAAGTGATAGCATCTTCCAGGGAAAGAAGTTTAAGTGGCAGCCAGTTGCAGTGTTTGAGGGAGTTTGTGCAGTTATTAGGGTTAAATTGTTTTTTTATTCCTTATTTGTTGGTAAGTAGTTTGTTTCTTTGAGTTAGTTTTGTCTGATTATATAATTTGGGAGATGGTCACTGATGCAGTCTGGAAGACAGAATGAAGGGATTGGATTGGTTTGTTAAAGATCCAGTCAAGTATGGAATGTTGTGAGTTTCAAGTAGTTTATTCAGTGAAGTAGGTAGATGGAAGTGGCATGCAACAAACTAGCTTTATTAATGCATTCTTTTTGCTCCCCTTGCTAAGGACTTCATCAGACATTTATAAACTGATATCCACAGCTGTTTTATAGAAAGCTATCACATGCTTTATCACAGCCATTAAAATGTCATTCATTAAAACTATTTGGAAATAAAACTCAAATCTAGTAACATTCATGCAGGCATCAATTAGAATACAATTTTAATTTCTTAAGACTCCTACTTTTTAACTCAGGTTTCAAGCTAATTTTCTTCTTGGGCTTCTGCAGAAAATGGGATATTATCCCAGTCATTCTTTCTTGATAAACAAATGTCAAATAACAAAAAAAATTGCCCTTGGTGATAGATGTGTCCCTAATCATAGCTGCCATTGCATTTGTTTTTAACAAATTTTCCATATCACACTTCCTGTTTATAAATCCACACTCCTAATGCATATATTTATTTACAGGCCAGAAGTACTCCTTTTCAGCGGAGGCCTAGGGAGAAAAGCTACACAACTAAATGGCATTGGCAAAAATAAAAAATGAGGATATAAAAAAAGTAATAGATCGTTTACATAGAAGAGCATTACACAGAACAGGAAAAATGATGGAGCTGACAAGAGAACCTGTAAGACATTAAATAAGTTGGCAAAAGTATATTGGTAACCATTTGAAATGTTGGCACCCTCTAGAGTGAGTCGTGAAATACAGAGACTTGAATAGTCAAAAGTTCGGACTTGCATGTACTAAGTCTGAGATGCCATTTCTCAGAATACTCCCTTTTCTCAGAGGTATGTCGATCTTAGAGTACATACACATACACACATACATTGAAGTTTTAAGGAGAAGAGCGATTTTGGTCTTTTTTCTGGCTTTTTTTTTAGAACTCAGCATTTCGAGTGCCAACATTTCAATAGGGAGCTGTCCTACATTGCTGGCATTTTGCTACATTTCCTATATTACCAGTATGTTCTTCATGTTCTAATGTTCTTCCTTTTGTCTCGTATAAATAATATAGACCCATATTTTTAAGTTCTTGCACCCGTTTCTCAAATGATGAGAAAATAAGTTTTCTGCCATATCATGAAAGTACCTTCCTTTCTTGTATTTAAAAAAAACATAAAAATTTCCAACTACCACCCACTGTGACTGATTTGCTTTCAATATTTTCCAATTGTGTCATTGCATTCCTTATTTCATTGACTAATTTATGCCCCTTTTACTTTTCTTTCACTTATTTTGTGTGTGTGTGTGTGTGTGTGTGTGTGTGTGTGTGTGTGTGTGTGTGTGTGTGTGTGTGTGTGTGTGTGTTACTCCTACCCCATATATCAGTTTTTCCATTTAACCCATATTCTCAAAAATCATTTTGTAATTTGATTTGCCTTCTTCATAGGCTTTCTTATCCATTGTGAGCCTAGAAACTCTAGTGACTATAATTTTAAATATATTAATCTGATGTCAATTTTCATTCATTCCTCAACAATTGGGTTCTGATCCAACCTGGCTGTTTAACATCTCGTGGTTACTAGAACTCTCAAGCTCCTCCCTTACCCATAATGCTGTATCCCCAAACATACCTCAGGTCTTGTTGGCCTCTCGCTTATGGATGTGTTTGCTGTGAGCTCTCAAGCATTGAAGTTAGTTATGTGAACTATTTAATTGCTTCTCTACAGTTCGTTACTCTTTTACATTACATATACACACCATTGTTATTTCTTTCCCCTTCCCTTTCATACCATCGTTGGCAGCTTCTCCCCTTCCCTTTCATACCATCATTGGTAACTTCTTCTAACTAAAAAAAAAAAATCCTTTTTCTATCTTTTAGATTTATGGTGTAAAATGGCTGAAAAGCTTTCTGGCTTTAAAAAATGCAAGAGATGTGAGCATAAACTTCCCTCGTCTGATTCACATGATTTGTGCGTTTATTGCTTAGGCCCTGATCATTTAAAAATTGACTGAAATCTGCAAGTCACTTAACCTTCAAGTGATTGTAGATTGCAAAAATAAGTTAATTCTGAAGGGTCTAATCCCTGTGCTCTTCTCGGAGTTACTATCCAGGGTTCAACTCTCTAAACAGGACAAAAAAGAGCACAGGAAAAGGCAGTCAGATCAATCTGGATCTTCTACTCCATCCTCAGATCTAACAATGGAACCCACTTGAAAATCGTCTAAAAAGTCAGATCTGAAGTCTAAATCTTAGGATCAGACTGCATCAGATGTCTGATCTGCTTGCTCAGATCCGAACAAGGTATGCATCATTCTTACATCCTGTACCTTAGAGTGCCATCCCCTTTTTTGGAGAGACACTGACTTTCCAGGTCCACATGAATAGCCTCATCCTCTCCTTCTTCCAGGAGCATGCAGAAGCTGACATGGATAGCAAGATGAGGAAGTTCCTCTCGGCACATACTCAGATGGGAGTTGTCCAGGATCCTACTTCCTCAGGTCAGGTGACCTTCTCAAGTTCTACACCACCCATCTTGGCAGCTTTTCTGATCCGACTTGTGGTTTCAGAGCCCTCTGATCCGAGCCTTCCTGGACCATCTGTGTCAGATCTGAACATTATGGTATCTTTGGCTCTGATACATTCTTTGAGTGCACTGGCTCCAAGCATGTCAGAGCCAGATGACTCTGAACAGAAGCTACAGTGTCTGGTCCGAGGTATTAGAGTTGACTCCAAAGTTGTCGGAGCCATCTGTGCCCTCAGAGCCACGGCATTGGACAGCTCAGCTCCAACTTCAGCCTCTGGTGGACTACCTTCGAGTCGGAGGGAGCCGATTATTCGGAAGCATGTCTTCTCGGCTCCATCTGCCGCCTCCTCCCCTGAGTGCTCTGCCTTTGAGGTGGTAGAGAGAGCGTTTTCTTCTGGAGGACAGACAGTTCCACCCTCCTTGGATCTCCCTTCTGGATCCCATATGTCTCCGTGCCTTGAGCCTCTTCATTCTACTTCACAGGAACACTAACCCAAAGTCACCAGGGTACCTAGCTGGTTATTCTTATTTCATAGGTTCATAGGTGTGTACTAGGCTAATGGTCCTGGAGCCTTTACAAGCCTAGCCAAAAAAATTTGCCCAGATACCATGCCACCCAGTGTTAGTTCACAGTGTCCCTATCCAGTAGGGCAACTGGAGTGATCCCTGGGGTGAACTTTGTTACCCATCCACTCGTCAAGATTTCTCTTGAAGAGGGCCAGCAAAGTGCTCTGCTTGACATGAATGGGAAGCTTATTCCAGAGTATGGGCAGTCTTTGGGAGATGAACCTGTCCCTCCAGCATGTTCTCTTAATTGTGGAAATGAGGTTGTGATCTCTGGAGTGTGTGGCATGGGGGGATTGGGATTTCTTTAGGTGTAGCATTTCAAGTAGGGCTGGGTCAGACATGGCTTTGTAAGTCAAGCAGAGATCACCTCTAAGTAGACGATAAAAGACTGAGAACAGCTGAAGTTTCTTGAGTCTATCCATGTAGCACGTGTTTAAGGCCTAGGATACTTTTTGTGAGGTACTTTTGTGGCTTCTCCAGCTGTTGTAGGTGTCTGGTCAGGTATATGCCAAATGGGGGATTATATTCAATGATTGGTCTAATGAGGGATGAGTAGAGAGGGATGATTACCTCTTTCTTCCTGGATGCAAAACCTTTGGTTATAAGAAATGCCACGTAGAAGGACTTTCTGACCACAATGGCAATGTGGTGATCGAAGGTGAGGTGGCTGTCGACCTAGGTGCCCAGATCTCTTTTGGCCCCTTCAGTGTTCAGTGGGCTCCCATCAACGTGGTAATTCATGGGAACTGAGTTTTTTCCAAAGGGGATGGTAAGGCATTTTTTGGCATTAAGCTTCAGGCCATGGTTCCAACACCAGTCATTGGTCTCAGAGAGGCCCTTTTGTAGGATGTCTGCATCACTTGGGGAGTTCATAATGACTCCTACCTTGCAGTCATTAGCAAACTTGGTCAGCCAGAGTCCTCCTGTGTTGGCCTGGACTTCTGACAAGTACATAAACAGGAGAGGGCTCAGGACCGAGCCCTATGGGACTCCACTCGTGACTGGTCGACAGTCTGACTTGGAATCCACAACTATCACTCTGTGGGTCCTGTCTGTGAGCCAATTTGCAGCCCACCTACTGATGTAAGGATTGATGCCAATTTTGGTGAGTTTATCAATGATACCTGAGTGGGGAATGGTATCAAAGGCCTTGGCCAAGTCAAGGTAGGCTGTATGCACTACCTTACCCTCATCCACAGCCTTGGTGACTGCCTCAAAGATGTCAACCAGGTTCAGCAGGCAGGATCTTCCCTTGAAAAAGACGAACTGTGTGCGGTCAAGAGTTTGGAGATTGCCTATATTTTTGTTAAGCTTGTCCATGATGATGCTCTCTATAGCTTTGCATACCAGACTCGTCAGGCTAATGGGGCGATAGTTCCCAGGGTCTGTAGTTGCTCCCTTTTTTGGAGTGGGATGACTGTAGGAGTGCGCCATTCGTTAGGGACATAGCCTTAGGTAAGGCTGTGATTGAACAGGGCACACAGATGTGGTGTCAGTTCATTTTGTAGCTCATGTAGGACGCAGCCAGGGATATTATCAGGTCCCATGGATGCTGTATTCTTGGCTTTGAACAATGCAGCTTTTATCTGTGCTTCAGAAATGGTGGGTACCAGGCTTTCTTCTGGTATTGTGATAGGGCCCTTGGGGGGAGGGGTAAAGTTGGGACTGAATCGGTCAGCCAGTATGTTGGCTATATATATATATATATATATATATATATATATATATATATAGGCTCAGTATAGGAGGTGCCATTGTGCAATAACTTGGAGCAAATCTAGGTATTGCCTTGGAGGTTTTTGATATAGCTGTAGAAGGCTTTGTGGTTGTTTTTGGTGACAGACACAATTCTGCCTTCATAGCTGGCTTTAGAGAATATGATAAGGGATCTCACCTTTTTGTTGAGACTGATAAGGGAGGTTTTTCAGTCTTGTGACTTCATTTTTTTTTTCCAACAGTTTCTTCCTTCTGTTGTAGAGTTTATTGATGGCTGGAGACCACCCAATTGCCTTCCTTTTTTTGGAGGAGAGCTTCTTAGGTCTATTTGGTATGGGAGGGTCCATGCATTTGTGTACGTGCTCGTACAGTGCATTGGTGTATGATTCGACAGTCATGCATCAATTTTTGTTTGGCATGGGTGCTGAGAAGTTAGCTACGTCTGTTTTTAGAAATGCAAAGTCATCTTTAGAGAATTTTTTCAGGGTGGTCGCCTTAGCGGGGGGATAGGTGAGATGGAGATTTCCATGGTGATCAGTTTGTGGTCTGATTTAACCAGGGAGGAATTGACTATAGGTGTGGAGCAACTGTCTCCCATGTTGGTGATAACCAGGTCAAGGATGTTGCTTCCTGTAGTGGGGGTCAGAATGAGCTGGTCCAGGACATTGGAACTGATAAATTCCAGAAGGCGTTGGGGCTGTACATTGGTACTTGAATAGTTTTCGTAGTTGATAGAAGTGTAGTTGAAGTCACCCATTATGAGAGTATTGGGTTGGACCATGATAGATTCCAGGGTGCTTAGGAACTTGGAGTGAGAGTCTAGGGACATGTCTGGGGTTCTGTAGCAGGCTATGACTTGTATCAGTGTCTTTCCCAGTGTTAGTTGTACTTGAAGTATCTCAGATGCATTATGCTGGGCTACCAGTCTAGAGGTGTGCTTATCCTTTAAGAATATGGAGATACCACCACCTTTGGAGCTTCCGGTTGTATTCTGGGACCGAAATGTATGGAATGAGTTGTAGCTTGGGAGCGCAGAGGTGCTTTCTGACTCTTTAAACCAGGTCTCCGTTACAGTACAGATGTCAACATTCTCCATTTTGAGTAGAGCTTCGAGTGAGTGCATCTTGATATTTAGACTTCTAGCATTGAACTGCATGACCCTCAGACTGCATTTGTAGCTGTTGCAGTGGAATTTTGGTCTTTGGAACACTGCCTTAAAAAGGCACTCTAGGGGAGGCAAGAGCCTTAGCCAGTACCTGTAATCCCAGGGGTGACAGGTGCAGGCCGTCTCAGCGAAAGCTTCAAGGTCTATTGATCATGTCGTCCCAGGCAGACGGATACTGGATCCCCTTAGAATGACACCAGAAACTTAGCCAATTGTTGAAGCCAATTATTTGCTGCTCATACTGTGGTATAATTTTGGGTGACAGTAGAATACTGCTCAGGGCTAGAGTCATACCTGCCTGGGCCACATAATCCGAGAGTTCCATCACATCTCTTTTCATGTAGTCCAGGCAGTTATGTCTCAGGTCATTCACACCTACATGGACAATGACAGAGTCATAGTTGTACTTGTTGTGGAGTGACCTGAGTGCATGTGTTATGTGGCGGATCCTGGCACCTGATAGACAACTATCTGTCACCTTCTCCTTGTCCAACCTAGTGAGTGGGACATCAGTGTGCTTCACAACTGAGTTTCCTATGATTAGTACATTGGGCAAAGTGTTTTCCCTTAAGAGCTTGGGTTGAGGGTGGTGAGCTATGTGGTCTGGGGTTGGTGTGTTGTGGTGGTCGAGTGCGTTTCTGTCTCGGGGGTCTCTGTTGTTTGGGTAAATTTTTATTGAGAGCCACCGTGAAGGTGGCTGTACAGTTTGTGTTTCTATGTGTGGATTGTGGTTTTATTTATTTGTTTCACATTTGTTAACTGGGTTAGTCCAACTGAGTTTGCAAACAAGCCCATTTTCAGTGGAGACCTGAGGGGAAAAGCCCCAGCAAACATAAGTAAAGTGACACTATACAAATATTAAATAGCAACCACAATACAAAATAATTGTAAAAAAGAAAAGGTTATTAACTATTTACATTGCATTGATAGTAAGCAACCCATTTTCAATGGAGAACCAAGGGGAAAGAGCCCCAGCAAACATAAGCAAAGATAAATACACAGGACAAAAACTATTAGAAATAACAATGCAAATATGAAATTAATTATAAAGAGGAAAACAAAAACATTATGAACATTAAGGGTTACACTGATAGCAGTGGTCTAAAATTTACATACGAGAGTAAAAACAAAAAGATAATCGTTCAAAAGAAGGACAATGTATAGACATTGATAGGAAGTGGGGGCGAAGATAAATAGTGTGGAGAATGGGAGGGGAGATAAAGAAGGGGGCTATAGTAGTAGAGCTGAGGGTTTAGGAGGTTAGTTTAAGCAGTTTGCTAACAGAGAAAGAAAGGAGATGCAACAGGTTATACAGTAGGACAGACAAAGACTACATGTGGTCAAGGCAACGGCATAATTTAAAGTTTAGTAGGTGGGATTTAAGCTAATTTTTAAAACAGGGAAAGGAAAGGTTGGTTCTAACATGGAAAGGGAGTTAGTTCCAATTTAGTGAGACAGTGTGTTTGTAAAGTAGTTTGCCAATATTCCTTTTGGGTTTATAAACTGAGAGAAGATGCTGATCAGCACTCAGGAGCAGCCGGGGGGGGGGAGTAGGGAGTAACATGGGAGGAGAGCAGGGCAGGCAGAAGGATTGTTGAGTATGGAAAATGTAGTGTGAAGTTGCAATTGTAGGAGGTGCAGAAATTCCAGCCACTGAAGTTTGTTTAGTGAGAGGCAGTGATGTGATGAGAGTGGTTGGTTTAGAATAAATCTGGCAGTTTTGTTATACGTTTGTTCCACTTTCTGCATTGAGGTAGTTTGGATATTGGTAAGGATGGGGGAAGTGTATAGAAGACAAGGTAAGAGAAATGCCTGCGGAAGAGTGTGTTTAGTGGCAGTAGTGAGGAATTGTTTGTTCCTATGAAGTAGTCCAAGTTTTTGGTGTTTTTTTTTTTTTTTTGATGGCATGTTGTATGTGTGAGTCAAATTTTAGTGGGTCATCAATTATTACCCCAAGTAGTTTGGTGCGTGAGGCAGGGGAGATGGTGGTGCCATCTAGGGAGGAAAGAGAAAAGTTGGATTTAAAGTGAGAGAGTGTCTGAGGTAGGAAGAGAAGGACTTGAGTTTTTTCAGGTTAAGGATTAGTTGATTATTTCTGAGCCATTTTTCAACAAAGATAAAGGAATTCTGTGTTAGTGTGTGTAGTTCAGAGATAGTATTGGAGATAGATAAGAGAGTAGGGGCATTTGCATATTGTATTACAGATTGACTGCAGGATGAATATAGGCTGTTGGTAAAAATGTTGAAAAGGAGTGGTCCACATATGGAGCCTTGGGGTACTCCTATTTGAACAACAAGGAAGGGTGAGAAAGCCTACTGCCATCAGAATTGGCTGAGACTAAATGGATCCTTGAATTAACAGCACATAGGGATCCGGGGTTGAATGATGTCATTCCACTTAAACCAGCACTGAGAAAGAGGCGGGTTTTTTATTGAATGTAAGCTGATTGGTTATCATGTTTTTTAAAAATGGGTGTGTGATGATATGTTTTATCTGATGAAGGGTATTGACCCGAAAGCGCTCATCACGTTTTGTACTTGGTTTATGGAATAAATTCTTTTACATACACAGCAGTTTCCAGCTACGTTTTGTTCTTTCGCCATCTAACCGCTTGTTTTCTGCCAGTAAGGTAGGATTGGAACCAGCCAAGAGTAAAAGAAGAGAGGTTTAGGTCTGAGAGTTTAAGGAGGATGGGATGAGACACAGTGTCCAAGGCTTTAAAGAAATCAAGTGATAGACAGGAGATGAGGTTGTTGTCCCTAGCTTTTGCAACCTTTTGATGGCTGGTGTTTTGGAGGGCTGTGTTCTATGTAGTGAGGTGCAGGTGCTGACCTTCTCCTCTTGCCCAACTAGTCCGGTCTTGGTTGGAGCGTGCACTGCTTCCAGTTTGGTGATACAAGTGCATCTCTCACATGTATGAGTGTTGGGAGGTAAGTGGAGAGGGTTGTCTGTGTACATTAGACAGTTGCCACACTGTCTCAGAATGCCCAAGTGCACCAGGTTAGCAGGAGAAAGCACAGGTAGTTGTCCTACAATCATACCAGGAGGGATGGTCATAACTAATGAGTACTGGTGCTGTTACTGCGTAGGAACAGCTAGTGCTGAAAGCCCATAAGTGTGCTACAAAAGCCAGATAAAGTGCTAGCCGATTAAGCTAACTGAAGTGCAAGAAGTAAAAGAACAAGCACGTTCTAAGGGAAAAAGTGAAGAGCAAACTTTCTGGTACTGGTAATAGTTTACCTCAGATGAGTGCCGCTGCACTCTGTGCAAACATGGGCTTTTAAACCAGAAAGTTGAAAGGGATGGAAAAACTGCCCAAATGGCCAATAAACTACAATTTCTGGATCAAAAACCACTCCTCTTGTGGTAGATAGGCTACTAGTGCTTACCACTCCCACTGATAAGTTAGAAGTCTTCCCTCCAACACAGAAAGGTCTGGGGAGCTCAGAAACTTACAAAACAGCCGTGGATACAACAAATCTGTATCTGGACAAGACAAGTTACAGAAAAGGCAGGAAACAAGCTTAGAACTTTTTTTTTTTGTTTTTTTTGTTTGCAGATAAGCAGTTAAAACACTAGCAAAACATTTTGTATGTAGTATAAGCTAGCACACGAGTGTGTAGCAATTTTAAGGCAAGTACAGCTTAAATAAATGCAGATGCATTAAAAACGACAAAAAACAAGTGCAGAGAGCAGTAAATTATGAAAAAATCAAAATGGAGGCAGAGTATCTCTTTCTCCTTCCTGTTGCTCTTGTAGTCTGCAGGACTGATACTTCTTCGGAACATCCCACCAAAGAAGTCCATAGGAAGAGAAAGTGCAAGAGGAGGCATTTAGACTCTCTTCAAGAGTCGGTCATTGAAGATAACCATTTTGATGAGGAGGAAGGATCCCCAAGATCACCATCTGATGACATGTCCTTTGGAGATATTCTGGAAATCCTCAAACAAAGGGGTGGTTGGTCTACTGATAACTCTTCCCAAGGGGAATCAGTATTCCTGCAAACTTTTGCGTCTGGCCCATCTTACTTCCTGGATAACTCTGCCCACTTATGAGCTCATTGATTTGATCTCTAGGTGAGTGTGGTAGGAACCCAAGGCTGTTGAATTGATTCCTGAGAGACCAGACAAGATACTGGCACCACCAAAAGGAAGAGAGTTTTGGAGCAAGTGAGTACCACTAAATGCCATGGTTGTGACGGTAGCCACAACAAAAGAACTTGCAGAACAGAGTTTATCTCCATCCCCTAATAGAGTCTAGGGCATTGGACAGATTTGGAAAGCATGTATATGCTTCGGTGCCCTTTGCACTCCGGTCACTGAATTTTTTGAGACATTTCACCAGATTGCAGAAGGATTTGATTCAGAAACTCTCTAAATCTCTCGCTGGGACTGCTACTTCTGAGGTACAGAACTCCATTGCCTCACAATTGGCTACCCTACAGTTGATGACAAATTCGTCCATGAGGCTCATTTTACATGCAGCCGAAGGTGCCTCAAGGGTGGTGGGTTCAGGCATTTCTATTAGGAGGAATGCCTGGATGCACTTGTGTTTTTTGCAGAGCCCTTAAAGTCCTCGTTCGTCAGTGCACATTTTAATGCCAGTTTGTTTGTCCCTATGACGAAGGACACCCTGTGCAGGTGTAAGCAAGATGGAAAGACCCTCTCTGCAGTGGTCATACATTTTTCAAGCCCTCAAAGAATGCTCTCTGGGAATCAAAAAGGTGGTTAAAAAATGTGGTTCAGAAAGTCCCAGGGTCCTTTTCAAGATCTGCATGAAGATAGTTTCCCCAGGGATAGAGGTGGGGTTACTCGAACAGAAGATGTCGCCCAAGCGGCAGAGGTGGCCCACAGAACCAGAGGTCCAGAGATCCTTTTTCTGACTGACCCTATCAGTACTCCTGAAAGGAGGCCTGATTGTCCACCTCTGGAGGCAGTCAGAGGTCATCTATCCCTGCACCACAGAGCCTGGCCCTGGAGGAAAGCAGCAGCTCTAGAAATAGATATGCTAGAAGAGTCATCCAAGAGGTCCCCCCAAATCACTAAGAATCCAAAACTTGCTCGAGCTTCTTTTTAGTGCCAAAAAAACCGGGACTGGAGACCAATTTTGAATCTCAGCCATCTGAACAAATCGGTTCAGTATACAAAGTTTCAGATGGTCACGGTTCAGCCCATTTTGCCTTTTCTGCACAAGGATAACTGATGTACTCAATAAATCTTCAGGATGTGTACTATCATATAGCAATGGACAGGTGATCCAGAATGTATCTACGATTCCAGCTGGGAGCCAGTCATTACCAGTTCAGAGCACTGCACTTTGTCATCACCACAGCCCCAGGGTGTTCACCAAATGCATGGCAATAGTAGCAGCAGCTCACCTGAGACTGCGGGGATTCTGGGTGTTTCCATATTTGCTTGACTGGCTCATAACTACCATGACCAGGCATCTTCTGATAAAAGCTCAAGACTATGTACTCCAAACTAACTCTAATCTAGAGTTACCATCAGTCACAAGTCTCAGCTAGAACCAACTCAAGCACTAGAATTTATAGGGGTCTTGTTCAATACAGTATTAGTGAAAGCCTCCCTTCCTTTACCAAGAGTTCAAACGATTCAATTTTAAGTCAAAATTATAATTCAGAATTCTTGTCTATCAGCTCTATTGATTCTACAAGCCTTGGAGTCCATGTCAGCTGCAGTGGTTCTGGTATTGTTAGCAAGATGTATGAGAATAATTCAGTGGAATCTAGTAACTTAGTGGTCTGTTTTACTCCAACCTATATCCACCCAGATCAGAATAACTCAAGCATGCGAAAGGTACCTATTGTGGTGGATGTAGTCAGATCAGATATTATAAGGAAGTCCCTTTATTCTCCCCCAGCCCAAATGCCCCTAGATGCTTCCCAGATAAGGTGGGGGGGCACTTCTTGGGAAAGACAGTCCAAGGCACATGGTGCCCCGAATAGGCCACCATGCATATCAATGTCTTGGAAATGCCAGCAGTTCTAGTGCTGCAAGCCTTTCAGGGCTGTCTCCCTTCTGGAACTATTGCTATTCAGACAGACAAATATGTCAGTAGTATGATACATCAAAAAAACAGAGGGATCAGATCTTACCACTTGTGTTGAAAAGCTCTGAAAGTGTGGCAATGGGTGATCTCATCCAGTTGAGGTCTGATTGCAATGCACATTCCATGGAAATTCAGCATGATAGCAGACAAGTTGAGCAGGTCCATTTTGTTACCTCACAAGTGCTCTCTCAACATGGAAGTTGCAGAAAAGATATTCCACCAGTAGTGCCAACCTTGCAGCGACCTCTTTGCATATTTCCTCAACAAGTGTAGCAGGTTCTTTGCCCTGCTCCCCCAGCTGGGGGAATCACCGAGAAACTCTTTTCTCTATAATTGGCCCCCCAGTCTCTTCTATGTGTATCCCCAACCCCCAATTTTTTTCCAGAAAGCATCTCAATTGAAGAGCAAAGTCATCCTCATTGCCCCTTATTGGCGTTGTCAGATGTGGTTCCCCTTTCTTTGGTCTCATCTAGTTCACCCTCCATGGACTTTGGATCCAGTTCCAGACCACCTGTCTGACCCAACAGACCCGATTCACCCAGACATTTCAGGGCTAAAGCTTGAGTGTGTGGTGTCTCCACTTCCATTGGTAGCCAGGCACCCTAGACTCTCCTCCCCTGTCCATCATATACTTTTATCTCCCCCCTAAAGCTTCCATGAGAAAAATTTACAAAGGTAAATTGAAAAGATGTGATTTCTAGGTGCAGCAAAAAGACATTGACCCTTTTTCAGCACCAGTACAGAATGTTCTCGAGTTCCTCACTTAAGTCTTTAATGAAGGGGCTCGATCCTAAACTGTTAAAGTACAACTAGCTGCCATTTCTAATCTTCATATAGGAATTGACAATTCCACCTTAGCTTCCTCAAAACTTTGTAAGGCCTTTATAAGGGGTACCCTTCTTCTGAGACCACCTTTTAAAGATCTAACCACCATGAGATTTACATTTAGTATTACAAGCTTTGACTCAGCAGCAAAATGCAAACTAAAGTTTTTAACTGGGAAAACTATCGTCTTGGTAGAGGGAACCTCTGCTGAAAGACTTTCCGAACTTCAAACCTTATGCTGTAAGCCTCCTTATTTATATTCCATAGAGAGAGAGTAGCACTACAAACCAATCCTTCCTAAGATGGAGTCAGAATCCAACATCAGTCATTCCATCAATCTTCCAGTTTTCATTTCAAATTTCACAAATGAGAATACATGTTAATTTGTTGGATGTTCAGACAGTTACATTTCTATTTGCATAGAACAAAGAAGTTCAGAAAAACAGATCAATTGTTTCTTTTGCAGAATCGAAATCAGGCAACCAGTTGCAAAAGTAACTTTAGCCAAATGGCTGAATGACTGCATTTCCTTTGTCTATAACAAATTTGGCTTTTCTTTACCAAAACCTTTGAGAGCCCATTTAAACCAGGTCCATGGCAACGTCATCAGTATTTTTATCCAG
Source organism: Protopterus annectens (assembly GCF_019279795.1). Lineage (NCBI taxonomy): Eukaryota > Metazoa > Chordata > Ceratodontiformes > Protopteridae > Protopterus > Protopterus annectens. The sequence goes on along the minus strand of NC_056745.1, from coordinate 1,479,832,850 downwards.
GTCTTCCATGGATCCAATCTGCTGGATTGTCATCTTAGCTTCATCCACCACCTTCCTGTACATAAAGGCCTTTTGCCATCCCTATGGGAAGTATGATTCTTTCAAATTCTTTATAAGTAGTTATATAAAATGTGTTTTAATTCCTTGCTGTTTAAATTTGTAGTACATTGCGTTAATTTTGCTATGGAGTCCAATGATAATGTGGTACATATGGTTAGGGTGAAATATAACTTAACATGGATCCTTTGCAAACATGCTGTGCTATTTAACTCGCTCAAAATGAACCCAGCAGGATCAAATGTTTTCTTGCTGCACCCATCCAATATCCAGGATACAAGGCTGCTTCAATTCCTGTTCCCCTTAGTATCTTAGACTTTTTTCTTTTTTTCTGTGTTAATAAAAATATTTTCTTAGCATACTAATAGCCTAGTAAGCCCAGTCAAGAGAGACAAGATGTACATGATTATTAAACAGCCGTGTCCCGACCTAGCTTGTTTGTAGAAGACACAGCTGACACCTCAGATGCATGAACAGTTAACAAGATCAGGTTATCAGACATTAACCTATATATCTTACCTTGCAGCGCATAGGAGAGGAGGAGGTCACACTGGCTAGAAGAAGGGACCCAATGGAATACTATTACTCAACTAACAGACTTGGTGGTTCATAGTGAAAGGATATCTTGTTGGTCAGCTGATGACCACAATGAATTGATATATCTGAAGTTGTTTTCATTTGGTCTCCAACCTGTGGGATACGGATCCGGGATGGATCCGACTCTGCTGCATTTTTTCAGCATTGAATCCGAGCTCCAAGCTCCTCCCCTATCCATAATGCCCAGGCTCTTTTCTCCCCTCAGATATCATGTGTAGTGTGTAATGCTAGCATCGTGGTCCATACACCAGGCTATTTTTGGTAAATGAATTTGTTCTTTAATGCTATTTTGCAACCTTTTCTATCTCCCCTTTCACTTTTCCCTACCACTCGTGCTCAGGCGTTGGTCTTTAGCTGACAGAAAATATATATGTGTGT